>NC_134477.1:8798793-8963793 GCF_964194025.1 Convolutriloba macropyga
TTTCCATTTTTGACTTGAAGTGAAAGAGTTTATTGCAGAAGACCTTCCTCCGAAAAAATAAGGACTGGGGAACCTAGTTGAAGAAATAATAACTGTGCAGTCCTTATGCTCTTTAAAAAGACGTTGCAAAAAATATTTAATCGAGCATGTTCAAAGAGATATTGCACCAACATTAAAACAATAGGAATCTTTGTTTAATTGCAATTAAATATCTAACACGCTGAAAGTCCTTTTCTTATTTACAGGTGTTCAGAGTATTCAAACACAACGTTCCATGGCTCATTGTTGGAAACTGGACTTTTTTAAGATCTTATATCAATTTCATGATCTTTCGGAGTTCTATGAACATCTTTCTTATTATAATATACAATCAGTGCCTCTGTAATGTCTTAAATACCGTTGTTATGTATTTAAACAGAGTGTAATAATCAAGAAACTGAATTGACACCTTTCTTTTCCTTTCCATCTTCTTACTTGAATTGGAAGAGTTTGTTGCAAATCCTTGTTTCTGAAAAGTAAGTACTGGTCAACATATTCATGAAAAAACAAATATAATGACCTGATACTGTTAAAAAGAGTGTCACAAAAATATTTTATCGCAGTGATCGTTTTTTTAAGGCAAAAAACTTTTTTTTCGTTCCGCAATCTTTTTGCGCAGGAGATTGATTGATTTTAGAGAGTAATAACTACATCAAAAATGTTTACAACACAGTACTGAAGATCGTTTGGTAATTGTGTTGTAGCAGCTGCAAAACCAAGACAATCGTATTAGCATTTTGAAATTACCAAATTATTTACACATTAGCTTATTGAGAAGATTAATAAATGTTTGCAGTAGCAAAAGATCTATACTTTTACAAAAACCAACGCAATTTCATTGAAACTGAACAGAAGCCCAGCTATCAATCAAATTGACGAGAACAAACTTTATCTTTACAAGTATCTAGATCGTTAATTTTCACAAATTAGTTAAAGTTGGATAAAAACGATGTATTCTTACATTAAGGTATATAGGTCATGTTTAAAACTTTTAAGGCTTCTTTAAATTACTGGATGCAATGTATTTATAAAATTTATGACAAGTGTTCTCCGAGCTTCAAATTCTATAGCAAAACTAATTTGACCAGATAAAAGGTTTCCGGAACTTCTTTGCTTCAAAGATGCAGGTTTCTTTAGTGGCAGCTAATCTGTATGCAAAAGCTTCCAAATGTCACGCGAAATATTTCTCCAATGAAAACGCACTTTTGAGAAAAAAATTGAAATCAATAATTATTTAACGAACTTGAAACTATCGATAGGGGTTTATAAATATGTTTCTGAGTTGTTAAAGGTGGAGGATTGCAGAAGTTTGCACAACTGAAATTATATTCTGAATCTGTTGTACACAATTCAACTTTTTTCCGCCAGTAGCACAATACAAATTCTGCAAATACAAAGCAGTGCTTATTCCTTCAGCAGTTTGTTACAAAATTTAAAAAGTTAATCCCGCTTTACTTTTATTTTCAAACTGTTTGACATTGGGATAAAGACTCAGTTGTGCTAGAATTAATTCATTTCTCAACCTCTGTTACCTTGCAATAAAACATGACCTAACTTGTTTAATTCCAAGAGATCATTATAGTACACTTATGTTAAGTTACACCACTGAGATAAAGTTCAACTCAAAAAATGAGTTCTGCATTTTAATTTTTTTTCATGTTTGAAACTGTTTAGATATGAGAAACAATATTATTCACCAATTTTATGAGAAGCATTTTCCAAGCGAAGAAAAAATAAGTTCTATAGAATACTTCTAACTGCAATCGATTTGTTTTAATTGGTTCAACTAAAGCATCAACTATACAATTGTTTTAATTGATTCCCACGTTCACAAAGCAGGAATAATATTTATCAACTCCTGTGAAGAAATTGCTCCGATTTGCTGCTGATTGCGAGTGATATCGTCCGATAGTTATTCTGTTCAAGTTTTGGGTCTTCTTTTTCGAAAGCAGCTATTTTGCTCTAGTTCAGTCCTTCGGAACAAAACCTCTGCAATAAAATTTCTTCCAAAACACTGTCAAAACTTTAATTAAAAAGTTGATGATAAAAACTTCTATAAATATCTGATTGTTTAACATTTAATTCTTCAATCAGTTCATTTTTGTCTGTCTTGGTTTTCGGATTTTTTTTCTTCTTAACTTATTCTTAACTTATTCTTAACTTATTTTCACAATTAAGAAAAAGTACATTGAACAAAAATCTGGGTTTCATGTGAAACATAAATTTCTGACTTGATCAAAATTTTGTTGAACTTTCCCCATGTTGAAGATTAAATTAAGATTAAATAAACTTAAGATTGAAATGAAACTCTCATCAGTTACTAACTTCAAGCAACAACTTCGTAAAGTCTCTGATATCAACGATAGAGAATGATAATTAGAGATAAGGGTTAAGGATATTCTTAAAACGAATCTTAGTTAAATTGGAATTTGGCTAACGATTTTTTTTCAACGTTTAATATCTCGACGTTTGATTTTATTGCCTTCGTTTTGTAGATATCTGACATTTCATTGTAAGACTGTTATGGTCGATATAGTACTGAAGCTGTAAAACGTAATTCTGTGCCTGTAGGTCAATTTTTGGTAGACAAGGTGATCAAAGGAAAAATGAAAAGATGTTTTTTTTTAGTTTTACTAGAGCATATACTATTTGCAATGTTACTTTTTAGTGCGTTGACAGCTAACGAGTTTTTTAGTTGTATCTCCACTGATGTCACACAAAGATTTTGAAAGCTGTTCACACACTCCACCCTCCAGCCATCTGGAATTTCATCAATAATATCAACAAACTGTCAATTCCAAAGTTTTGTTTATTCAAACAAGTGTCAGCAATTAATTATTTTTTCAAATTATTTTTTCCTCCCAAATTATATTGTTCATCTTCTTTTGGAAAATACAGAAAAAAAGTTCAATTTTACATTACTCCGGACCATCGCAGGTTGTACTTCGATATAGTTTCACTAATTTGACCAGATAAAACATCATCTTGGAAGCCATCATTACTTTCAAAGAGCTGTTGTCCATGGGGTAGCTGAACTATATGCAACAACTTCTAGGTGAACAGAAAACATTTTAATGGAAATAACATTAATTATAAAAAAGAAACAATAAACTGAATTTGATTTTCACTTTGAATTTTGTAAGTGAATATTGTAAAGTGAAGCATAAAAACTTTTGAATGAAAACTCTGATTTGGGAGCAGAGTTTGAAATTAAAAAACAATTTAGGAATTTGAAGGCAATGATATCTGATTTTGCGCTTGGATGATTGAATCTTTTGGTTTTTCACTATGTCGTTCAGGTGTTTTAAGCGGCAAAACAATTTAAAACTTTGCGCTATTAAAAAAATATATACAATCGTTTTTCAAAATTTTTCAATATTTAAATGTGCAGCAGATCATTTGCGACGGTTCTACTTCATTTCACCCCAATTTATAAACCCCTATAAAATAACACCATATATATTCATCTCTTATGCCTCTCTATTCATCTTATATACATTTCAACGTCAAATTAACGATTAGCAAAACTAAACTTCAAAAGACTTAAATAACCAAAAACCACTTACCCTCAAGAGTACCGCATTGAACAGCTTGATTTTTTTTCGTTGATCGGAAATAGACTATTGAGAACTCTGTTTGGATTTTTATTGCACTTTCATCTGAGCCGAAAACTTTGAAAAGCTGTCTTACTCTGGAAGACCGGAAAATGGCTACATTCTAATTTTCCAAATGAAACGATCCAAGCTAAATTTAAACGATTAATTTTACAACAAGCATAAATTAGAAAAACCAAATTCAACCAGGTTTTTAACAGAAATTTTAATGAAACCGAGATCACCGTTTTTGGTAGCAGCCATTTTGCAACTTAGTCCAAAGTTTCCGAATTCCGGTGTGGGAAACGCTGAACAATGTTTGTACTCCATATTGCCAACTTTCGACAGGTTTAGTTGTTCCCTCTTTGCCGCATTCTGTTCGTGAAGCAACAAATTAGCGAGGAACAGTTAATATAATTTGGTTAAAAAAAAAACAAATAAATTTGTCTGTTTTTTCAAAAGCAAAGCTATCTAAGTGCTACAATAAAACCAAATTGTTCGTTTAAAGAAATTTTCAAAGAATAAACACTAAGATTAATGGTGAAACGAAACTATTGATAACAACTTACACAAATTGACCAGCAGGAAGCAGCAATTTAAATTTGACTTCTTCTGGTCGATTAAAAAAATGGACCAAATTTTTAAACCTAATAGGATTACGTACATGAGCGTCTTTACAATCAAATTTGCCACCCTATAAAAATATTCGTAAATAGGAATTAGACATTGTAATCCTGTGATCTATTTTGAGCACCTGTTGTACACGATGCCTATAAGGAAATTCATCCAATTAGTGTTTATTACGAATCAGAACTATTGGTAATGAGAGAATGAAAATAATTTTTGGAACCCTCTCAGTCCAAAAGTTTGCTCAATTTTTTCTCAACAGAGCATGAAAGGTCGAAGAGTGAGAACGCATGAGTAATTTAATCACAATTTGCATTATACAAATTGTTCAAATCAATTTCCAGTTGTCTCTCAAAGGAAACGGCTTAGTAGTGAAGAGACAAAATGCACATTATCATCTTAAGGTACCTTAAATATTTTAAAAATGTAATCTTTTACTGCTTCCGTACGGAACCAAAAATAATCACTCATCTAAGAAACCATTCCTTGTTACAAAAGTCTGCCTTCATATTTAACACAGGCAGCAATATTTTGTGTTGATGACACCTTAGTTAGCTAAATCATCGAAAGATAATTATCAGCATAACAAACTTTGAGAAAACCACATACCAACAAACTGTACATGATTTTTATTTATCCGAAAACCCATTTCCTCTATTAAAATACAAGGAATTTGAATTGTATACGACGCAGAGGAGAATATTGGTAGAGCGTTTTTTAAGCATTTTTTTTTTAGTGCAGTTGAAACACGTTGCGAAGGTTGACGCCGCACGTGAAAGTAAACACCGCACTAAGAGTTTAGGTCAAACAGCTGAACAAATCGGAGAACAGAGAGAAAAACGATTATTTTTGTGTTTTGAGAGACAATGAGGAAAAAACTCTCGCTAAGACAACAAAATCTTCTGATCACACGCAGTTTTTTTCCAAGCATACCTTAAAGTTTTTACTTTACTTTTTGGGGTAAAAAGTGGTTGTGCGAAACCATTTTAACACGTTATTATACGTTTGGGAGGATTTCTAACCATCTCAATGACATATGAAGGTTTTGTGGTACCAAAGTTTTAGACGCTTTTATAGCAGATTTTCATTACTTTTGTCTTTTTTCAGTGTATGAGCAAACTTTATATAATTTAGTTTTTAAGATGATTTAGTGGCCTTTTGATGAATTCGAAATATCAATTTGAGTGTGTTTTAACTGAAAATAATTGGCCAATTTATAACATTTTCCGTTTTTGATTTTTTTTGCCTCATTTTTCAGTTTTTTGTCTTTTCAGAACAGTTTTTCTATGTCCGCTTCATTTTAGAGCTGTTTATTGACAATAAATGGAAAAAATGAAGAATTGGTGTCACACGTTTTTTTTTCAAAAACAAATTAATCATTTTTGAAGTTTTGTAGTATATAATTTTTATGATTTTGAAATATTTTACAGTTCGTTTAGGTTTGTATAGGTGCCCAATGAATCAGCAGTACTTGCGTTTTAAGGGTCGCTGACAACAGTTTTTAAAGATTTGCTTTTTCCAAAGAATATGACTGAAATATTTGACAGTTTTTTTTGTCCATTTAATATTTTTGTTCACGTCTCTCCAACTGGTTTTCTACAGAGTTTGCGTTTACTACCTGAACTCTCTTTGTCAAATGGCTTTTAGGAATCGAATTGTTGAACGTTAAAACTTTCATCGCCCTATTTTTCTATGAAAAGAAATGAAATTAATTTATAAATTTATTTTTACCTGTTTTGTTCTATTTTCTTTCGTGAACGTCTTGGTATGTGACTTCTTTATTATCTTAGATTATTCTCTTAACAAGACTGGCGATGTTATTGTCATTTTGCTCAATTCTTTGAATGGTATTTCACAACTTTTCCTGCTATTTTCGAATGTTATCAGATAGGATGTAAATATTAATGCGATGAAATTGCGTTTAAAACGAATCAAAGCTTCAAAACAATTTTTTTTAAAAATACTGTTTCTCAATTAAAACTTTTACATTTCATTTATCTTAAAACAACAACTTCAATAAAAGGTTATAGCTTAATCCCATAGAGACAGAGAAATGACAAAGAACAATGTTTCGATTAACTTAGTCTATATTCCAATTTCGATTCCACAAAAATAAGGAAACTGTTAATATTTTTGTTCCTGAAAGTTAGGGAGTAGTCTATTTAACATAGCAGAGGACCAGCCAAGCGTTCATCCGCCTCCTGATTTTCGGAGTTCCATAAATACAGCAATATGTGAATGATCCGTAGATTAAGAAACAAATCAAGAGACCAAAACTGAAGCAAAAATTTAAACTGGATAATCAGATGAAAAATGGTTTGTGAAAGAGGTTTTTGTTTAGAGGTTGTTTAGATTACAAAAAAAAGACTTGGTCGTTTTAAAACACCTTTTTAAAGGCTTGGACATTAGATGCCGGTGGTGGTAAGGTGGACGATATAAAACAAAGACAAATTTTTAAGAAAATTGAAAGTTTTTATTTTTATTCCTAAATGCAACACATGAGACGCCTGAAAATGGACTCTATGGTCTAATGGCGATATCTCTGGTGCCCTGTTTTTATAAGATTTGATCAAGTGTGTAATGGCTTTATTAATTCTGTAAAGTCACCAGTAAACAATTTATTATTTCATTAATTTTTATATACACCAGCCAAATTTGACCAAATAGAAAAAAATAGTTTAACATATAATTCCACCCCCATTAAGTGGTGTCAGAACAATAAACGACCAATTTACAGAACGAGTATTAAAATAATCTGCCGCAAAATTAGTACAATATCAGTTAACGTTTATTTCAATTTTTTTCCAGAACCGGGGAAGTCGCAGATTTTCATTGTGATTAAACTTTTTTAATTGCTTGAGCCAATTTTTCCAAGTGAGAAACATTTCCATCTGTGAAACTTCCATATTCCTCGCAATTCTTTTTACGAAAAAAAAACTGGAAGTTAGAGTTTATCGACAGCACTGGTGAAAATTAAACTAATGCTTCAGAGCTACGCTATGCTTTTATCAGGTGGTATAAAATTCCGATTATTCTTAATTCAATCTTATTTATTCTGTCCATAAATTGAGCTTCATCAGCAATTCCATTAATTAATCTTAACCAATATTTACCAACGTTGCTTTTTCAATATCTCTTCAAATGACGCAGACAAAAAAAACACCTGCGTTTTCTTAAACGTGACAAGATAAATAATAATTTGGAGAATTTTTAATGATTAAGCGAAAAATGGAATTAAATTCAGTATTCTTTCAAATTTTACACTTTCCTTTTATATTTACAGCAATTTCACAATCAAGTTTAATAGTAAGATTGGGTAAATTTCAGACCCTTAAAAGAGAGTTTAGCGAAGTAGGACAATTTACAGTTAATCAGTTTATGTATGTCACAAAAATTCACTGCTCTCAATTTTGTTTTCGAAGTCCAAAATGCTTGACAATAAAATTTGCCTCGCGAATTTGCACTCTTTATTCATACGATCCTAGAATCGAAATCGATACGAATATAAGCAGTGATATATTAACTAAACAATATTCCTTATATGGAATGTCGCAAACGGACAGCAAAATGGCATGTTTCGTTGACCAATCAGAAATGAGCAACAGAACCGAGGTTGAAGACAAATGTGAACTCGGTGAAAAAATAATCGATTCACGCTGCTTTGATTGGGATCATTGGAGAGCAAATTATGACCAAGAAATTTTTGCTGGTACCAAACTTTTCGCTGTTATAACCCGAACAAGACGTTGTTCACAGGGTTTAAATGGCGGAACACAATGCTCGGGTAATATTTTTGAGAAGAAGCAAAAAATTCCTGTTTTATTTCATTCCGATGGGGTAGGTCGAAGCTACACCGACTCGCGACAATTTTGCATAGATCGCGGATTTTTACTTTTCACAAATGTTGCTCTTATAACTGCTGACCAATCACAATTCGTTTCACAGGATAACATGACAAAATTGCGCGATGGTTATTACTATATAGATCAATGAATACAGGAGGCAATAAATTTCAGATCAACACAGTTGGGGCAGCGCAAGAATACTTCAACTATTGTCCACCTCTTGAACTGGTCCCGGGGTGAGCTCTTCCTTGCTGATAGACCAAACATAGCTGATTGCCATCAATCTAGATAGCAATTCTGGCATGTTAACATGCATATTTCGATAATAGTGGAAAAGCGGGGGGGGGACCATTTTTGAATTAAAAACGGGCTTTTAAAGCTTCAAAAAGATTTATGTGGGTTATAAGTTGCGCTAATATATAATATATTTTATTTTGTCGTGCCACGATAGACATGTTTGTTAAATATAAAAAGGCGGGCTTCCCCAAGCAAAAAAAGAAAAGCTCGGAAACGAGTTAAAACTATCAGTTCTTCAGAAAAGAACAGTCGGACCAATTTTTGTTGTTTTAGAACCTAAATGCAGTTGCACTCAACTAAGATGAACAACTAAAATTTTAGAACAAAATGGCCGCCAATTGCTCATTGTTCAAGCCTCGAAATTTATTTGGGGGTAACCAACTTCATACCACTAAACTTTTTGTTGAGCCATTTTGGGCCGATGGACACCTTCTGCTGTGAGATACAAAAGTGCCATCATTAGAAGGCCCTTGAAAAACTGGACCGATCTTTGATGAGAAATTTTCAATTTTTGATTTCTTAAGGAGATATTTAATTTTAAGAATCTCAAAATTTTTCACTTTAAATTGGCCAATAATTGTCAATTTTTGATTATTTTCCTGCTTAGCTCTTGAATATCATTGTGAAATTCGAAAAATGAGTTTTTACTGATTAAAAAAGTAAAAAAATAACAGAAGAAAAAAACTTTTCTAACATCTTTGAGCTTAGTGTATAATCTAAGAAAATGTGTACTTTCTACAACTTTTGTAAAAACAAAAGGCAAAAACAAAAAACAAAAAAGAATAAACAAACAACCATTTGTCATACACTGGCATTTCTGAGGCATGTCTGATTTTAAGTGAGGAATTCAATTCAAATCTGCTGGCTTTAATAACTTCGACACTACTTAAATTTTGTTAACTTAAAAAATTCATAGAAATTTTCCATTTTTGCAGTAGCTTCTTTTGTGTTGTCTTTTTGCATCACTGATGATAGATCTCAGAAGTTCTCAAAAAAGCAATACTGCTCTGAAATTATTTGAGATTTTCTGAGAAATTTGGCATCTGTGCCGCACTTTTCGATGTATTGTTAATTATCTTTTTTAATAGCAGGTCTCAAAGGCTCTCCCGTGAGGCACTTTTTAGTTTAACTAGTACTTTCATCCGCCACTTTTGAAAAGCAATAAAAAACATCAATTTTTGGCCAAATGTTTCTCTTTTAGTCTCCCATTTGTTTCATACGAGATTAAATTTTATTGATTTTTGACCATTTTAGTCTACTTTTGTCCCAGAGTCTGTAGCCTAGCAGTTTGTTTGGGATGTTGCTATTGATTTCATTTACTTCAATCTTTTTCCGATAAAAATGTCAGAATTGTACTTTCGGATTCTCATACAGAAAAACTTGTTATTTTTGGAAAATTATTCCTCCATGACATTATTGTTCCTCTATGAAAATTCTTCTTCAATTTTTGTTATCAGAAACTGTGCAACAAATTATGAGGTTGGTATTCAGGTCTGTTTTTTTTTCATTTCTTCCTGAATATGAATCAGATTATATTTGTTGGAATGGAACGTTCGGTGTGGACGCACATTACCAATCCACCTATTTTTATATTTTTTCTCACTAACTGATATAAGCATGATTGGAAAAACAGTGCATTTTTTGTTTTAGGTCGAGATTTAAGCTTTGTTCGTGCTATGTTTCTCAGTGGAATCTGATATCTGCTGAAATCTGACAACAATACTTATTGTCGCTTCATTTTCAGTTTTTATTTTCCGTATCATTGCTTCAATTACTAATAGTTGCCCTAAACAAGAAAAATCGGTAATGACTTTTATTATAGGAAATTTATGAAGAAATCAAAACAAAAAATTGATTGCAGCAGCCGCAAAAAAAACCTGGAAAATATTCACAGCAATTTCTGAAAGTCTTCATTTTCTTTTTCAAATAAAATAGAGATCTATTACTAACTGAATGACTTGTGTTTGGCATTGTTTTGCTAATGCAATTTTGAATCGTCCAGTTTATAAGAAATCGCAAGTTCTTTGAAATAAGATACAAGAAGTTTCAATTCTAGTTCCTTACAACTTCGTTTCTATTTTATTTTATTGGAAATAATTTTTAGACCTAGGAAAACATTTAATCATTAAACACTCGATTAAAAAACGTTTTTGTTGTTTCAAGATGATTATATCTGGCCTTTTGTGGTTGGTATTTTTGTGTTTAAAGTGTTACTATAATACGCTCAATCAAAAGTCTGAGTGCGTGTCAATGGATTCAATGGATGTCAGATAATCATGTAAAATTAATTGAGCAAGCTTGAATTAGTGCAATTATTGAGATTATTGTTCCGACCCCACTTGTGGGGGGGGGGGGGGGGGGGGAGGAACTATATACTAAAACGGGTTTTTTTTTGTTCAGTCAATTTTGGCCGATCGATATATTCGTCGTAGAGAATTCTGAGTGGTATCATTAAAAAGCAAAATCATCGTAAAATTCAAAATTAAAAAGGTTTTTTTTATTTTTGTTTTTTTCGAGGAGTTATTGAGGATTGAAGTTTTGTGTGAACACGGGATATTTGTTCACTTTTAGTGTAATTTTTCTCAAAATTAAAATATTTTCTATAAAAATAGTATTTCAAAATTAAATTTCACGTCAAAAATGGACCAATTTTGTGTTCCTAATAGACTAAAGGCGATAAAAAATACTAGTTCTGGTCTCATAGGGAAGTTCACTATCAAAAAAAATTCGAATTCTATTTGAGAGCTCTTTTTTCATAAAAATTGTTCTCTTTTTTGACTTTTTAAGTCACCTAGAGAAAAATCACACTTTATATTTATGTTTATATACCCCCCTAATGCAACAACATTTAATCTGGTTAGCGATTTTATCTTTTAGCTATTGGTTATATGACTTCAATGACACAAGATTTCAAAAAAAAAAAACTGGATTTTTTTTGTATTATTGGTTAATTTTGAGATCTTATCACATTATCCAAATACTGATATCTCCCATTGGCTCACAGAAGATGTTCAGTGGATCACAGATAAAAGTTTTTTAGAAAGATTTATGGTTTAAATGGCTTCGACACCCTCTTCTCGCACTTTTCTTTTGAATTTTTGGTTTTTGCCTGTTTTTGTTTTTGTTTTAACAGCCATAAGACTTATTGTGATCTTTTATTGATCACCTACGCATGAAAAACATAAATGAATTCCCATTGGGGAAAATTTGAGCGTATTTATTGACTTCCGCTGAAGGCTATTGAAATTAATGGCTGCTAAGAATTTTAAAAAAAATTTTCGAAAGCTTTTTTTGAACACTACCAAATCTTAAACTTTTTCGAGAACTGCCAGTCAATGTCAGTATTGACAAGACCCACTTTCTTTCTAATGCAACTAAAAGTAATCTGGTTAGCTGTTTTATCTTCTAACTAGTGGTTATATGACTTCAATGACACAAGATTTCAATTCTTTTTTTTAAATTTTTTTGGATATTTTTGTATTATTGGTTACTTTTGAACTCTTATTACATTATCAAACAAAATTAGCCCCAATGGCTTAGAGAGGACATTCAGTGCATCACAGATAAATCTTTCAGGGAAAAGCTAATGTTTTAACTGGCTTCGACACTTTCTTCTCGCACTTTTCTACTGAATTTTTGTTTTTGCCTGTTTTTGTTCTTGTTATCACAGTCATAAGACTTATTGTGATGTCCTGCTATTTATCTACGCATGACAAACAACCTTTGTCTTTCATCGGGTTATATCTGAACGTAGTTATTGAGCTCCGTTGAAAGATTTTGAGTTCAATGGCTGTTACGAGTTTAAAAATAACTTTTTTGAACATTAACCAACCCTGAAATTTTTTTCTAGAAGTCTTGGTCAATGTCAGTAATAAAAGAATCCCTTTCTATTTTTCTGCAGCCAAAATTAATCTGGTTAGCGGTTTTATCTTCTACCTATTAGTTTTAAAACTTCATTACCACAAGATTTATTTATTTTTTTTTAGTTTTTTGGTACTTCTATTTTATTTTTGGATCCTTTTGAAATCTCATCACATCAACCTTCTGCTGATAGTCCCCAATGGTTTAGGGAAGAAATTCAACGAATCATAGATAAAGTTTTCAGAGAAGAGCTTACGAGTTGAATTGCTTCGACATTTTCTTATGGCACTTTTCTACTGAAGTTTTGGTTTTTGTCTGTCTCTGTTGTTGTTTTCATTGTCAATAACTTGTTAAAGGTCTTATTGATAAAATAAGATTAGCAAACAAACTTGTTGTCCCATCGATGCATATTTTAGCGTAATTAATGGCTTCCGTTTAAAGCTAATGAATTTAAATGCGTTGATTATAGGTGTTTTCTCGAAAATTTCGTGGTTCCAATGTATTTGTCCATATTTGTTGATATTTTGAAATTATATTGATAGAAAACAGAAATCCCATCGATCTTAAAAAATAATAGGAAATAGAAAAGTTTTTAGTGAAAAGTTCATTTTTTTTAATGCCTTCGACTCTTTTCTCGGTCAATTTTTTCTTGAATTTGCTGTTTTTGTTCTTTAGGTAGACGTAACTTGATGACGTTTCTCATACGCTTCAAATTAAGGATTGAATGATTGATGTCACCCGAAGCAGTCAGTTTGTAGCTAATAGTTTTAAAATTTATGATAAACATTTTGAAATATTTTTCCAACTTTTCAGTTTTTGTTGTTCTTTTCGTCAAATTGTAATTTATTTTCATCAATGAGAGGTCCCATCCAATTTCTTGTATTTCAAGAAATAACATATCTGTTGATTATATTTTTCACTAATATTTTGTTTGTTGGACAATGTGCGTTTTTCGGAACGTTTATTGTGTGGCCAATTTTTGTGTTTCTTTTTCTCTTCCTTCTCTAACAATCGCGTAATGACAGATCCCAATGGTTTTAAAATGTGGCTCAAGTAAACATATTTACTCTCTCAGTGTAAATCCTTCAGCTGATTTAGTAAAAATAACAATTGAATTCAAAATACATAATACTCACATGATAGCTGATGACTTTAATGGTAGCAATAGTTTGTGTTTTCGCAAATCATTTGTATTTTATTGATTTTCTTTTGTGTTCGTTTCTATGGCTTAGTCTAACCAAAGACAGGCCCTTTTGGTATTGTAATAACTTTTTAGAAATTTATCAAGTATTATTTAGTTAAAATCTAAATATTTTTAAGATTTTTGAAAATTCTTGATGTAAAAAATGTTGATTAATCTACAAGTTTCGCCTCACTGTTCATTCTTTTTGTCGGCTTGTTACATAGTCTCATTAAGAAATCTCTCCATCTGCGATATAATAAGGAAAAAGTAAACTTGTGTAGTTAAGGTTTTATCTGACTGCTTTTTGACGTTGTTACTAGGTGCTTTTAAACTTAGATATTACTTTTTTGCCGTGAAATTTTTGCCTTTTCTAATTTTGTTGTTTGCTTTATTTGTCGCGTAATCTCTTTAATGTCAGATCACGTTGGCGCTGTAATGAGTCATGGCATTATGCAATTCAATTAGTAGATAGGTTGTGTAACGATTGTTTTATACTCAAGCATCTATATTTGTTATCTCTTCAATTGGTTGACAATTTAGTCAAAAATGTAGATGAGCTCGGGCCGGAACATCATGTGCGAACGCACATTAACGAGCCGCCTTGTCGATTGTAGGATGGTATATTAGAGTCAGCTGAATTTGCAGCCATTAGGCATGAAATTTTAACAAAAAAATTCGTAATTCGTAAACCAGGTTACGGCAAAATAAACCATTTAATGATTTTATTTTAAAACCCACTTGATGCTTAAAAAAGCCAAGTGTTCGTAACAATTTAACATCAAATTGAGTTTATAACGCATCTGTAAAACGTACTATTTTTGAAAATTTTACTTAATTTCCACAATCCTGTGAAATATCCTTGAAACAAATTTTTGCAAAAATTTAAACACAGAGGATTGATTAGGACAAATATTGTTTTGAATAATAGTTAAGAGCTTTACGTAAGAAAATTCCGAAAACAGAATTTTTATTATTGGGGGACGGGCATAAACTTTCTAATGCTAGTAAAAATTATAAAACGGCTTACGTTTTTTGTAAACTGTTATCATGTAGTATTGATGACTAGGCACAAGTGACATATTATAGGGTGAACTGGATTTTGAAAGGGTCTGTATATCGTTTAATTTGGTTTTGCCTCAAAAGTTCCACAACAGTGGCTGAAAATTTTTTCCTAATGGCTAATCGAGAGTTTACCTAAATCATAAGCCTCTATTGGTTGATTGAAAATGCAAATTAAATTGAATTAGTGACATCTTGTCGTCTGCTGAAAAAGTAACTCACAGATCTTATATTTTTGAGTTTAGATCTTCAGTTCATCCCTGGTTGCTAAAAATTTTTGTTGGTTTCCTTTATTTCGTCATTATGCAACTGTGTTGAAATATGGAGAAGACGTTAGCATGTGGAAGGCGTTTTGGGTTTTTCGTTTTTGAGTTTTTTTAAATACCGAATGAGAGCAGTTAATTTGCCCAAAATGAAGTAAAATTAATTCCTCGTGAAAATAAATAAAGTTGTTTTCAGAGAGTTGGTGCCTCTGCTGTGAAAAAAATTAGTCGTGTAAACATGTACTTTAGATTTGCGTTTTTTGAATTAAAATTTAACTACTGCTGAATTATGCAGCCAAATTTATTGCTCAATTATCAAAAAAAAAACGTTTTTAGAACGATTATTAAACTTTTCGTGTTTTTAGTCAGCATATGTGCTTAAACAGTGCTTATCGTAACTGCACTGCTTAAAATCAGTAAAAAACACTACCCTAAAAACATCACCAAATATCAGATGCCCTCTGTTAATGCTCCCTAGCTTAGCGGGTGCCCTTTTCGCTTCCCCTGGGCACAAATGGCGTATTTTTACATAATGGCTGTGAAGGCGCGTGTTCCGTAAAAGCGTGCACAAGGTACTAAGGAAGTACAAACTGAAAAGATCCCATTCGTGATGTTCAACTCATTTCTGATTGCGGAGGAAGTATCTGACGACAAACTACATGACTTTGCTATCAATTTGCCTAAAGTATGCTTGTCGAAAAATTTAATCAAAAAACCGTGATGCCTAATTTCGATCACTTTTTATCAAAAAAAAACATTCTATCCAGAACCATTATTTGCAAAGACACAGTCCAGAATCTATCCAAAAACATTCCTCGAATTAATGATAAATTTCGGCTTTTTTCGCTTTGTTCCATTTCTGTAACATGACCTATCGGCATGTCCTGACGTTGCAGAACGGAATGTTTAATGGGACTTATGTTCTTCCGTCAACATTCAACTAAACTTTTGCAAGTCAAGCAGGCACTAGAAATTTTGTTCTGGTAACAAAAAACCTACAGAGCCTGTTTTTCTGCTCTCATTAAAAATAGTTCCTCGTAATCGTTAAAAAAATCATTGAGAAGTAAAGCTAGAAAAGCAATATGCCAATTTTACGATGAGTGTAGACGCCAAAAACCTCTACCTGGTGAACAAATACTAAATTTTGGTTGAAAAAAATTTTGTTTGCAAAGAGTTATAAAGCAACCCCCATACTAAAACGCAATTTTATTTGCAATTGTTCGTACAATTTAAATTAAGAATCTTTTTGATTTCAGGAAAACTAACTCCTGAAGTTAAAATTTGAGTTAATATTTTTAGTCAACTAAATTGAGGGCGTTAAAAAAATTTGGATCTACGCAGAATAGCCTAGACACCCAACAACAACTGAAGTCATCTCAATTGGATTCCAAGATCCAATTTTTCTCTGGCTACTTTAAACAAAGGAAATTGGTTTTTGCCATTTTGTGTTAGGGAAATCATAAGCGCTCCTAGAAAAAATTTTGGTCAAAATATTCAACTTAAAGCCCAAGAAATATTGGAGCTGCATTATTTGGAGGTATTTTTCAAAACTATAGCAGTAAGAATTTACATTTTACGGGTATTTTATGAGTTCAACATTTTACGGGTATCTTTGATTAAAAATGGTTTTATTTTTTTCTGCGTTTTCAGAACTGTTTGGATAAAATTGTAATAGAGTATTTTTTGGAGAAAAACGGTTGCTACTACGACAGGGTGAATAAATAAGCCTCTTTCTTTTGTCAACCTCGCTAGTACAATTAATTTGGAACCTTTAACGTTTTGCCACATCCTCAGTCTGGAGTCTGTCTGATTCAGCTATTTCAAATTAATGTAAACTTGAAATTACTACTTTTGAATCAAATTTTTAAATATGGTAGAAAGGCATGGCCCACGCTTTTTTATTTAGTATAATATCTTTGAAACGTTGCCATTTTTATCATACCTTTGTAGTTTTAGTGCACAGCAGATTTTCTTTCCTTGTGACGAGATATATCGAACAGCAATTGGAAATGAAAAAACTGTTATCGATATTTGTCAAGATTTTGTCAAAAGCTGTCAAGAAATTTTCACGGTTTATTGTGATAAGATCCGACCGAGATCTTATAAAGATTTACCATGAAAAGTTGGTATTTCAAGTTCTTGTCAAGATGTTTCTTGTTTTGCAAGACATGTCAACATCACACGTGTATTATCGAGTGTCAAGTGAATCGAAACAGTGAATCGAAACTTGATATCGCGTGTCAAGTTTCGATTCACTGGGAGTTGCCTAATAAGATTGCCTTGCCAGAAAAGGTTATTTTTTTAAATTAAAATCGCTGATCCCTCGCTCTGTTTATCTTGGTCACTTCAGTCAAGTTTTATAATGGGCTGGAGATAATCTTCTTCGAATGTTTCGCTTCTCCAATAACGAATGTTGTATTTTGAACAAATTTTAACCAAAAGATTCGCTCTACAATATCTCGTATCAAAAAAGTCCAATAGACCTCAAAAGGAACATGAGTTGAAAAGGAATCTTCCTAAATGTTGAGATATTTCAACAATTTATCTATGAGCTCACTCCGGAAAAAAGGCCCTATCTTCCTAAAAAATGCGCTGCACGAAAAGGCAGAGAAGGATTTCATCGAAAAGGTTGTTCTAATTCTGCTGGACAGGTTGTGTGCGAGACATGGCAAATGACTGATTCACAGGCGTGTAAATGATCAATTGTAATTGATGCAATTATTTCTCGCCCAACCTCCAACTTCAAGAAAAAGCTGCACTGTTGAAATCAAGTTCCAGATAAGATTTGCTAACGATATATCGTAAAACATTTCAGTTCATATGCCCCCCCCCCTCAGTGTTTTTTATGCCCTCAGTTACAATTATGTATTGTTATATAGCACGTTAGTTGTCAGGACAATTTACCCAATTCCATTTTATCCAATGCCATTATACCCAACCTGCCATTTTACCCACGGCCATTTTACGAAATGCCAACCTCAATTTACCCTGTTCTTAAAATTACAAGAACGTTTATTTAGCCGACTATATAATTAAATGGACCGTGGGACATGATATGAAACTATCACAACCAAACATTGGATAATAGAACGGAAAGGTCAAAGAGTAATGGTTAAATTAACATTGGGTAAAATGGCATTGAGTATATTTTCATGCAAACCCCCCCCCCCACTAATTGAAAAATTGTCGGTTTTTAAACATAAGAAATTGTCGGTCGTTTTTTTTGCCGAAAATGACAAAATTTCTTTTGATTTTTTTGTCGGTATCGTCGTTTCTGTTCGGTACTTAACATAAGAAAGATTCGGTATCATCGTTTTTAAGTGTAAGACGGATTAGGTATCTTGTTTTTAAACGTAAGTGGGATTCGGTATTTTTTAGTGAAACACAAGGATCTTTTAAACTCCTGGTCTGAAAAACAGAGTGGTCCAGCGGACCAAACCATGAAAACGATTGGCACTGGGCGTTTTGAACGCAACCAACCGTCAAAAACTTTGCCTGCAAACTACAAGAAGATATGTAAAAACTCCGTGAACGCGAATTAATAAACAGAATTGTCAACAATGTTCAACAATTATGTTAAATTTTTGAACTCAAAATTTACCAAGAAACTTATACTCATTCATTTGTTTTTGTATATGGGATTAAAAAATTTCAATGAGTTTGCAATGTCTTTGAAAAATTTTTTCTAAGAAGAATGCTTAAAATTCCTGCGAAAAAAACGGATCATAACGTTCGACTACATTATTTTCAGAAAAAAACCCAATTCAAATAAACAACAATTTCTTACGTCTTAAACCGAACATAACGATTTTCTCTTGTTTCCAAAACGACCATGACGAATATTTCTTGAGTTTGAAGCCAAAGATACTAAAGATTTCTGACAAGTTTTTTGCCGTTTTTGTTGGGTCTTCACAACTAGGGCCAGCATGTTAATATGTAAAAAGTAATTACAGGGCTGTAATGTGATGTAAAATGTAATATGTTATGTGTAATATGTAAAATGTAATATGTAAATATGTAATGTAAAAGGTAATATGTCGCAGATTTGTTGATTTGTTTTTGAGCAAATTTGTTTATTTTACGGCACCTTTACCCAGTTTGTTGGATTCCTGAAGTAAACTGAAACTAAAGTAAAGTTATTTTGTGAAGCAGACTGTTTTTCTGTTGTTTACACGTTGACTGGGAAAAAACTTACAATTATTTCAACTTGAACTAAGTTTTATTTTACTGTGAAATAAGGTAAGAGGTAAACATGAAAGTTGAAGAGTTCCATTGACATAAACGACAATACATCAAAAAACCATACAGTTGAGGCATACCAAGCTTTACGCCTCTCTTATGTTGCTCCAATGCTTTACCATAGCAGGTAGTTGCAAGGATTAGTTGTGATATTTAAGATGCAAGTGAATTTATCACTTAATTTTAATTAACAATATTAATACATGGGAGGCAGTTTTCAAATCCGATTTCCATTACAGGACCATGCAAGACTGGTACCAATTTTGACGACACCATTTGGGTAGATTTTGGTGTGTGACCAAATTGGTTTTGTTGATAACCGGTAAGGTTCAATCAGAAGTTTTCAATAGGTCTCTTTCTCTGAAAATTTTTTCATAAAATAGACAAATTGGTGTCTTTGTTCTTTTCTTTCAAGTTACTTTTTAATATAAAATTCAATTAAGAATTTTCATCACGCATATTATTGAATTGCATTCATCAGAAAAACATCTCAAGATTTTTAGTGCCATAAATGAGTTCAACGCATTTTTGAAGTGCTTCATACAAATCAACATCCGCTTTTCCCGGAAATGACTCCATAATTGTGTGAAGGAAATCTTCGTTCACATAACAGGGAAATGAGTCTAAAATTTGTATGGCAGCTTCTTTCGCTTTCTTCCGATTTCCAACTCCGAGGTAGAGATCCATTTTGTCATACAGAACACCCATAACAATGGGTTGGTTATCAGCAATTAATGGGTAGTGTTCTTTAATAATCGAATTGTTGATTTTGATCGCGCGATTCAGAATTTCCATTTTCTGTTTGTCGTTTTTTAATTTTTGTGACTGGATTTTGAGATTTGAAATAAGATCCGATTTGTTTGAGATTGATTCTAGCAATGTTTTATCACTATGGCTGAGATCGTAGTTGAAAGCGTAATCTTTCAGTGTCTTTCTTCTCTCGTTTATTCGAAGTTCACAGCTGTATGTTATAGTCAGCTCGTTTCCAGCTAAACAAAAACCAGAAAATTAAACTAAACCGAATTTTTTTTATCTTCAAGGTTATAATTCATCTTTGCTTAAAAGTTATCTTGGGCAAAAGTACCCACTCACGTAATTAAACTTATTTCAAAAATTGTTCTGTACGATACATTTTCATATTCAAGTACACGATTAGACCTTGCAGCAAAAAATTCCTTTTTCACAGCCTTGTAACTTCGCAGAATTGCTTTTTCAATTGTAAAGTTGTGTCATTTATTAGGCTACAAAATTTATTTTGAGCGCCACAAATCTTTTAAAGTTTTGACCTCATTTTCTACATGTGATATCTAGTTTCATCAACAAAACAAAACTTCTTTAATTGACAACGAAAAAAACACAAAAATTTCTTTCTTGGTCAGTACCTCTGATGTCGGTGGCAGCCCGCATCACCATAAGATTGCCCATAACAACCCAGCACACATTGGGGTTGTCATCGTGGTTGAAGAAAGAGGGTTCCAGCCATAGTCCAGCGAAGGTGGAATTAGCCAGATCATCTTTGCTGTGGAAGACACCACCACTGTTGCTGCCGAAAGTGTTGAATCGTACAGCATAGCCAATCTGTTCAGCTGATAATTCTCCTGAAACGATGAAACTCGTGACTAAAACGTGAAAAGCATTATAAATTAGGATTTGTGTGGATAAATTTCTAGAAAAAATGGAGAATTTGTAATAAAATTTTGTTAATTGAAAGCAGTTTCTTGTGACTGGAAATGAAAAGATTTCCCAATTAATAACGCTTGGTTCTAAAGATTATAACAACAGGTTCTACAATTTAGTCATATAGTTTCGATGGCTAAACAAGTGTACCCACCCAATCTGCCATTATCCCCACTGCCATTATACCGAGTTTTTTCCCTTTATCTTTTTTTGTTCAGTAATCCGATTAAATATTAGCACTCGATGAATGGCCAAATGCATTAGCTAACTATTATGCTAAATAGTCCTTCTTGTAGTTTCACCATTGAAATAAAATATTGGGTATTTTGTCACAGTGGGTGTATTGGCATTGGGTATTTAGTCTTGACACCAAATTCAACTTATGAAAGTTTTATATTCAAAAAACATTCATATGTCAATTCATGAGCGTTCATAAAATTTTCATTCTTGAGAAAAAAAGTATAGCCATTTCGTTCGACTTTTTTAATTGCCGACGTTTATTTATGTTATTTTCTTTTATTTACTTTTACACCAATTATTTTTGTGTACACGAAAGCTTACATACCCAAATCATCTTCGTTCATATCTTCAGATTGTGACAACTTGACCACGTCTTTGTAAGGAATCCTGTTGAACTTTGACCCCGCAAAGAGAGCTTTGACCTTGGCCTTGAGGATTGGGTCATCTTTTGACCTCAGTTTGACCTCTCTAACAAGTTTGGATTGAGGTCCACTGAGAATGAGTTCAACTGAAATTGTGTCTGAGAATGTTTCGTTCATATTCCGTTCCGACTGCCATAGAGCTTTTCTAGAATCGTTCAAAATCTCGGGTTAATATAATGGGTTTTAAGATTCCAAAAACATTTTTTTAATTACTAATTCAGATCAAACACATCACTCAGATATTACAGGTTATCAATAGGCTTCAAAGAAGCTTAATCAAAGGATGCTTTGAAGCAGTTGAAAGATACTCGCCAGACTCAACAATTTTCAAAGTTTTGTCAAAAAACTATTGTCAAAATTAGGTTCATTTTAGTCCATACTGTATTTTTATTTTTGAATTCCCGTGAAAATTGAATTCCCGTGAAAAGATGTCAAATTCAACATAAACAACGCAGAATCCATTTTTGCCGACAACTGATTGACAATTTTGGAATCTCTTCAGTCATTTAAGTCATAACATTTAAGTCATCAAGAAAAAGGCCGCAATAAGTTTCTTACGGCACCGTAGCCAAATGATTAATTTAACAATATCTATAATCTGACTTCTTATAATCGATAGGGGTATTTTCATACCCCTGAAAAATTATAAAACATAGTACGTTGCCGTATAAGGCCATATCAAGTTTTTTAAGACTTCAAAGGAAATTTTTAACTTCGGAACTGTTCTGAAAATACACCCGATGTTCATTAAACTTTACCTCAAAAAATTTGAAATTACAGAACTTAGTGCCACCCTTTATAAGGCTGTGCCAGGTTCTGAAAGTCTTCTTAGGTAATGTCTTTTGAAATTATATTTCTCTAGGGAACCTAAACGCTCAAAAAGTCTGTTCCATCAGATTCAAGTAACAACAAGACGCGCGAGTGCTCTACAGAAACAAAAAATATCACAAAAAGTCGTGTGTAATTGAAGAGGCAACACTTAAGTAGAACAATGTTTTTACAGTGTTACTGGTTTTTACTTGATAAGAAGTTACGTTTTTGAACTAGCAAATAAAAAGTGCAGCATGGCTGCTACCAAAGTATCTCAACTGATTCCATTGCTGCTTATCATTATGAGTCAATAATGTTCAGATCATCAAATCTGACTATAATTTATCTTTTTATAAAAAAACATTTGTTCTTCCTAATTCTTCCTCAACCAAGTACCAGGCACCTTATTGATCTTGGTAACGCCTTAGTCCGGTACCTTATTAATCTTGACACTATACCGTAAAAATCTTAATGTGGCCGTGTACGGCGCCTTAGTGAACTTGACAATAACTTAGTACGTTTTTCATCGAAGAATTAAACGGCACCGAACTACGGCTTTACCAAGTTTTCCAAGGCCGTTCAACCTGGGTCTATACAAACTTGAACCAATGGTACAATTTTAAAATTACTCACGAGACCATGACGAGCTCCCCTTTTGAAATGTTCTTCGAAGCCACGACACCCAGTCCTTTTCCACTGATTTCCTGGAACTTCACTTTTCCTGAAAGAATTTTTGATGGCACCCAATTTCATGATAAACAAATTATGTCAGTTTTCAAAGATTTAAACCTGTTCAAAATAATCTGCAGTATTTAAACGTTATCTGTCAAACAAAAACCATAAAGTTAGGAGATTTTAACTTTTGGTTGGTTCTGTTTCGGTGGGAAATAATGATCAAAAGTTGCATTTGATTATAAACAATAAAGATAGGTAATTTTAAAATCAGAGGACTTGACCGCCGACAGTATCGATCCTAAGATACAAATGAAATGCGGAAAAGAAAAAAAATGGAAACACTAACCACAGAAATCGGCAACTTCGAATAACTGTTTCTTGCTTTCTTGTGGATCCAAATATTTCTTCACTATTTTGTCCCAATCATAGCCACCCTTCAGGCTTTGTGACTCCAATATTTTCAGTGAAGCCATTTCCGATTTGGTCAACCGTTTCTCCATTTCGTTCCAAGCTCCAACGTTTAATGAAGAAATACGACCAGATATGAATTGACACTGTAAGTTTCTGAACTCGTTTTGCTGTTTTATGTTCGCAGACACGTTGAAAATCGGGACCAATTTTGAGTAGGCGATTGATTTTCGGTAGAATTTTAACTCTTTGTAGCAAATTGCTATGTTGCTGCAGATGAGACCAACTTCAGAAAGCTTCGGTATAATTTCGCTGAAAAAAAATAGTTATCTCTCAAAATTTTTCATTAGAACTGATTGCATGTTAAAATGTTTCGTGATATTTTCTATCAATTTCTTGGAATCCTTTCTTTGCGCTCAAGTTTTCTCTTGCATGTGTTGAGAAGTTTCCTAATTAAAAACCCACTGCGCAGCTTTTTACTGGTGGGATAAACGCCAGAAATGAACCTTAGCGTCGTATATGGCTTTCGTGTTTATTAGTTGTTCTAGAGAGAAAAAGTCACCAGTACACTAAAATGGCAACTGTTGCTTCCAATGAAACACAGAATTTGAACAAAAAAATATTTTTGTCAGTCATACAATGGACATCACATATATTTCATTGCTTGATATCAGTTTTACAAGTACAAGAAACAATTTTCCAAATTATTAGTCATGAGCATAAAATATAGCCATAGTTAGCGAAGCATCGAACAAAATCATTTTAGTGTGTTTCATGATAATTTTTAAAGAGCCTCAAAATCCATATACAAGCCATATATGATTCTTTGTTTTCTTGAAAAGATTTTTTGTTAGGTCGTTTTTCACCACACAAAAAAACAAGGCGGCTCGGTTATGTGCGATTGCACATGTTCCGACCCCGCTCATTCACATTTTTGGCATAAATGTCTACCAAATGAGGAACAGATAGAAAAATCCCAAATACTTAAGTATTTTTTAACTCAGTGGCGTACCAAAATAGCGCATTAGATGGATCAGATTGGCCTCTATTAAGAAAACGAGTCGAGATGAACTGCAAAATCAAAAAATAGCAACAACATTAATTACATACAAAACTTTATACCCAATTTAAAAAAAATTAATAACAAAGTCAAAATAGCTTCAGATAAAACTGGAACTAAACAAAATAAATTGTACTTCACAAAAAAAATATGGGACAAGTCCATAATAAGGCTCAGTAACAATTAGAAAGAAAAGAACAAAAACAGCAAAGTTTAATAAAATTCGCTTAAAAATTTAAAACAATTTATTTCAAAGTAATGAAAACCAATGTCTCTCATTTTTAAAACATCCAACAGACATATAGTTTTCTTTGCTTCTATTGTAGAATTTTAAAACCTGTCCTCTTTCATTTCTACGGTTACAAAATAAACATCAAATAGAGACAACAAACAAAAATTTAATTAAAACTTGCGAGAAAATCCTGTCAATGCCGAAAAACCATATTTTGCGCCTCAAAAGATGTTAGAATTCGCTTTTTTGAAATATTTTGTATGTGACCTCTCAGTAACGAGACCAAGTAGCATGTAGGAAAAAAGTAGAAAAATTAGATGACACTTCTGCATTTCCCGAAAAAAAATTATTTTCAAAGTCTTGAAAACAATTAGCTACAAAATGAAAAAATAAATAGGTTCATCTATTCGTCCAACAGAATCCCTTGGGTCCTCTAATTGTTCAGAATAATTCTTACGTCTACAAAAAGAACATCATATACGACAAAAATCAAAATATAATATACTTTTCTTTGCGAACAACCCGTGCTCAAGCGAGTGTAGTCATAAAAATTTTTTAAAAAAAACAGTTATTTTTTGTCGTTATCCAGAAAGTTTTAAATGACTAAAAAAAACAATATTAAAAGACAGTTAAACACAAAAGTAAAAAAAGTTTAATTAATTTTTCGACAAAGTGGTGTCGAAGCCGATGAAACCATAATCTATACTTTTAAAGATTCTGATATATTCAATTGTGTTTTATTTTGAACTCCAATAAGGTGATATATGAACGGACAAAAAAGTGATAATCGACAAAACAAGAAAAAACTTGAAAAATGGGCAAAAGCTTTAAAAAACGTGAACTCTAGTTGTATCAGAGGCAGAAAACCGTAGCTTAACGCATAAAACTGCAAAAAAGATTAATATTTTATTTAGAAGAAAGAAAACCCATTCTTTCTTTGCTGACACTAAACTCCAAGTTGACTAAATTAGTAATGAAAAACTGAAAAAATTTATTAAGCCGTTGTTTATTCGAAAACCAAATATTTTTAAAAAGTCAAAACGGCCATAAGCTTTCGAGTAAAAAAACTAGATATAATAGAAGGTCAAATCTTTTTATAACTGTCAAATTAGACACAATGCTGTGTAAAATATCACAAACATGCTGAAAGCAGAGTTTCGTTGCCGGAGTTTGTCAGCAAATTGTTGATATTTTCAATCAGATAAAAAGATAAAGGAGCAAGAACAATTGATGCGGAAGATCTACATTAAGCTTGTGGTTTTTTGTTGTGATAAAGCAACCCGGGTCTTCTTCCAAAATACTTCTTGCTAAGAATGTGAACATTGTAAAACAATACGTTTCAAACATTCTTCTTTCTTTCGTTAAAATATTTTGTCAACAATTTATGTAATTGTCAAAAAAGTGAAAACCGTAAGATTATTTAAAAATTCTAGAACTTCAAGGAAAAAAATGCTGGAAATTTCATTTCCTGTTCATTCCATGTTTTTAAACTTTTTTGAAGCTCTGGACAAAAAAACTGAAACATTAGTCATAGATAATTTCTGAAACTTGTAATTTTGATTTTTAGAAAGACAAAACGGCCATAAGCTTTCGAGTAAAAAAAACTAGATATACTAGTTTGGAGCTCCTTACGAAGCCAATTGGATCTATCGGCAGTTAGTTTTGGTTTGAGTTGATCTGTAATAACAAAATGGCTTTCAGTGACAAAATACCCATATTCCAATGGTTGCGATTAGGGTTTTTTTCCTTAAATGAATCACATTTTTGAGAAAGTTGCAAAAACCAGCCAATCATGAAAAACCCGGCGCCTTAACTTTGTTTTTACAGCATCTTGTGAGTAAAAGTTAATCTTAGAACATGAAGTTAATGTCACATTTATAAGGATAATCTGGCCAGATGAACTTTATTGTTCGTGTAGAAGGTCAAATCCTTTTATAACTGTCAAAATCAAACACAATGCTGTGTAAATTATCACAAACATGCTGAAAGCAAAGTTTCGTTGCCGGAGTTTGTCAGCAAATTGTTGATATTTTCAATTAGATAAGAAGATAAAGGAGCAGGAAAAATTGATGCGGAAGATCTTCATTTAGCTTCTGGTTTTCTGTTGTGACAAAGCAACCCAGGTCGTCTTCCATAATATTTCTTGCTAAGAATGTGAGCATTGTAAAACGATACGTTCTTTTAAATATTCTTCTTTGTTTTAAAATGTTTTGCCGATAATTCATGTAATCGTCAATAAAGTGAAAACCGTAAGGTTATATAAAAATTCTAGAACCTTAAGTAAAAAATTTGCTTGAAATTTTATTTCCTGTCCTAATCATTCAATGTTTTTTAACTTCTATGAAGCTCTGGACAAAAAACAATTGAAAGACTACTGATAGATATTTTCCGAAACTTGTAATTTTGATTTTAAGTGAGAAATAACATAAGCAATCTAATACATTTTTTAGTAACCAATAATTTTTACTTTCTTTGTTTTTATGTTCTTCCTGAAATTTTACATATAATTGCCTTTCTTCCGTAATCCATCCAAAATTAGCCAAATTGTCAGAGTCTGTACTCGCTGTTAAAGATTTAAAATGAAAAATGATTGAAGTTTTTTTTGCAAAAAAGATACTGTTGGGGTTTAAACAGTTGATTTTGGTTTTTTTTTTTAATTTTCAAATCTTTCTAACGTTTCCAGTTATGTTTCAAGTAATTGTCTTTTATCCCTGTCATCAGTGTTACATCAATTCCTTTAATTTCTTTCACCGAAATGCAGAATTGTTCCCTGCTAAATGCCCACAACCTTAAGTATAATTAGGGAACTATTTTTTATTTCTAAATTCTAAAATTAAGGAGAACCGCCAATTTTATTTAAATTGCTTTAAATACTCCTGTTTTGTAGAAATGCTAACATGGCGTTACAGCCGAGAGGTAAGGTGTGTGGGTTACAATGATTGAGAGTTCAATCCCCTCCCTCCGTGGAGCTCTCTGTGTAAGGATGAGCTCTTACTTAACCATAGCTTCAGGTTGACCATAGCCTGACCAATGTTGGCTGCAATGATGGTACCACGTGAAAGTTTCAGACGCAAAAAAAGCGCTTATAGTCACCAAAAAAGAGCAAAGCTGCTCATAAAAAGATCAGACTGAAATGTGGGGAATAATAAGAAAAAGTACAGCTGAGAACAGGCAACTGTAGACCTAATGCTGTTCCCTTGCGATTACACAGGAACTAAAATTATTATTATTAGTTTTTCACGCAAAAGTGGAACTTAAATTCCTATGGCGTGAAAAAAGCGCATAAAGTATTCGCGTTCAAAAAAACACCAACTCACAACTCTGCACCCAGACATCGAAAAAAGTTATTAAATACCGGAGGTTTTGCAACGTTGTTGAGTTCTCGTTGACATCTGCCAATCCGAATACTGACAAAAACTGAGAAATTTCTCGACTGTCGACAGCTTTGCTATTTTGTTTCCTCTCCGAAGGTTTGTCATTATCTTTTGAACTTAGCAGTGGCTGAAGTTGTGTTCTGACGTAGTTGACTCCTTCTAGATAGGCCGAGAGAGCGTGATCAAATTTCTTCTCGATGAACAGTTTGTTTCCTTTTGTACGGTCTGAAAAACATGCAAAAGTTAAAACTCTGCCTGCTAAACAGGCCCAACCACACCCTTCCCCTTTCCCGTAATATTTTGATGTTTAGGCCCGCCAATTTTAACTTGTGTGCTGTTATACAGCACAATACTGTATAAAAATAGCCCGTGTGCCTGGGGGACGTGCGTGGTTAAAGTTATATGCCTACTACACTGGGAGGGGGGGAGGGGGGAGGGGGGTGGTAGAATAGGAGACCCATATTCAACGCAATGTTACGTGACTCCTTGTAAATTCGCTTTGAATTTTTGGTCTGTTTAGCAAATTGGATAATGCAAAATTTTCTCATTATCGTCATCACAGCCTAATAACCTATACTTGAAACATGAGCTATACAAGTTGTAAAATCAGGCCCTTTAGAATCTGGCACTGCATAAATCTGGCATTTTAAAACTTGAATGTAGATTTTTCAAGGAATTATTTTGCTTAACAAGTTACTTGCTGTTCTAAGGCTTTTAAGTCTGCGCTATATTTTCTATTTTTTTACTTGAATATTAGAAATATTTAAAAACCAACAGCGACACAGCTTTCGTCTAAACTGTTTGATTTGAATTTGGCTTACAGTGGGCTAATTTAGTTGATAATCGGGCGATAATTTCTTCATCTGAAGACTGGCCACTTGATTGGTCATCCAATTTGGTTGTGGTGGTAGTTGTCAATTTGTCCTCTTCTGCAACTTCTGTGAAGATGTTGATATCTTTTGGATCATCAACTCTGATTCCTTTTTCTCCACTGTCGAATATCTTGAAGAATGGCTCTAAAATTGCGAAGTTAGCACAGATCACTTTTTAGAAATAAATCCGTTTTTCATAAATTTTAACGGGACTTTGCCGCTGGAGAATATCAGGCCTGGAAAACATTAGCTTTAGAAAAGCTTTCGAAACTGCTCAGATTAATATTCAATGTAGCAACAACCTACCATAAAGATAACCTAGATATGCTCACCTTCAACATTTTTTTGACAATTATGCATAAATTATTTCCAAAACTTCATGTTGGGTTATGAGTTTTCGCAAGCGGAATAAAAGGCGTTTTTAAATAAGTGGAAATTATTTTCTCAAAGTCAGAGAATAACAAAAATGATATTTTACAGTAGAACTTAGAGATTTACTGGAGAGATCTGATTATTAGATCAAGATGGTGATTTGATTTTGGGGATGAAAAAAGGCTCAAAAATCAGCTTTATATATACCCATTATCAGTGCGCGAAAGTCAAGATACAAAACTAATCTTAGCACCATGATTTAGAGTGGGGGTCACAACGATTACCCAATATGGATTGCTTCCGCAAACTTCCCCGAAAATCAGTCGCAGGGGGTACCATAGGTGGTAAGCATTTACACTTTTCTAAGAGTTCGTTCACATTTCCGGCGGTATCATAATCATTCAATACATGCTGGGAAGATTTTACATCACTTATTCTAACTCTAATATTAGTTATCTAGATACACCAATTTGAACTGAATATTGATTCTAAGCACCATTTCGTAACAATTCATTGATATAAATTTTGTGATTAAAATCAATTTGCTGTGGTCTTTGTAATCTGGTATGTTAAACTTTCTTTCTAATTCTCATTAAGTTCAAGATTTTAACTGGATCGATATTCTAACACCCCCACTCAGACTCGAGCTGACTGCGTAGAGTCAGTTCCCATCAAAACAGTTCTGAATGTTTCCATCTTGGATACGGGTAAGGATTTGGTGAAGATGTCGGCTACTATTTTGTCAGTAGGAACGTAATGGATTGAAATAGTTCCATCTTCCGTCTTGTCTCCGAATGAAGTGAAATTTTGTCTCAATGTGTTTGCTCCTTTTGTGCATGATTGGGTTTTGGCACAATTTGATGCAACTTTTGGTTGTTCTCTCAAATTGCTATTGGATGTTTCTATTGGATGCCTAAATCCTCCACAAATTGTTTCAGATACAATGCTTCTTGAACTGCTGCCATGCCCTGATATTCTTCCTGTGACGAAGAAAGAGAAACTCTGGCCTGCTTCTTGACACTCCGGCTGAGTTCTGCGCCACGTCTGTTGAGGTTGAAAAAATAGCCAGTCGTTGATCTTCTGTCGTTCACGTTACCAGACCAGTCTGCATCACCTTCCCTCACTAAATCATAACCAGCTTCTTTTGTGTAAGTAAGTTTTAAACGTTGTGAACCTTGAAGATATTGAAAAATTTGTTTTCCGCACATCCAGTGTTGACTGGTAGGTGCATTCATGTGTCTGGACAGAATGTTTACTGTGAACATGATTTCTGGCCTCGTCTGTCTGGCCAGATACAGAAGTGATCCAACCAAACTTATGTAGATCATCTTGTCCACTTCTTCGTCTCCGTTCTGTGTTGTCTGAATTTGCAAATTCAAATCAGTTGGTGTTCTTGAGGGTTTGCATTGATCCATTTGAAACCACTCAAGCATTGTTTTTATGTTGCGTTCTTGGTCGATTGTGACTTTGCCCTCTTCTCGTCTGATTCTTAGACCCAGAAACCAGTGTAATTTTGTCTCTGTCTTCCATGTAAAATGATGCCTCGAGAGCTTTTTTGACATCGGAAATCGCTGTCATGCTTCTTGATGCTACTATGATGTTGTCAACCCAGACCAAGACGAAAGTGTGACCCTCTGTCTCTGCTTTCGCGAACAAAGCAATGGTCATTCCTGCTTCTGGTGCACCCTTGTCTCAGTAGGATGTTTGCCAGTTCCTTATACCAGTTGTTGGCTGCCTGTTTCAAACGATAAATTGATTTAGTCAGTCGACATACTAACTTCTCTCCACCTGATCTTTGTTTTACAAACTCCTGTGGCTGTTCCAGATACACTTCTTATTCTATTGGTGAGCGCAGAAAAACAGTCTTGACATCAAACTGGTGCATCACATGGCCCTGCTTCGCTGATAGTTGAAGTAGAATCCTGAATGTCTCTGGCTTACAGATAGGCGCAAAAGTCTCAAAAAAGTCCAGTCCTTCTACCTGTTTGAAGCCTTATGCCACATTGCGTGCTTTGTAATTTACTGGGTCCCAATTTCGATTTGTAGACCCATTTGCCCGGTATGACATCCATGTCGTGGGTGGTCTGACTAGGTTCCAAGTCTCGTTGTCTTGGAGTGCCTTGAACTCGTCCTTCATTGCCCGGAGGCACTGTCCCCAATTGTCACCTTACTTGGCTTCGTAGACTGTTTTGGATTCCACATAGTCACCCTCAGTCACAGCAAGATGGGTCCTGACTACTCCAAAAATTGCGGAACACTCGCTGCTCGTGTCCCTTGTCTGGGCTTATCCCTATGCGCTCGCTCCGGTGCCTCTTCAAAGAAGCCAACTGTCTCTGGCTCTAAGAAGTCCTCTATGTCACTGTCTTCCAGCAACTCCGAGTCTCTGAGACTCCCTCTTGTAGCAGTAGGTTCTTAGTCTTGTGCTGCTTCCTCAACATCCGAGGCATCTACTGCTCGTCTCAATGTCGTCTCTTGTGTGTTCACGCTCTCTGCGCCTTGCTACTACTCCCTTTATTGCAGTAAATGTGCCCTGCTCCTCTTCATTGCCATCGTTTTGATGACCATCATCTGGGTGCCAGATCCCCAGTTGCTGTGGCCCCTCATTTAATTAGTCGGGCGTCTCTGTGTTGACAGGGATTGAGCCCACTTCGGACTCCTTGATGATCACATCTCGAACTGCCACCACCTTACGTGTGTTGGGTACGTACACCAGAAAACCGTTGTCTCTTTCAGTTTAACCCACAAATTTTCCTTCCAGTGCCTTGTCTCCAAGTTCACTGACATCTGTGTCCCGCTTCTTCGTGAAGACTGTGCAATCAAAAATAGATAAATTACTAATTGAAAGCTTAGGTTTTCTACTTCGCTGCTATCAACTCTGCTGCGCATTTTTGGTCTCCTCGTCTCACAACCAAATTCCTGATCCCTGTGCGTGGTGAATCGCTGCTCTCCACATCATCTTAGGATTACCCGAGTCAATGAGCAAGCATCTTGCCATCTCCAGCGGTGTCCTGTTGCACCTCTCAGCTAACCCATTCTCTTGTGGCGTATCTGGTTTGGTCTTCGCTAGAATGCCTGCATCTAAACAGTACATCTTGAACTGCTCTGAGAGAAACTCCTTTGCATTGTCTTGTCTAAATTTCTTGGGCGTCCCCACACTGAGAAAAACTTCTTCAGGCTGGCCAGTGCTTCATTCTTTGCCTTAAGCAAGTCCACAAACACAAACCTAATATACTGGTGTGCAAACACAACGAAGAATTGGAACCCTGACAGTGACTCTACTCTGAAAGGACTCATCACGTCTGTGAACACCCTCTCCAAATTCTCTTCTGCTCGGGTCTCTGCCACTCTTTGTACTGGAGTCTTTGTGATCTTGGCCATTGCGCACACATTGCATACATCATCGAGCTCTCCCACTCTCTGTGGTGCATTCTTGTCCACATCTGCTTGATTCAAACGACGCAATTGTCTGTGCCATTTCTTTGCACTGTCAATTTTCAGGCTGTTGGAACTCATCTTGATTTTTACAACGCTGCAGGGTAAGTAAAACAAATTTTCTTCTTGTATTACTTTTACCCGAGTTCCCTTCTCAAGTTTCATGCAGCTATTTCCTTTCTCGAAAATGAAGCTATCCGCTTCATTTTCGAAAATGAAGCTCGAAAATGAAGCTATCGGCCTCACTCCGTGCATCTTGAGACTGATAAGAAATTTGAAGAGTAGTCAGGCACACACAAAATAATTTTGAGTTTGCATTGGAATTCCCCTTTGTCTGAGGATATGCTGATCCTCACACAGCCTCTGTCCACCACTCTAAAGCTTCTCCGTTGTGATTTCTGACCTCTGATTGAATGTGCACAGAGTTCAGGAACGCCTCGATGTTCGTCACTATGTGATCTGTACAACCACTGTCCACTAGCATGCCTGCTGTCTTCCACTGGGTAAGAGCTGCCCAGTGTTCCTCGTCTGGAGAATCCAATGTCGGACCCATTGCCAAGGACTCATATTTGCCTCCATCTTTTTGTATTTTGCATGCCCTGTCTAGCTAACCTTTCTTATCACATGGGCTGCATTGTGCTGTCTCCCTACTCCTGCAGTCCTTGGCAAATTGTCCATGGATCCGATACACAAAGCAGTTTCCTTTCTCGGGTTCATTCTTGAAGTCGCGCTTTACTGCCAGTGCCACTGAACCACTCTGTCCTTTGTGCCTCTGTGCTGTGCTCTCATGGAAGTTCTGCAGCCTTTTCCTCTACTCTGTGAAATTCGTTGCCGGGTTGAAGCTTTCCTGTATAACAAAACTTTCATACATCATTGGCAGACCATTGAGGACCAAGGCGTTGAAGAGGGTCTCTGACACTGGTTCCCCTGCTTCTTACAGCCTTGTGAGCTTCTTTTGTCCTCAGATGAAGAAACTATCCAAATCCTCAAAATCCTCGAGCTGAAGTCAAGCAAGCTGTGCCACCGAAGTCACCACTGTTGGCGTCTCCACACTCTGAAACCTCTCTTGCAAGAGCTTCCAAGCCTCTGCTCCATCTCCTATGCCGTCATCTTCCACACAGTCATGTCTCATCAGCATGAGGGTTGTTGCATCTAGAGTCAGTGCCAGATGGCACCACACATTGTTCCGTTTCTTCTTGATGTCAGCAACTTCCTACTGATAAGCATTTTTCAGCACAATGGGGTTCTTCTTATCATCATTGCTCGCCCCATTGGTTAGTGCGGAAGGCTCATTGGGTTGCAATTCTGTCACAAGTAGTGATTTGTAGAGTCCCATCGTCTGCATCATTACCACAAATCTTGTGCTTCAGATTGGAAAGTCCAGTGCCTTACCTGTGTCTTCAGTGTCTGTTGATCCATCGTAATTTGAGCGGGCAAAACATTAGTGAAAAAAAAGTTACTAAGTAGAAAAGGATTATGACTGTCAACAACAAATTAGTTTTGTTTGAGAAATTAGTTTTATGACTTAGAAAGTTGCTGGGCCCATATACTGTTGGGCTATGGGTTTTCGCAAGCGGAATAAAAGTCGGTTTTACTAAGTAGAAAAGATAATTTCTCAAAATGAGAAAATAACAAAAATGATATTTTACAGTAGAACTTAGAGATTTACAGGAGAGAACTGATTATTAGATCAAGATGGTGATTTGATTTTGGTGATGAAAAAAGTCTGAAAAATCAGCTTTATATATACCCATTATCAGTGCGCGAAAGTCAAGATGCAAAACTAATCTTAGCACCATGATTTACAGAGGGGAATGCAAGGGTTACCCAATATGATTTGCCTCCGCAAACTTCCCAGAAATCAGTCGCAGGGTGTACCATAGGTGGTATGCATTTACACTATTCTAAGAATTCGTTCACATTTCTGGTGGTATCATAATCATTCAATATATGTCGGGAAGATTTTACATCAAATATTTTTAGTAATCTAGATTCACCAATTTGAACCGAATCTTGATTCTAAGCACCATTTCTTTGTCGATTCATATATATAAATTCTGTGATTAAAATCAATTTGCTGTGGTCTTTGTAATCTGGTAAGTTAAACTTTCTTTCTAATTCTCTCTAATTTCAAGACTATAGTTTGATCGATATTCTAACGCTTCATCTCTAAAGCCTTATTTAATTCTATGCTGAAGTGATCTGAAAATCACTTATATTACGCGTTAGAAATTGCCTGAATTTTGAAATCTTCAGCCGTTTTCAGCGCATTTGCAGTTATTTTTTCATTTATTTCTTGTGTGCTTCGACAATTCAAACCTGAATCTAAGACCTAGTCATCTCTTTTGTCACTGCGGAACGTGTTTTGGAAAATCTGAAAACTAATCCATTGCAGAAAATCAAACCCAGAGGCCTTCAAATTATTTACAGTTATGATTTTGAGTTTATGATTTTTCGTTACAAAGAAGAGTTAGCGCAACCGCGTAAAAAGAAAACAATTGCTCATTTAGTTGACAACTTTTCATTCATTTTGAATTGAAAATTTTTTAAAATGCGATCATTTAGAATTCAGTGTGAACTATCGTCATATAGTTGAACTATGGTTCAACTACATGACGATACTTCACACTGATTACTAAATGATCTCGTTTCAAAAATAAATTTCCAGCGCATTTCTTGCAAAGTTTCAGCGAACCTCAGCTTATTTCAGCGCATTTTTTGTAAGGTTTTTGCGCTGAACTTTTTGAAAAATCAGCGCATTTCAGCGCATTTCTTACGTAATTTTTGGAAAATTACTCGACCCTGGTATCGGTAAAGTTTTAATCTAACACAAAATTGAAACGCTGAAAAGAAGCATACTCTTTGAGAGATAACCTTTCAGTTGCCCCCATAGTCAACTGGTAGTCAACACAAACTAACCTTTGATTGTGATCCATGATTCCCGTGGAAACAATCTCTCAAAGTCCTCATTTTTCTCAACCTCTGTCAAATTATAAACTCCCAAAATTGTAACTGTTCCATCGCTATCTTCGAGCAAATGGGTGACCCCTGTAGTCACACATGGTTGACCTATAAGTTGACCTTTCACGAACTTTCCGGTATGAACTTTGAAAAGTTCAAGGTCACTGATTTTGATCGAGGTCAAATTCTCAATTCCTGTTGCTTCGGACGATTTTGTTTTCGTGGCTACAGAATTTGTAGATTTTCGCATTTTGACCTGATTTTTACCCTTTTTAATCTGTTTGTGTTGTTGAATTGCTGAAGTTTGTTGATACAAAATTTGATTTCTCTCCATTAATTCATTTTTGTGACAATTTTTACCCCAGTTTTGAAGCTGGCCCATCGCTTCGTGAACTAAATTTGTAACCAGTTCTTCAGAATGTAAAACCGAGGCTAAGCTTTTGAATTCAACTCCTAAAAAGTTTAATATTTTCACGGCTTTTTCCTGGTCGAAATTGTCCATTTCGTTAAGTTCAACCATTTTTTGGTTGGATTTGTGTTTTACAATTTCCATCAGAGATTTTCGCAGCAAAGAGTTCAAAGCTGTGAATGCTTTTTCACGTTGTTCGGAATCTTCTTTCGACAAATATGAAAACGATTCTTGAATATCATGATGTAAATAATCAATAATGACGTCCATAATTTGGCAATAATTGCAATATTAAAATAACCAAAAAAAATTAAGGTGTAAATTGACAGAAAAATTGTGTAATTATATGTACCAACCCTACCTTCAATGCAGTTTCTGTTATTACTAAATTTGTAATAATTTAGGGAGTGCAGTTTAAATTTGGGCGCTTCTCTGACTTGTATGAGTCAAAATTATAATAAATATGCGACTGACCAAGTTATAATACTAGTTATAACCCAAGCAATGTGGGTTAGAACTTCTGGTATATTCTTTCTGCGTATATGAAATCCCAAAACTTTCCCCAGATTATTTTCCTACAACAAATACCGCTCGCACCGTGAAGCACGTTTTGCAGCAACTTGAGTTCCACAGTTCCTGCTATCCATAAAGTATATGGAAAATAGTAGAATAGTTTTGCTACACAACAAAATTAAATTCCGTTTTCCTCAAATAATCCATGAAGTAAAAGTTTGTGTTGCAAGTTGCAAGTTATAGGTAACAACAACAATATTTATTCTTAAATCAGAGCTCTGTACCACAAGGCAAAAATAAATTGGGTCAGAGCTAATAAAATGGTGCATCGAGAAAGCTGTTTTGCTTCATCTTTTAGTTATTTTTCCAATACTTTTCCAGCTTTCTCAATACCAGTTTAAAATTTCTTTGCTGACTGGGGTATTGGTTCCCAATCTATGGGCGTCACTTTGGTGCCGTCAAGTCCTGATTCGTCAATAACATCATTATCATCAGCTCAATGTCATTTTTTCTTGTCCGAACAGATGCTGCTTTGAATCGTTTAACTGTAAACATCAACCAATGCGCTTGTATCCTTACCCGGAGCAATGAGTCAGAATAATTCAGCCCCTAATCACAAACTTTCCAGTCTGTTTTTATGCATGTCTAGCATTTTGTGAACATGCACCAGTTGTCAATTTACAGTTAGCTTGTGGACGAAATTTATGAGTGATACATGTACGAACAATTTTGCAAACTCTGCTCTCCGTCTGAGAAGTTATACTAACCTAATGACCTTCCATCTGAACATGGCTAATTGACAGACTTCGCTCGATCTGAGCATAGCTAATTTTCATTATTCACTCAGCATGAACGGACTAATTACATTGAGCGCTTACTAAGCATCACCAGCATCCCCTTCTTGTTTTTTCTTAGTATCTTTCAATTAGCGATTCTTTTTGACTCGAGCAATTTTCTGGCTCGTACGGGCCATTTCTGCAGCTTCTCGTTTCAGGGGCTCTTCAAAATCAAGAGATGATTTCCCTCTCCTTCATTCAAAAAAAGTACCCGCGCTAAAAAAATCTCGAGTCGCTTAATTTTCTTAGATTTTTTAAAGAGTTTAATAGGTGGGGGATTGCAGGATATTTTGAATTTGATAGCAGTGTGACGTTGGTATTTGGAATGAATTTTATGTTTTCTTCGCAGATCAAATCAAACCATTCTTGTTCGATAACTGACCTTAACAGACGGTGATCCATTTTAAGACCAAAGTTCTGATGAAATCACGAACTCAGTACTGTTTTCTGCAAACATATCAAGAGCTCAATTTAAAGCTAAGCAGTGCAACACTTAAAGTCCAACAACTCTATGTTTACTTGAATTGCACTCTTGCTGGCCAATTAAAATACTACTGTAGCCTAACCAAAATGGCAACACCGCTTCGTAAAAAAACTTCATGTATAGGCAGTGTGAAAGTGTGTTTGCCGAAAAAAGATTTCAGAGCTTGAGAATAAAAGAGAATCTAACAAGTTACCGTAATTAATGATTTGAGAGGTTTGAAACTTTTTTCTTCGTTTTCATGAAAATAATCAGTGACAAAGCGAAACTTGCAGACAAAATGTGAATAAATCAAAGCTCACTAAGTGAGCTTTTAAATCCTTGATGCAAATTTAAAGAACATGGCAATGCGTATCTTGGCAACTAATCCCCTGACCCCCCTTTCTAAGGACTAGATTAGAGTGAGCGATGAGATCAAAGGATTAGAGTCCATAACTTGTCACCATTTAACGCACTTTTAGAATGTGAAAACTAAGAACGTATATACCAGCGTTTGAGTCTGTCAGCGTCATCGCCCTCGCTTACTTTCCTGATCTTAATACTTTCCTGATCTTAATTATATCTTGTGCGGAAAACAGCGATCATGCTGAGTAAATATACTAAATAAGATGTGGTTTAAGTTAATTTTTGTAATGCAAGGGTCTGGCTTGAGGGCGAGTTCCTGAAAACGGTCCAACAGAAAGTGAAATATGCTGAAAAGTCTCATCAATGTTGGATTAAATCAAAACTTGACAATACATGCCTGTAATTCAAGTTGTTTGATGTTAGAATCGCTCAAGTTGATTTCACAAAATACTTTAAAGATAAGGTCTTTTGGTTTTGAAATTACTTATCAGAAAACATCAAAAAGTCACGAGTCTGCTTAAGATGTTAACGTTTAAAACCTTGAGAAAATAAGCATACATGCACACCGCAGATCATCAGTTTTGTAAAACTTTAGAGGCATTAGTGGCATTCAGCCCATAAAGCAAAAGAGACAAAAATCCCATCTTGGGGAAAAAATTTTAAATTGAAATAAAAAAAAATTGAGAAAGATAATAGGCAAAAATAAATTGGGTCAGAGCTAATAAAATTGGTGCGTCGAGAAAGCTGTTCTGCTTCATATTTCAGTTATTTTTCCAATTCTTTTCCAACTTTCTCAAAACCAGTTTAAAATTTCTTTGCTGACTGGGGTATTGGATCCCAATCTATGGGCGTCACATTGGTGCCGTCAAGTCCTGATTCGTCAATAACATCATTATCATCAGCTCATTGTCATTTTTTCTTGTCCGAACAGATGCTGCTTTGACTCGTTTAACTGTAAACATCAACCAATGCGCTTGTATCCTTACCCGGAGCAATGAGTCAGAATGATTCAGCCCCTAATCACAAACTTTCCACTCTGTTTTTATGCATGTCCAGCATTTTTGAACACGCACCAGTTGTCAATTTACAGTTAGCTTGTGGACGAAATTTATGAGTGATACATGTACGAACAATTTTGCAAACTCTGCACTCAGTCTGAGAAGTTTTACTAACCTAATGACCTTCCATCTGAAACTGGCTAATTGAAAGACTTCGCTCGATCTGAGTATGGGTAATTTTCTTTATTCACTCAGCATGAATGGACTAATTACCTTGAGCGCTTACTAAGCATCGCCAGCATCCCCTTCTTGTTTTCTCTTAGTATCTTTCAATTAGCAATTCTTTTTTGCCTCGAGCAATTTTTTGGCTCGTACGGGCCACTTCTGTACGTTTCACGGGTTCCTCAAAATCCAAAGATAATTCTCCTCTCCGTCATTCAAAAAAGTACCCGCGCTAAAAAAAATCTCGAGTCCCTCAATTTTCTTAGGTTTTTGAAAGAGTTTAATAGGTGGGGGATTGCAGGATATTTTGAATTTGATAGCAGTGTGACGTTGGTATTTGGAATGAATTTTATGTTTTCTTCGCAGATCAAATCAAACCATTCTTGTTCGATAACTGACCTTAACAGACGGTGATCCATTTTAAGACCAAAGTTCTAATGAAATCACGAACTAAGTACTGTTTTCTGCAAACATATCAAGAGCTCAATTTAAAGCTAAACGCTGCAACACTTAAAGTCCAACAACTCTATGTTTTCTTGAATGGCTCTCTTGCTGGCCAATTAAAATACCACTGTAGCCTAACCAAAATGGCAACTCCGCTTCGTAAAAAACTTCATGTTTAGGCAGTTTGAAAGTGTGTTTGCCGAAAAAAGATTTCAGAGCTTGAGAATAAAAGAGAATCTAACGAGTTACCGTCATTACTGATTTGAGAGGTTCGTACCTTTTTTCTTTGTTTTCAAGAAAGTAATCAGTGACAAAGCGAACATTGCAGACAAAATATGAATAATTCAAAGCTCACTAAGTGAGCTTTTAATTCCTTGATGCAAATTTAAAGATTATAGCAATGCGTATCTTGGCAACTAATCCCTTGACCCCCTTTCTCAGGACTAGATTAGAGTCGGCGATGAGATCAAAAGATTAGAGTCCATAACATGTCACCATTTAACGCACTTTTAGAATGCGAAAACTACCAACGTATATACCAGCGTTTGAGTCTGTCAGCGTCATCGCCCTCGCTTACTTTCCTGATCTTAATACTTTCCTGACCTTAATAAAATTTTGTGCCGAAAACAGCGATCATGCTGAGTAAATACACTAAGTAAGATGTGGTTTAAGTTAATTTTTGTAATGCAAGGGTCTGGCTTGAGGGCGGGTTCCTGAAAACGGTCCAACAGTAGATGAAATCTGCTGAAATGTCTCACAAATGTTGGATTTAAGCAATACTTGCCAAGACTTGGCAATAATTCAAGTTGTTTGATCTGTGGAACTGCACAACTTGATTTCACAAAATTCTCAAAAGTTACTATTTTTTCGTTTTAAATTTGCGCGTTGGAAAACGTGAAAAAATCACGAGTCTGGTTATGATGTTGACGTTCAAAATCTTGGTAAAAATAGGCATACATGCAGACGGCAGATCATCAGTTTTCGAAGACTTTAAAGGCATTAGTGGCGTTTATCCCAAAAACAGAAGAGAGACAAGAAAACCTATCTTGGGAAAAAAATTCAAACTGAAATAAAAAAAGGAGAAACATAGGAGGCAAAAATAAATTGCGTCAGAGATAAAATATGGCACATCGAGAAAGCTGTTCTAATTCTTGTTTTAAATGTTCTTCCAAAATTTTTTCCAACTTCCTGGAAAATATTTTAAATTTTTTTTTGCTGACTGGGGTATTGGTTCCCAATCTATGGGCATTGCTTTGGTGACAAGTCATGATTCGTCAATAACATCATCATCAGCTCCTTTTTATTTTTCTTTCTCAAAACAGATGCTGTTTTGACTCGTTTAACGGTTAATAGCAACTGCATAGCGCTAGTATTTTTAGTAGTATCGCTAGTAAATCCCCTTTTTGTTTGCTCTTTATTTTTTTCCATAAGCGATTCAATTTTTCGTCGACCAATGTTTTCAAGGGTACGGGCCGCTTCTGCAGCTTCTCGTTTCACGGGTTTTGAAAACTCAACAATAATTCTCCTCTGCTTCATTTGAAACAAATGCCAGTGCTAAAAACCTTGAGCATCTTCAAATTTCTTAGATATATTTAAGAGCTAATTATCTGGAGGAATGCCTGATAGTTTAAGTTTAATAGCGCTGTGACTTTGCTATTTGGAGTGGATGGCATCACGATTCCTTTATTATTGTCTGCATACATATGGTGAGCTCAATGTAAAGAGAATCGTTTCAAAACTTTAAGTACAATAAAACTATGGTCGTCAGTGGAATCCTTAAATACTTCTGTTCCACTACGTTCACTTGAATTGCTCTCTTGTGAACCAATTAAAAAACCACTTAAGTTTGACCAAAATGATTGAGGACTACTCTCATCAAAAGTTTTAATGTAAGCTGCTGGCTACGTTTTTCATCGTACTGTTTATGTTGAGCATTGGCTTCTGTGCATAGCGTTTTTGAAAGAAAATGATGAGTTTTTGGGGCATTTTGCATTAATCAATTAAACGCCAGTCAAAAGCGCGACAAGTTTCAAAATTTTTGCTTGAACACTGACTCAAAACGAGGATGCTCTGCCATCTGCGTGTTTAAATGTCTGCAAGTTTGCCCAACATAGGTGGAATTGCATGCAGCAAAAGTAATTTTGCATACCATCTGAGATTTTCGAGGCTGGTGAAACCTAGAAATTAATGATGATAAAGTGTTTCCTTGTTGAATAGATAGCTCAAATTTCTGTTGTTTTTTCTTCATTTTTCTTTAGCCTAATCTTTTAATTGGCCACTATGTTTTAGACAAAAATGCAAGCGCCTTCCTTCGTTTAAATGAAGTTTTGACAAGCTTTCCGTTGTAGTTTTTGCAATCGTTTTATAGTAAATTTTTTCCAAAATTTCTACATTTGTCTCATTTACAATGCCTGAAGACAATTTTCCGGACATTGATTTTTCAACCATATATTTCGTTTGACTCAGGAGGCTAATCAAGATTGCCAGTATTGCCAGTTGCTTGTACATATAATATGCGTATGGATAGTACCCTCCAAAATTTTGTTTACTTGCTGAAATGGTGCACAGCTACGGAAATTCAGAATTTTTTGGGTTCTTGTTTACTTTTGAGGCATTTTGCAGAGATCTTTCTCTGTTCGCCAACGCAGACTTTCAAATTCAGGAGAGCTATATCACGTTCTTTAATCATTTCCCTTCCAATGTAAACTCTAAATTTTTTATGCAAACTATATTCTAGTTGAAGCAAACTTTTAGGATTGTATTTAACTGTAAAGACAATGTCGCCTAATTATGCAACAACTTATTTAGGTTGCTGCAAGGCCTTCCGCAAATAGATATAAAGATGCGCATTTATTTTTTTGTGAACCTTGCAAGCCGTTAAATCCGAGCTTGTTGTGAGCCTCTTCGAAGTTTTTGGTAGGTTGTATCTAAAAAAAGATCTTTTCTTTTCATTTCAAGTATTGTTGCGGTTGCAAAATTAACGCCCTTTTTTGGTTTGGTTTTACCTCATTCCTATCAGGCTTTTCTTTCCTATCTATATAAATAGGAAGAAATTGATCCTAATTACCTGTCTATTAGAATATTATCATGCTGGCATCCCTATTTTGAAAGGTAATTTTTCCCCTTCGCTGTAACATTAAGACATAATGAGGTCCATTTTTAGATGGTCTTCAAAATCAAAATTCTTGTACTCTGCTTACTTTGCTTTTGTTTTCTGATTGTCAGCTGTTTTTTTTCCGCTTGTTCTGTTGTAACTGTATACGGTTTGCACATTGTTTTAAAAGTTTCTGATGTTTGAGTGATGTTTTTTATCAGACTAAGCTTAGAAATATTTAATTCAGCTGGTGGGACATCTGCTTTGAGACGGATATCAGGGCTTGATTTTAGAATAAGGGCCTGATAGCCGAATGGGCAGTGCTTCTGGTAGGGGATCTGGAGATCTATCGTTGGCATCCCGGCGTGGTCAAATATTTATACACCCATAAAGAAAAATTTATCTAGGCTACAATCCCTGAATTAAATTGCCTCGCCTGTCGTTCGAGAGCAATTCCTCCAACGTTAACCGGTTTATGTTTTAAAACTACGTTTCGATGTATCAAAAGGTTTCAGATTAAATTGCTATAGTGGGGCAGCAGTTGTCGCCCGCTGATTGTGAACAATATTGCAGCAAGTTCTTTAAATTGAGCCATTCAGTCACTACCCTACTCAACTAGACAAAAGTTTCGCCAAAACATTGTTGCAATTTTTGGACTGATTGTAAACACTCTAAAAGTCAACAAGGCGAAGACAGTCCAGCACCACCTGAAGCGAAGTCTTTCAGAAGAACTTTAGCCATGTTAACTAGAATTGAGCTAGTCTTTTTTCCTTGACGTATCGGAAGAACCGATTTTCCGGAAGAATGCGAAAGACTTTGAAAAACCAAGCAGAGGCTTCCACAGCTGCTGATTAGAGTCTTGACAACTGATTAAATTTTCTCAATTTGTGATCGTGCTCTGATGACTTTTTAAGTAGTGGTTATAGGTGCACCCTTTTATTGAGAAAATGTTGCGCTCGTGTTGTATGTGTTCGACGAAAATCAACGACAATTAACCAACGTATCACTGTGTGAGTTAAAATGTGATTTGCATTTGGAAAAAATCTGTACTGATGTGTTTAGAGTAGCAATAAATGGCATAAAAGGGCTCGTGGCAAACGTGTTGCTCCTGTGCAATAATTGTGTAGAGACCAGCAGAAGAGAACAACTACTAGGGTCTGCAATGGCAGACAAAATAGAGGAATCAATTCTGAGCCTCGAGCTTGACAAGAAGTTGGAGAAGAATGAGCAAAAGTTGACTCATGTGGTTGAAGACTGTAGTAGTGGAAGTTAGGTCTCTGTAAACAATGAAATGCAAAAATGGAAAGAATTTATTCAGACGTCGCTTTGAAATCTGCCACGGCATCATCAAATGAGATGTAAGATGGAGGCAAGGGAAAGTCAAGCAAGACCGTTGGTCGCAGTTTTCAATCAAACTTTACAGTTCAAGAGATTCCCGAGGATCCAGAGAAATCACTTAAGGAGAATTTTCTGCCAACGAACGAGAAGCTGATATAAGTCTTGAACTTTCTTGGAGTAAACCCAAAAATTAAGCAATTGCGACGAATGGGGAAATTTGATAAAGATAATTGCAAACCAAGGACGTTGTTGTTGACGATAGTAATTGAATATGACGTTCGCCTCTTGCTAGCGAGAGGCGTGGAAAAGCAAGAAATGCTGATACAACAGAATGTCTTTTTGTTGCCCGTTCTGTCAAATGACAACTCATATAAGGAGAACATGTGTATGGAGAAACGCCGCAAACTGATGGACGCTGGAGTAACAAAAGATAAGCTAAAAATCCGAAATCTCAAATTTGTCTTCGACTGCGTGAAGGTTGAGTTGCCACGCAAGAGTGCTGAACCCAATCAGCATGACTATTAAGCCTAGACATTTTGCAAATTAATGCAAGACTCTTAATAAATTATGAGAGAATGTTCAAATTTGTCAATGCGTTAACAGCTGGTGAATATCCCGTTGCATGAGCTTGTGAAACGTGGCTCAGCGACAACATCGCACACTCAGATGTTCAACTGGCAGAATATGACGTCTACATACCTGGCCCGCCAATTAGTAAAAGTTCGGCTCACGGTGGCTCTCTCTTAGCCATGAAAAAGTCAACTTTTTCCACTCGAATAAATGCTGATCTAAAAGAAAGTTGTGTTCTTTGTCAAATCAAGATAAACAACAAATTCATGTCGTTTGTAGTTTCTACAATCCACCCAAGGGCATTCAGTATCTGTATGCCTTCAAGGACTTTAAAAGGTTACTGAACGCTATACCCAATAAAAGGGACGGTTGTATCTTGTGCGGAGATCTCAAATTTCCGTCCACAAACTGGCATACTTTGTTGAGCAAAAGTGGGGAAGAAAGCCGAGTCATTGATCTACTGGATTCCAATATAATTCAGCGACAAATAAAATTTCCAATTTATTTCGGCAACATTTTGGATGTCGCTTTTTGTCGAAATATCGCCCTTCTGCTCTAGTGGATAAAATTTCGACGAAGTCTATGACTGTTCTGATCAAGTATCGACCAAATTTTCAATCGATTGTTCTATTGAGGTATCCAGACCTCTCCTTCAGAATTTCAGAAGTTTGGGGTCTGTGGACTATATCGCGGTGCGAAACACTATGTGTCAAAGTATCTTCAAACCCGTTTATTCACGGTCATCAACAACATGTTTCATGAGTTCTAAGACTACGTGTATTAATTAATTGTTGAGCATGTTGCGCCCCGATTCAGACAACAGCAAAAGTTGCGGCCCTGGATAACATTATCAATTTCAAATCTCTTGAAACAGTTGAAGACACAAAAGGACATCGAAACCGACTGGTTATCGGAAGCTGAAGTTGACACAGTTAGAGAATAGTGTCGCAGAAAAAAGTGAAAAGGATCGAAAGACGTGTCAAGAAGCACTGATGTACGCTAGAAACACCGATGCTGTGTTCGAATACTTGAGGTCTTTAAAAAAAATCTTCAACCATGCCCGAAGAAATCACTTGGGGTGAAAAAAATGCAAGGATAACAAAAAATAAAGCCGATCTTTTAAATGAAGTTTCCCATTCGGTAGTTTCTCCGAAAATAGAGATAAACTTTAATGTTTGAGAATCCTTTTTTGACGTCTGTTTTGAGTTTCGCGTCTGTGAACTACGCAGGGGCGGGAAACACTCTGAGCCAAAGGAGCTTTAACAACGTTTGTTTCACGAACATAAACAATATGTGCCACGAGTTTTACGACTACGTGGATTAATTAATCGTTGAGCATTTCCCGCTCGGATCCAGACAACAATATATGTTGTGTCCCTGGATAACATCATCAACTTCAAACCTCTTGAAACGGTTGAAAACACAAAAGGACATCCCGACACAGAAGCGGACTAATTATCGCAAGCTGAAGGTGACACAGTTAGAGAAAAGAGTCACAGAAAAATGTCAAAATGATCGAAAGACGTATCAAGAAGCGCTAGTGATTACCAGAAACACAGATGCTGTCTTTAAACACTTGAAATCTTTGAACGGATCTTCAGCCATACCTGAAGAAATCACTTGGGGTGAAAGACTATGCAAGGATAACCAACATAAAACCGATCTTTTAAATGAATTTTTCTATTCGGTTGTTTCTCTGAAAATAGAGATAAACCTTAGGGTTTGAGAATTGCTGGACATAACCAGTGGTGTTCCACAAGGTTCTCCATTCGGGCCGCTACTGTTCTGCGTTTTCCTGAATGATCTTCAAGCTGTCGTCAATTTTGTCGATCTTTTTCTGTTTGCGGACGATTTCAAACTCTTGGCACACAGAAGTCTTGAGACAGAGATTCAATCTGACCACGAACAGGTTGCACGATGCGTGAAAGAACACAAGATGGAGTTGGCCCCAAAAAGGTAATATCAAATAGTCATTCAAGGACGCATACCCAGATTTCGACATTCCGGAGGCCCTCTAGAGTCATCAAACTTGGTAACAGACCTTGGTGTAGTTTTCAATACTTCGCTAACATTGTCTCAGCATTTGGAACATCGATTAAAAAAGACCAACAAGGTACTTTTGCAATTCATAAGAAAACTTTCAAACGAAGTGAACGAAACAGTCAAGATGTGTCTCTATAAAATGCTGCAACTGCCGATTTTGATATATGAGGTCCAGTTCAATCGCTTGTCTCGATTGGACTTGCAGATACTAGAGAAGTGTCAAAAGAGAGTATGGAAGTGGATAACGCACAACTTCAAACTCAGCTACGAAGAGCTTCTGTTACGAGTGGACCTACTGCATCTCTATGTATCTGCAATTGAACAGCCTACTTTTCTTTCCGAGTTTACAGGAGCAGAAGTTCTACATGTGCCCCATTCCAATTCCGCGTGACGCAAAAAAAGAGAAAAAATGTACTATTTAACCTCAAAAAGGTCAGAACCGAAAGAGCCCGACATGAGTTCTACCGAATGAGCCGGATTTTCAATTTTTTTGGAAATGAAGTGGATTTCCTAAATCCGATTAGTATAAAAACCCGAATTATAAAGCTTATGAAAAATCGTCAAAACAACTTCTCAGAGCGAAACGTGTATTCTTGGCAGCTGGCATGTGATTGCCACCTGTGCCGAGATCAGTGGTCAAGATTCTAATCCAACAACCACAGCAGACCACAAAAATCAAATAGCAGACCTTTGTTCTGTAAAACAAAATACGACTTTAACAACAAATGCACGTGGAGAATCTTATGTAAATGTGGGATGTGCAACCCACTATCGGAAATCGATTAGAAATAGGACACAAAAACAAAGGTGCCTTGGAGCACCTCTGAGAAGACCCTAAAGCCCGAACTACTACTACTACTACAACAGGGAGAAATCCCCTCGGGACAACCTGAAAATCCACAACAGCAGCAAGAAATGACAAAAGGGATTCTTTTCGTTGATTGTTCTGATTGTTTCAGATGATTCGTGGTTCTTGCTATGGTAAATTGGTGTTTTTGTAATACGCAATTTATCGATTTCATCACAATACGTCTGTAGTAGTTATAATAGTTCGTGCCTACGTTTCTCATTGTTAAGCAAGAAATTGTGCTGTTGATATCGGCGAAAACTTGATAGAAATTTATGGCTGATAGGAAGGAGTCACTGTTCACCACTGACAGCAGTTGTAACACGAGTGACAATTACGCAATAGAACAGCTGTACTCGGCTAACATAAAAGACTCTGAGCTTAACGAAGTTGCGGATAAAGTAATGCCCCTGGAGGAAGAGAGAGTTTTGGAACACGACGCAGTGCTGGCACAGCAAGGAAGCGAAAACAAAAACAATAGTCCTGGTTTAGATGAAAAGGTCAGCTGTTTCCTTTTCCCTTTTTCGCCTTTCCATTCATTAGTGGGTTAAATGCTTACCTGAATTTTGTTTATTCCGCCAGCTGATTTCGACAAGTTCGTGTAAGGGGAAAGGAGACAATTCGAAAAGGTTCGTGGCAAAAGTGGGTCCAGTTTTGTTTTCAAGACGAGATCGAGTAAAGGCATCGTTGAGAGTTTTAATACGACAAAGGAAGGGATCTTGCCTTATTAAAATCACCGGAAAATGTGTCAAAATATTTCATCTATTTACTAAATAATCTGTTTAGAGCTTGACTTCTGACTAGTTTTGTGTAACCAGTTTAAGAAAATTCAGTTGAGCAGCTCTTATTTGAACTGCTCATGAGTATATATTCGAAAATGCTTTTATAGGTCATAATGTCATTCATTAAAAGGCACATTTGAAAGGTGTTTGTGGAGAATGGAAATTGGATTTAAATATAACGAGAAATAGCAGACAGAAAGCAGTGGACTACAGTTCCGAGGAGACAGTTTTTCAAATGTTTTCACTCTGAACACCAGTTTAGGAATCAAATAACCACCAATTAATTTAAAACTGTTTAGAATTAACTGTGAAATATGTTTGAATTGCTTGGAAATATCAAATGCTTGCAAATAGTTCGCGTAACTTATATTTTGAATTCATTTTTTGCCCACTTGTATTTTGATAAATCAGTAATCTATAAGTTTTACTTTATTACGGCGGTTAAAAAAATTTTGACCGGCATTTGAATTCGTGCCGGTCATATAGAATTTTAAGTTTTATAATAAAACAGTTGGGTCTCTTTGAAATAAAGCCACCGGCAGCGACTTCTCAAAAATATCTAAATACACCGTTGAATGACGCCGATGAGTCTGCGAATGAAGAAACATTCTACAGCAAGTCAGCAGTTGCCGTTCCGAAATGCGAAAACCACCCAACCTCAGATTGTTCTTTTTGGTGCCAAGAATGCAACGCTGCAATGTGTTTGAAGTGTGTGCAGAAGGAACACAGAAATCACACGTTGTTGCTTTTAGATTCAATCTTAGGAAGCTATAGTTCATTTTCCCCGGGAATTTATTGTTAAGTTAAACTTCTCTTGTTTTTGGTTGCCATCATATGATCATTGAGCTTTGGAAATTTCAATTTTACTCAGATTTCATAGTATTTGAATTACAAATATACAAATTTGATGGCAACATTGTTTTTTCAACTTGCATTACTTTGGTGGACATTTGAATTCAAGTGTAAAATATTCAGAAAAAAAACTATGTTCGAATTTATAAATTTCAATATTTTGTTACGCTCTCTTGTTTTAGCTGCTTTAGTGATACATGATCGGAGCTGTTATTGGCCTTCTCTCAGATTTTTTGAAAAAGAGGTTTTTTCACGTGTGGAATTTTAACCGTTTTCTTGCTTTTCGCTTGGAAATTTTTTGTGATCTTAAAAATTGTCAAAGCTCTAGTCATTAGCAAATCGAGTTTTATGGCACTTTTCAATTTGTAATTCAGCACGTATTGTTTTAATAAAAATGATTGCACGTCACCGGCAATCATTTTTATTAAAACAGGAAGTGACTCACGTTGAGTCTGATGTTCATTTATTCTGTCACTCAGGCTATTTCTTCCGACCCACTTTGGGGGAGGAACTATATACTCAAATGGTTTTTTTCAGACAATTTTGGCCAATCGATATAATCATCGTAAAGAGTTGTGAGTGGTATCATTAAAAAGCCCGTCCAGCGCAGAATATGGAATTAAAAAGATTTTTTAAATTTTCACTTTTTATTTGGAGTTATCGAGGTTTAAAGTTTTGTGAATATTAGACGTATTTTTCTAAATTCTACTTTTTTGGGGACCAAAATTGTGACCAAATTTGTTTTTTCAGCCGACTTGCTTTAAATTTGCTGGAAGTAAATACCTTAAAACTGCGGCCATATTCTTTTTAAGTTGAAAATTGAGCTAGTTGTACACCCAATGGATTGAGAGTCTTCTGGAGTTATAAATTTGCCAGTTTTTTGCAAATTTAAGTTTAATAAATATACAAAATGCATTTTTCTTTTTAACAAACTGAAAGATTTTGTTAAAAATTGATCTATTATGCAACAGTTTGAACAAATGAGTATTTTGCTAAACGGGCAGCAACATCTGGGCTGATCTTGATTTCACCATGGATCCTTGCGATAAAAATTCTTTTAGATTTTAATGGGGCGCGACTTTTTTTTTCAAGTGGGGTGCGACTCTTTGATGTTAAAACGAGGAGCAAACTGACGATATACAGTTCTTGCAGGTAACATCTTATAATTATAGTGCCTTGAACAGTGTGATCTCGTAAAATTGTTTGAAGTTTTGGCTTTTTATATATTATTTGTTATATCGGAAATCGATTAGAAATAGGACACAAAAACAAAGGTGCCTTGGAGCACCTCTGAGAAGACCCTAAAGCCCGAACTACTACTACTACAGGGAGAAATCCCCTCAGGACAACCTGAAAATCCACAACAGCAGCAAGAAATGACAAAAGGGATTCTTTTCGTTGATTGTTCTGATTGTTTCAGATGATTCGTGGTTCTTGCTATGGTAAATTGGTGTTTTTGTAATACGAAATTTATCGATTTCATCAGAATACGTCTGTAGTAGTTATAATAGTTCGTGCCTACGTTTCTCATTGTTAAGCAAGAAATTGTGCTGTTGATATTTTTTTATATATTTATTATTTGTTATGGTCGTGACTTAGTCTCATTATTAACAGGCCCTATTGGCTTCCTGAGGTATTGCAACTTAATCCATCGCTTTTTTCAAATCTTTTTCAAGTCTGTTTGACTTTTGAAAATATTTGTTTGCAAAAATATAATTGGGTTTTTGAGCTTCGTCATTTTTAATTGATTTTCGGTCAATTTGTAGCTCAGTCTCTGTAAACACAGGTCACAACCCATTTCCATTGAACTGTAATTTAATCTCTATAACGGTTTTAGCTTCAAACATTTGTTTCTCGGCTTTTTTACTGCAGTTACTACAAGATTTTATAAAATATGTGTGATTTTTTTTGTATTTGTACATTTTATAGGTTTTTTGTTTTCTTTTTAATTTATAAAAATAATCGTAGGTCCCATTGGTTTTGGAATTTTCCGCAATTAAACATTGGATAATGACATGTCTCAATTGCTTCCTATGGAGGTATAAATGAACTTTTTGGGGATTTCAGTGGAATTAATTATTTTCAAAAATAGAAACGTATTTTTGAACTTCGCACCTCTTTGCTCTTTTTTGTCGACCTATTAACCAGTCGCATTGAGGACAGGTTCCATTTTTTTCTAATGATGTATAGGTTAAATTGTTTTGTCTAGATTTTGTCTGATGCGAGTTTGATTTTGTTATGATTTCATTTATTAAAGAAATCGAGTTTTGATCGTAAATAATGTTTGTTGTTTGATATTTATTATTGTTATTTCTAGAAGTCATATTATCAAAAACGTTCAACGGCTCTATAGGGTGGCATGATCGTATTCCACTGGCTCTTTATGGAACGATATGTATGTTTTTGAAAGTTTTCAATCTCTGCGCATTGTCAAGAATGTGGATGAGCATGGTCGGAACCCTATGTGCGTACGCACATTGCCGAGCCTCCTTGTTTCAATTGAGTGTCGTATATTACGTTTAGTTTCACGCTCATAGAAGTAAGTTTCGTTCATTTGTAGGAATAATATTGCTTACATTGCTGATTCCGGATTCAATCATAGGCAGCTTTATTTTCCTCGAAAAGTTATTGTAACTTTAGGCTCACGTTGGTTGCATTGGAGCTTTGGATGATTCGATTTCAGCAGATGATTTGAGTGTAATATGTTTTCAACTTGTATTGCATTGTTAGATGTTAGTTTAACGTTTTGTGGCGATTTTCTGAGCAATTTTTCAAGAGCTTTTCTAGTCTCCAAGTATGCGATTCTCCGAAGCGTTGAATGGACGCCCCGAGTCAATCAGTAAAGTAGGGCTCCCTTAGCTTAAGCTTGTGTTGACGGCCTCAGCTAAAACCTCTCCAGTCGTTTGAGAGCATTTTGCCTCACGTTGGTCGGCAAAGTTTCGAAGGATCTGTTCTCCCATTTTAATGAACTTCATTGTCAAATTTGAGAGGCAGTGTTAGCCATTCTAAAGCTTTAAAACGAGAAAACTGGAAATGTGTTTTTCGAAGTTGAGTGGCTAATCAGATTGATGTTTTCGAGTTTTTCTTTCACGTGCAAAATTTCGACTGTTTTTTTTTTCGTTTTTTTTTTTGGTTTCTGAGAAATTTGTCTTCTAAATAGTTGTTAAAGTTCTGGTCTTTTGAGGTGGAGTTTTTAGTTTGATTAATTTAAATTTTTAATTTGTTTTTCAGCGCTTCCATATTATTGCATCGGCAATTTTATTGACCTGTGACGTACCTCCTGTCTAATCTGCTTTTTATTTATTAATACCTGTAAAGAGATAGCTGGGGCTATAATTGGCCTTCGTTCATGCTATTTCAACTGAACTGCGAGCTTGATGTCTTTTTCACACTTAGTTCACACTTTTTTTCACACGAGTTTCTTGTTCATTCGCGTGATTAAGTTTTTGGCCGCACGTATCTTACCTCTCTCAAAAATGACCTCTCTGAAATTGACGTTTCTCTACCTTTTCCCAAAGAAATAAAGTCAAGTGTGTTTGTGTCTTTCTATTTGAAGGTTAATTGAGTGCAGCTAATAGAAGCAGCAATAATTTATGCAGATTCCTATTCACAATATATCATCTCAGCATTTAATAAAATAAGAGGAAATTTCTTCTTTTTTGGTCTGTTTCTTTTACTATCTTTTTGAGACTGCAGATCTACGAAGCTGTGGTGGCTATTTTCTGGCAATCTGCCAGCTATGTTTTAAACACACAAGTTATTTTCAGGTGATTTATATGTTTGACATAGTTCTTCCGATTAACCTGTTCGATTACTTCCACTTTTCAGCGGAATGTTTCTCTGAAGTCATTTGTTACTCTTTCTGTATAGGTTTGCAGTCAAACTTAGATAAATTTTTGAGCTTTTGACTAACCTGATTAAATAAAAAGAATTCTGCTCTTACTTATTAAACCTAAATTCAGTACGTAAACTCTAATTGAAATTCACAGAAGTCACCCAGCTAGATAATTATAAAGCCATTTTTACTTGAATGAAGAGTTTGGAATTTGATTTGCATATAAGGATAATTTGAAATCAGAATAGCTTTCATTGAGTTTTTTTAAATCTTCGCTCTTTTTGATTTTTTTAAACTATGAGGTGTCAACAATCTAAGACACTCAGCCGGCTATGTTTTCTTACTTTATGTGGTTGTTTTAAAACATCTGTATTCTTTTCGCTTCAAATAAGGAACACTTTCAGCGCACAAACGTGAGTTATATCTATTGAGAACAAATTGTTCGAAAAGATAGTTTCCAACGGTAAGTTTTAATTGCTAGGATGTTTGGCTCAATATTTTTTTGTCTCACTCATGTTAACGTGCCGTGAGCGCCTTTGATCGAGTCTATTCGATTCATCATAAAGCGAGATTTCATTGCATTTATTTTGAAGATTATACATAAAAAAATTTTTTTTTGGCTGGAAAAAGATTTTGTTAAGTTGGTCGGATTTTTTTTTTTCACTTTACCTTACTTGTTTTAAGTGGAAAATGCAACTAAATTTGTTCAAGAATACAAAGTGAAAGAAGCACTGTACAGACTTGAATTCTTGCAGAAAAACATGAAAGTCGTCGAACATAACATCAAATGCTGTCAAGATGAAATTGAATACCACAACAGCTTGTCAAATTTGTACAGATTGAGACAGGCAGAATGTCGAGATATTTGTGACTTGCCCAACTATTTTAAACCACATTTGGAAAGTTTAAAGAATGTTGGCAATGGTGTGCAAGACGCGTCAGTCGATATTGATGTTTTGGCTAATTTGTTGAAGTTGCTGCAGAAAAGTGATGACGATGTTTTCTGGATTAGGTCAAAGCTGAAGCTTTTTATGCAATGTTTTAAGGATTATTAGTTTGTTTTTAATAGCCGCACAGCGATAGCTGGGGCTATTATTGGCCTTCTCTTGGTTTTTTTACAATTCAAAGAATTTGAATTGTATTGGGGCGCTGTCTTTTTTTTTAAGATCTGTTCACACATTTTAATGATTTTTGAAGTCAAATTGGAGTAGTGATTTTGGTCACGCCGAATCAGGAAATAGAGCGAAAACGCGAGTGGTTTTGCGGCGTGAATTTTTTTCGCTCTAATTTTATAGTAGAGTGCGAAAATGGTGTTTGAACAAAAATTCGGTTTTTCGGTAGTGGTTTTTTGTTCACATGCGGCAATTTCACTCTGATTTTTACTGTTTTTTTCGATTTTTTGGATCGGATTTTTTTCTAAATGGTTTCCCAATCAATTCACAGCTCATTCTGGGCCTAGTTTTTTTGTTTGAATTAAATTTTCATTTCTCGCTAGTGGTTTTTTTGTTCACATGCGGCATTTTGACATTGATTTTTTGTTTTTTTATTTTTTGATCTGATTTTTTTTAAAATGGTTTTCTCAATTCACTCATAGTCCATTCTAGGTCTAGTGTTTCTGTTTAGTCAATGAAAATTCTTTGAATTGTACGTCGGGACTTGTCCTGCTATGTTTTTTATTTCGTCGTCATGATTTTTGTTACGACCATATGACGTCACAGCCACTTTTTGTTCATTCGTTCATGCAATTTCAACTGAATTGCATGTGTGACGTCATTTTTCGCTCTAAATGGAGCGACTTTTTTGTTCATGCGCGTGATTAAATTTTTGGTCACACTTGACTTACCTCACTCTCAAAAATGACTTCCTCAATTTGAAATTGACTTTTATTTACTTTACTTCAAAGAGATAAGGTCAAATGGGTGTGTGTCACTCTAAATGAAGGTTATTTGAGATCAGCTAATAGAGGCAGCAATAACTTATACAGATTTTTAATCAAAATAACAGATCAGCATTCAATGAAAAGACGGAATTTTTTTGGTCTGTCTTTTTTACTGTTTTTTAGACTGCCGATCTTCGAATCTATTGCGGCTATTTTCTGGCAATCTGCCAGCTATGTTTATTAAACAGCTAATCTAGTGGAAGACAACATTTCGTAGCCTGATTCGCCCAAATTTTGTTGTTCTAGTGATTTGCAAATGTCCTCAAAATTTTTGTACAATAATTCATAGGAATTTTTGTGAAAATTAGTTACAAAAAGTTGAATATTTTGTTATCTTCATGGTAATTGAAAAGCTCTCACTCAGAAAAATCTGTCTTAATAAATTTTAGTTGTGCCTCGGCGTTGTTATGACGAACTTTAATACTAGAAAATAAATTTGCTACTTTAGTTACTCATTCTCGCATGCTTTGGTTCCGAATCCTCTAATTGAGTTACTCCTTAGTTAAAGGCTTATTGGGCTTATATCAAGGCCTATTAAGACTCCTAAGGCTAATGGCAAATTTATTGGATTTTTCTGTGGTCGGCTTGTTGATTCTACCAAGAATAATTCTACCAAAAATAATTTTCAAGATCCTTTTTATTATGGACATAAATATAGTTAAAGCCGAAGCAAATGTTGTCCCAAGAAGAATCACCTTTTAATCTGACTGAACTCCCAAACACCCTTTTTTAAAACTTGAAATAAATTTGTCCTTCATACCTCTGAATTGCGTGATGTGTTGTCTATATGAACTAGTCGTTCAAGTATCAGCAGAATAATGAGACAATCCATTGAATGTCTGCATGTCGAGTTGGTGACCTTCTACCATATTTCTTCAAAACTCACGTGAGAATGTTAACTTGTTCGAGCACTTATTTTTCCAGGTGGTAGGGAAAAAACTAGAAGTCTATTTATTATCTAGAAACAGTCTTTCGTCAATTGCGTCAGTGGATGGTTGACTTTCATTTATTCATTTTGTAGATAATTCAAAAATAACTGAAAAAAACTTTTCGTCGAAAGCAGAAAAACAGTTTACATCAGGAATAGATTCTTAGAGTTTCGTTCTATCGAGTCTTCGATGAATCTATCGAGTCTTCGATGAATCTATCATTTTTAGATGCGTATGTGGTTTCTCATTTCCATTATTTTTAAAAAATTTTCCAGTCTTCGAAGGGTCAATATAGTCTTGAGCTGGATCCATATTCTTTTTAAAAATGCACGCGTAACTAATGAAATTTATTTCATTTGAAATTTATTACGTTTTTTAATTGCTCCAATATAAAATTTTTCCAGTCCTTTTAGTCACGTGTTTCCTATATGGATTTTTTTTTGCTAGTCATCATGAGTTCTGATTCAACTGCCTGCTCTAAGTCATGCTTTTTTAATTGCTCTCAAACGAAGTTTGTAGCAATTATATTAGTCGTGTCGGTCTTTTTTAATGCGATTATTCACTAGAACGATTTTTCGTCTGACGCTTTTGACTTTTCGTCCTCAAAAATGGGATAAACAGGTAGCGCCCAGCGGGCATTAAGTGCTCTTAGAGCCTTTTAGCTCTGTTTCAGCTCAAACTGTCTGGGAGACTTATACTTATGGTGTGAAGGGCGGTTCTTAGAGGTTGAGACACCTCCCCCTCTGTTGACCCCCACCCCCACTTTTGCCTCCCACCCACTTTGATTTTTTAATCGTATCGTTTGTTCGTTTGGGTGTATTTTTGTTGCCCCCCACCCACTTTGATTTTTTAATCGTATCTTTTGTTCGTTTGGGTGTATTTTTTTCGTTGAACATAAGTGAACTAATCTCAGATTAACACCTCCCAATTTTTATCAAAACAGATTAAAGGTAAGATGTAGATATTGATTTCTTTTTAAGCACACTTAAATGATATACCATGAGTTGCTTTATGATACTAAACAACAACAATCGCAGCTGTTTTGTAGCGCTATTCGCCTGCTATGTACTTTTAATTGAAATTTTTATATTTAGGACTGCTCGGTAATGTGACGCGGTAAACTGAAGTAAAAAACGTTCATATTAGAATTGATACTTTTCTATGAAATTAATTTGTCTTAAAAAATTCAATATTGTTCATCAAAATTTTTCAATGTTTGTCAGAAGAATAGGTATGTACAAATTTTAACATTTTTAACTTATGAAAATTTCCATAGTCAGAGTTTTTTGCTTTGTGGAAAATATACTCAATTTGCTAAATAGCATGACATACAGGCAATGCTCTGAAGAAAAATATGAATATTTATATTTAAACTTTGTACGCGTTTTTGTATTCTTGTGAATTTGAAGATGAGAAGGGTCTGAACATTACGAGCAAAAGCACAATATTGAGCATCATTATGCATGTACACTAGTGTACCAAAAACCTTCGTAAAATACAATTTGTGCGCTTTTATTGTTACTTTTGATCAAAGTGTTTGATCCGCACTAAGGCGTGAAGAAAGGTGTGTTATTTTGAAGTTTTAAACAAGTTGCCATATCTTTCCCCTTCTAGAACCAATGAGCATAAGAAGTAACCAGCTTTTAAAAAATATATCAAAAATATAATACTGTTATTTATTGATAATTAAATGTGATTTATTTGGCTGAAGAGAACTAATAACGGTCAATGCCATTGTAATTGATTTGACCTTGTATTTCAGTCTCTACAGTTGCAATTGCATTTAAAATATTTATATAAAAACTGAAAACTGACTTTTCATGAATTATAGTTCATTTTGTGATCTGAACTCTAGTGGAAGCAGTAACATTTTCTCTTTATGTAACAGTAAAATAAGTATAGTTAACTTGTCGTGATGTCTAATGATACCACTCATAAAATCTTTCTACGTAAATATATCAGTCGGCCAAAATTGACTAAAAAACAGTTGAGCTTGTAGTCAGAAGTTTTTCCTTAAAGCAATTATTTAACATCATAAATCTGAAGACATTTTATACAATGCTCAAACCAACGTGCCAATTAAAGATATAACATAGACTTGGTGAGGCTACTAACGTTAAAAAGCTTCAGGTCAACAGTAAAGTCGCCTGTCATTGACACGTTACCATACACGATAGAGGTAGGAAAGTTCAAATTCAAAGTGCACGCTTGTTCTCTGCCCACTTTTCGAATGTTCAAAAAGAGAGAAAACAATTGGCTGTCAACTAAAGTTTCGTGTGAGTTGATTGAAAAAGAAAAAACGAAGAAATCGCAGACATGGTCGGTAAGAGCAGATTTCAAGTTGTCAATACTAAGCAGGACAAATCCATTGCATACGTTGAACAAGACGGTTGTCGGTCACGAATTTACTTCGAGTCTTCCAGGCTATAAAATAAAGTTTTCTTCTTTGAGTCCCTGGAACGAATATGAATTTGAGGGCGGGAGAAGAAATGTTGTTTTTGAAATATTTATTCGTGACTGAATCACACACTTGGTTGTAAATGGTTTTTAGTGACTGAATTTAGCTGTAATATTTGAATTTCTAGATTAAATTTAATTCTTAATTGATTTTCGGTTTTATCGTTTGTTGTAGATGAATTGATAGTATTTGACAATTTTTAATGTGACAAATTAAGTTTAGAAGCCAGTGTTTTCATTTTTTTGAAAAAGTTCTGAAGACAATGGAAAGCTTGCAAAGTCGCCTCTTTCATTTTTGGAGGGCTGACATGTTCAACAAAAATATGATTGAACAGTTTAATTGAATACTGTCAGAATCACATTTATATTCAGTGAAATTGTTGAAGTAATTTTCACTTTTCTTCGCAATCCCTCTTCAGCAGTAAATTGTTAGTAAAGAATTAAGTTATTTGAACTTGCGAGATAGAAAATTGAGCTGTTCTCCCTTGAGAGAAACTCAAGTTCATCAAATACACTGCCAATTGATGTCTCTTGCTCAACTGTATAGCTTAGTAACGCAGCCTAGCTTAGATTTGATGTTATTGATTGAAATCGGTTTTAATGGGAATTCAATTATTTTTTGTCTTAATGGTTTGAATAATCAGTTCCTAGAAACTCATCACACTTCATCATTAAAGTTCAAGATTGTCTGCTAATATGTTTCTGGCTTGGTTTGATTGCGACTGACAGAAGGCCAAGATGTCGTTATCTACTTCTTAAGTGCTCTTTTAAAAAATTTCTTAAGTGCTCTTTTATATGTCCCTGTAGTGCTTAAAATGCCAACACACAATAATTTTTAGTGGCAGATTCAACGTCTCCTCTCCCAGTAACCTAATTTGACATTAGTCCCCCTTCGAAATCTTGAGTATCAGTCTCAGAACAGGGTAATTAACTTAGAAACTTATTTCTCCTTTGTCGGTTGTTTTTTTTTCAATACCGAAAAACAACCATGGAGGAGCTCATTGTGGAATCGATAATTTATGTTGTCATACAGCGTTGACGTGAAATATCTTAAGATGCTCATCCCATGGATTTCAATTTCCTTTCATCCATGTAGTTCTATGCATTTTTGACGTTTCAAGAGCTTTAATGTCTCTCTGCACGGGTTCTTAGTTCTTTTATAAGCACATTATCATGAACAGGCAGGTTGCCAAATCCGTCTTCTATAAGTTTAATACTAATGTAAGTTTAAATTGCCATTTGGAAAACCAGATTTTTTGTCATAACCATTCAAAATGAATTCGATTCTCGACTTCTCCATAGAAAAAACGTCCACTGGTCCGATGTATGAATCCAAAAACTGAACTTCGCTAAAGAACATTCTTTTTGAGCTCCCATATCTATGTATTCACAGAGTCAATGAACAGTTTAGGTTTTTCAAGTAATTATGGATTTACCCAGTTTTCCGGGGATAGCGATACGGAAACACGTTAGGGACGTTTATGTTGGTTTTGTGATTAAGGTCTTTGGTAATGTTATTCTTGTGAAAAAAAGCGATGTTTCCGCCGAACTCATTGCGTGACAGATTGCGCGACTAACCGCTTTAATTTTCTCCTTGCTTGCTTCACGAAGTGACTTATGGGAGTTCAAATAATAATTCCAAGGTGCTCGTTGTTGCGTTGAAGGTCGTCCGTGAGTGTTATCTCAATAAGTCGTTGCAATAAGTACTACTGTCCGCATATAGATCTTAATCAAAGTCTAAAACAACGCGGTATTTTAACCTTGGACATGGTTTGCTTTGGCTTAGATCTTGCAATTTCATTTTTTCGAATACGATGCGGACAATGAGATTTGAGTTTAATATACTGGAAATGAACGGGAAAGTGAAGATGGGGAATTTTATTCTTGGTACTAGGGGCGCAATGATAAATCCCACGCCATGCTTATTGTGAATGCCTTGAAGAAACCCACGCAACCGAAGCCAAAGAGTTATCGCTATTGAGGCTAACCGGATTTCATGGCCGGAAGTCTAAGTAGCCCTGCGGTTAGTTTCACCTTTTGAAATTATCTGTTCAAGGGCCGTCTTTTTGTCTACTTGTTTTGAATAGTGTTGACGGATCAAATTTACTTTTGTTCCCTGTTCATGAATGTTTGACTAGTTTCATTCATTTGGTCTGATACTTACTAGCTTTTGTTGCATTAAAAACAACTAATTAACAGAAAGCTCGGTTGTATCAAATACCTCGTTTTGGTTTGTTTTTTTTTTGTTAAATTGGTCATTTGATTGAATATTAAAATTATATATTCTACACAAGAATACTATCAAATTCCGCATTCGAAGTGATATCGGACACTAAAACAACGTATGATTATAATTTATACAGATCAGGGAACCTCTTTTATATCCCGTCGTTGATGCTAGAACTGTGATTACATACCTCCTTCAATTCAAGGTTGATTCGATCCGTCGAAATGGTGTAGACTTGTGAGGACTTTGCCCATCTGTGATTTAATACTGTCTCTGAACATTTTGCTCGTTATTGAACAGGTTTTATATGTCTGTTATTGAACTGGCATTATTGCAAATATAGCGTTGGCAGCATAATGCCGTTCAATAGCGGACAACAATTTTTTAGGATCTTGTAAATTACCATTAGCGTTAGTGTTTTTTAACTTCCCAACATGATTTAATGTTGAGTTAAGGCTGCTGATGTTAATTTTTATGGTCTTTAAATCTAATAGTATGGTTATTTTTTTGCCTTATAAAACAACCTTAATAACGACATGGGGGGCTAAATGATTTTATATGCACGATGCTTATCATAGTTGTAGTCTGTCAATGTATTTTGCGATGTGACTAATTAAGAATCAGGGGTAGAATATATTAGTAGTATTAAATTATAGGTTATTGCAACCTTGATTAAATTTGAAAACATGTTTGCTTTAACTTAAATATTTCGCTCTGTTTATCATAGTTTGCTTAGTAGTCAATGTTTGATGTAGTTGAATTTGGAATCAGATAGTTGCTACATTTGCCTGTCCTAATCGTTTCTTTCGTCCAGAATTTGTCATTTTTGGACAAACAAGTTTGCATTTCATTATGGATGTAAAACGTACAGCTGGTTTCAGTTAAGTGCAAAGCAGAATGCATTTGAGTTATATTTCGTAGTTTTGACAATAATTTGCTAGTTTGCCTTTAGTCATTGTCAGGAGATAAACAATAGTCACATCTTGTTTATATTAAGATCGAAAGTTCAACTTCCTATCGCACTTCGGCTCAATCAGATTAAACGTGAGGACTAACCAGCTTTGAAATTATAAACGACTCTAGATTTTATTAGGAGTACCCAAAAATTGCGATTCACATTGGTTAAAAATTTCTAGTTTAATTTTAATTGGACTTAACTCAGTACTTTTTTGGTCAATTTCAATTTTTTCCTAACCTGAAAAAACGATTAACAACAATACTTAAAACATTTACAAATCTCATTTTGAGGTCAGTTTCTTATTATTTATAACTTATTATTTATAACTCAATTTAGTATTACAACAATATATTTAAGTTATGCGTCGCCCTTCAGCTGAAATCGAGGAAGAAGACATTGAATTAAAAGTTTTCCCTCCCCCGGCCAAAATTCCCCGAAAGGATTCCAACATTGTTCCCAAATGCAGCACCCACGCAGATAACGATTGCACTTTTTGGTGCAACGAGTGTTCAAAACCAATCTGCTTAAACTGTGTTAATGAAAACCACCAAGAACACAGCTTTCTGTTGCTTAAGAAAGCTCTCAGAGAAAAAGTTAAAGACGCTTTGGATAAAATTTATCACCTCAAAGATAATATCCGATTTGTTAATTCGAATATTACGCAATGTTCAAGCGAGGTTGCGTTTCTGAACAGCATGTTAGAAGTTTTGAGGAAACGAAAGGAAGAATGTGAAGAAATTCGGGATATTCCGGTTAGTTTTGAGCCCAATATGGTGGGTTTAAAAAGGTTCGCGGAAGGTAAGGACGATCATAATTTGGACGGACAAGTTCTGGACAAACTGTTCCAGTTGTACCAAAAAACAGACGAGGACTTATTCTTCGTTAAGTATTCCTTCCTGAAAGTGTTTCACGGAACGTTTTCATCAGCTGTGTCCGGGAAAAGTCGAGCGTCGAAACGGGAATATTTCGAAAGTCGAATTGGAACAGGGAAGTTTTTGTTCACGCTGAAAGGAACACACAAAGAAGGAACGCATAAAATCAGACTGGCGTGTGACACTACAAAAATGACAGCAGAGTCGATTAAATGGCCTGTAATTGTGAATTTCAAATACTCGGTTTTGTCGGATAACGAAGCTAATATGAGCGCTTCTAACGGAAGTTGTGCGACTACTTCGTCGAAAGATGCTTCAAATGGCGAATGCTCTTCTTCAAAGCAGAAGGAGAAAGAGAAAGAACGACCCAATCATAATGTGCACACGTTTTGTGGACTTAGTTTTGAACAGAATACCTCTGAAACCTATTTACCTTTCGTGTATGATATCCACACTAAAGTATTCATTGTGTTTGAGATGTGTGTTGTGAATGAAGACTTTAATCTCGGCCTGAATTAATTTTGAAAAATTAGATTCGTGCAGCTTTTTTTCGTTCTCATTCTAGTTATAGGATTGGAGCTTTATGATTATTTTTTTGCCACTAGCTCGAAAAGATTGCTTTGTTCATGCAATAATTCAAAATAAAGTACCCGAGGAGCAATTCCTGACACTCAAGAAATATTTTTCATAATTATGTGCAAGTTTTCGTGCATGCTTGCTTCTATCGTGGCTCAAAGTTTTTGTTTTGCAATCCAGGACCGGTTTAAGGTCTGCGAAATATGGCGGCGAATCTTTTAGTTTTTCAGTTCAACTGGAAAAAGACGACAAACTATAACGATTTTCAAAATAAATGAAATTTGACAAATATTGCTTCTGGAAAAGTGGAGGCTGAGTGTATCCATCAAGCGCAAAAAACTTTAAGAATAATATTTTGGAGAAATTAAGACTTATTTTCGGCAAGAATATCAGTTTACTAGTACTTTCTAGACATCAGAAAATTGATATACGAAATTTATTGAATTAGTTTGATATTCTCTGCTCCTGAATAAATAACCAACCCCCTTGATTTCGAAGCCTAATGAAATGCCTAAATGACTAATATATTTAGTAGTGAAATGCCTAAATGACTAATATGGGCTTCAAGAAGACAGACGGACATAATACGAAGACCGAAAATTGTTAAGTTAAGAAAATTATTGTTTACTATGATTTTTGTTGAAAAATTTGAAAGTGTAACTTGAGCCAATGGAATTTCTAGACAGTATTCTCGTTATGCCCATGGTTTGTGCTATCTAGAAATTGCCAGGCGTTTAAAAAAACTGCGCCAGCTGTTGGTAGAATGCTAATTGAAAATTTGGTTTTGGCTTAGCTTGAGAAATAAATTGACAAAGTGGTACCTTTAATAATTGCTGTCAAACAAAGTTGTAGGAATTATATTAGTCATGTGGCCTTTTTAATGCGATTTTTCACTTGACCGCTTCTTCGTCTGACCAATTTGACTTGGGATAACGGGATAACCTGGCAACTCTTGAAGGGCATTAAGTGGCCGAGCGGCTCTTTTAGAGCCTCACGCGTGTCTAGTCTCTAAGTATGCGATCCACCAAAACTTTTGAGGAGACAATTTGAAGGTGTGAGGGGCGGTTCTTAGTCTTAAAAGTTTGACCTCCCGATCTCCACCCTCAAGTCAACCCCGCAAACCCCCCCGCCCCACCCCTTCGACCCACCTCCAACCCGGCGATTTGGACCCCCTTTTGTCCAGCTCTACCATAACCATACCCCCAATCTCTTGCCCCCACAACGCCGCTCACCCACCTTATGCATCCCTATGTCCCAGCTTGCTACTACCGAAACGCACCACTCGCCAGTCGTTTGAGCAATTCGTCCGACGTTAGTGGGTTGATTTTTCAGTCTCTGCCGTTTTGGAACTGCTTGCATTTGATTTGCATCAAATCGGCCATTGAACTGAATAGTATATCTTGATATCAGAACGTTAACTGTTTTGAAATAGTAGAGCATTGCATCACTTAACTAATAATAGAGAAAGGAAACAAATTTCAGAAACCTCTTTCTGAAAAACAATAAATTTATAGAACTTAATCTGTTTTTTTCTATCTTTTCACAATTTGTTTGCCACTTTAGTTCAAGTTTCATTCCATCAAATTTAGTACAACTTGAAAATTGTGACAATCACAATCTATTTTTCGATTCTCACCTACTTCCACAAAGAAAAAGGAGCTGACATAAATTGTTTTTCCCATATTCGTCGACATGTCGATGGTTGATGTCTTTTCAAAATTGAAGTTGATGTCTTTTCGATGGTTGATGTCTTTTCGCAAATTGTAAAAAATTAGTTAGTAAAGATTTTTTGATATTGCAAATTGACAGATTACAATTATACCTTTGTCGAAAACAGGGCACTACAAATTTTTGTGTTCGGAACTTCAAGGCAGGGTACAGATACTTGCCAACCAGCTCATGTACAGAGGATTGATTATAACCAAATAACTAACATGATGCCGAGGATGAATTTTTCATTATTACAGCTTGTTTAATATTTGACGGGTTGGAACATTACCTCGTGCTTTTCTCACAGTGTGTGTGTGTGTGTGTGTGTGTGTGTGTGTGTGTGTGTGTGTGTGTGTGTGTGTGTGTGTGTGCGTGTGTGTGTGTGTGTGTGTGTGTGTGTGTGTGTGTGTGTGTGTGTGTGTGTGTGTGTGTGTGTGTGTGTGAGCTCATCTTATAGTGTGTTGTTAAAGGTCAATTCCGACAACTTCGAAAATTCATCCAAAAAGCGGAAATTTACCAAATTGACATTTTACTGTATGTTAGAACATGCTGAGCATTTCAGAAACCTGTAATGTTCTAAGTAAAGTAAATGATGTCCCAGATATTAATCAAGGACGAACCAACGGAGAGAGCTGGAAAAAGACAACGGAATCCATTAACGTCGAAATTCAGCCAAGATAAAGGAGAAAATGGAATTGAGTCTGGTGAAAAAGCTTCGAAGATTTGCAAAATGGCTCTAAAATGCGATACGCACACTAACATTGACTGTCAGTTCTGGTGCAATTCCTGTATGCTGGCGATATGTTCTCAATGTATGTGTGGGTCTCATCGTAAACACGATTTCAAACTGCTCGATGTTGTCTTGCCTGACAAAATTCGCGAGTCGCTTCGTGTTTTGGGCAATATAGCGTGTAATGCCGAAATGATCAACAATAGAATTGCAAATTACGAAGATAACATTGAGTTTTACTCAAAGCAGATTGAAGTCTACTCTAGGATGAAAAGGGAGTGCGAGAAAACGCGAGATTCGTCCCTGCTGTACGACGAGCACGAGGAATGTTTGCAAAATTTTGCAGACGGAATTGGAACAAGCAATCCTGACCCTGAAATTGTCGGAAATCTACTGAAAGTTCTGAACAGAAATGAAGAGCCGTTATTCAAAAGTAACCCGACTTTGATGGCGTTTTACAAGGGACCTTTGTGGCAAAGCAATACAAATCGTATGAAATTAGAGGTCAAATGTGATTATTGCGATCTTTTGCTCGAAGGTTGGCGCTGTCAATCTACAACAGAATGTTCTTTGTTTATTGATTGTTTATCCTTGCGTCATCCGGTTAGCTTTGATCTCCGGATGACAATTGTGGCTGAGCCCATCAAAAAGGATAATTTGCAAAAATCTCAAGTGATCTCAAAGTTTTTCTTCGATCTGAAGTTCAATGATGCTGGATTCGGTTCCAGAGAGTTGTGTGGAAATCATTTTTTAAATGACCGTTTCACGTATCCATGTGATGTCAACAGAGACGTGAAAATTTATTTTGAGTTTTTGTTTCATGATTCCAACTAATCTGTCTAGAAGGTTTAAATCTGTCTAGAACTAAAAGTAGAACTGAAAGTATGCTATTGCAAATTTACAAATCAGTTGTTTTGTCGTAACTTTGTTTTTGATATGAAAGTTTAAAAATTTCAATTGAATATGTGTTGGTAAGTTTTTTTCAATCCTTAACTTGATAGGCGTTCAGAGTTATGATTTGTCTTTTATTCATTGCGTACTTTCGCACAATGTTGTAAAGAAAAAAGGACCATTCGAGTCTGTGTAGTTGAGAAATTTCAAACATGCCTCCCAATACTGTCAAAAAAATCTTGCATATTCTACAATACCATCTTTAAACAACTTCAATCGTTCCTTCAAGTAAAACCTTCAATAAACTTTTATTGATATGCAAAAAAAAACTTCGCTGTAAAACAGTTGAAAAATGAGGTTGCGATCAACTGTTGTTTTGCTAAACAACAGGAGATTAATAAAGGGTTGGTAAACTGAAATGGGACGAACCGCACCGTGAATGTGAAAAGCGGACCACTTACCGGGAACAGCAAGTAAAACCTATAAGATTATCCTTGGCTGACAGAAAAACCATCAGAAGCTAAAGGCGCTTAAAGTGAGTTCAGTTGCACCAGCAATATTGATTACTTGATTACGATTCGTAGTTACAACAGTCAAAAACTAAATACAGGAAACTTGCAACAGTATTTCAGCAATACCTCGAAGCACATAGGAAATTTGTAGAGCCAGCAAATGGCAAACTAATTTTGTTTCGACCACCAGAATTTTGTTTCGACCACCAGAATTTTGTTTCGACCACAGTTAAGGGGGAGGTACTATATGCTCAACTGCGTTTGTTTTTGTTCGGTGAATTTTGGCCGATCGATATATTTGACGTAGACAAGCATGAGTGGTATCATCAAAAAACCTATCGAACCTAGAATTTTAGTTTGAAAGAATTTCTGAAAATTTTTCATTTTTAAGGAATTATATGTTTTAAGTTTTTGTGCATATTCGCTATGCCATTTTACCATCATTTTGTTTTGGGAAAAGTGCGACGTTTCTAGTGAATTGAAAAACAATAACCCCTTAAATCAAAAGCGATTGCCTGGATGTCAAACTTGTGTCATTGATTTACAATGAGGAACAATAACTCAAACGCGATTTTGAACTCGAGCTGACATGTTTTCACGCAGAAACGAAACTGCAGTACGCATTGTTAAGCACTGACTTTTAATAGTGTTCCTAGTGGTGTTATTGAGGTTTATATTAGGAGTAATTAACTTGAATAATTGGCATTTTACAAGGACTTATTTTGGTGTTTCACAGTGCGATTTTTAGTGGATATAATTTGAATAAAATTAGCTAGTAATAGCCTTTTATTGAGCGGTTCAGATGCGTTATATATCCACTATTTGCCTTGTATTTAATAGCTCATCTCAGAGTTATTTAGCTCTATGGAAGCCTGTTATAACTTAGCGTTTTATAAAGATTTTCCAGTTCAATCTTTAATTATTTTTACAAGAATTAATCAACAATTATTAACAAGAAGTTTTTCAATATTTTTCGAGTTTTAAGAGATATTGGTCAACTGATTGTCAGGCTGGTTCTCCGGTGTTCTGATCTTGTCGTTCCGCAGGACTGTGCCTCCAGTTGTATTGTTCCTTCGCAAATATTTACTGATTTTCAAGTTGGGCAATTTCCGGCTTTTTTACGTCTCTTGATGTTTGTTAAGTACATATACAATTTCCGTATTAGCACCTACTTTATCAGAATAATTACTTCACCAAGTACATAATGTCTCACAAAGTTATTTTCCGATTGTTTGAATTTATCATCAAGAAACTCAAAAAAGTAAATATTGAGGCTTTTAGGCACTTGATATATTTGCTAGTAAACTGTCACTCTGCGGTTGTTTTTCGTAAATATAAACAAATTAGAGGTAACAGGCCTAGATGGAAATACTGGCTATACATGGCCTTGAAAACTAACTGAATATGAACTAAATTATAGCACTTATATATGGATATTTAAAGGAAAATCATCACGTAACTATGAGGGACGAAATGGCGTGACACGCATCGATGTGAACCTTACGGGTTCACTTCAGTTTTTTTCTCCAAAATACCGTTCTAAAGAATCGTGTCAGTTTTCAACTTTGATGCATGCCAGAGAAGAAGTAATTGAAAAAGTGCAACTTGAACTGAAGCATTTATTAGTCAGAAACTCGATAGGTTATAATAAAGAAGTTTAGCAACAGAAATTACTTACTTGTCTTGCTTTCTCAAAAACCCACCGTGAAAAGAAAATCACTTTCATCTCTCTGCTCTTCATATCAGTCAGGCCTTTGACCTAAAAACTTAGTTTTCACGTGCGGTATTTGACTTTTAAATCCTGTGTTCAATAAACTCCAAAAAATTTGTTGATAAAAAAGACGCTCTGACAAAACTCATCTTCGAGTTGTAAAAATGACAGCGCCCCAATACAAATCAAATTGTAATTATGACAATAATATAGGTTTTATAACAAACAGATAGAAATTTATACTGAATTGAAAGAGCAGTGTGAGAAAACGCAAAATTTGCTTTTTCTCATTTGACCAACACAAGGAAAACTTATAGATTGAGCCTAAGTTTTTAGAATAGCTGATGACCTCTTTTCATTATAAGGATCCGGTATATCAATTAAATCTATATCAAATTTTTAAGGGTGCTCTGTGGAAATGCAATAATAGTGTGAAATTTGACGTCAAATGTGGTTTATGTGATTTGTTTCTCTAAGGTTAGAGATGCCTTCTATTCACATGCGTTGCAAATCTTTGAAGCAACGGGTTACTTTTCATCTGGCTGTTGTAGTTCTACCCTGTAAAATTGAACTTTTCAAACACATCACGTGATCTGATCTCAACTAATTTTTGGGGTTGTCTATCAGATCTTGTCGGAAGATCTTAGCGCGTGAACATCTCAGTCCAACGTACCCTTACGGACCAAATAATGACGGTAAATTTTTGTTGAGTTTCACCTTGACTAATGATCTTGACTTAATGGGACGCTTGTATCTGGTTTATTAAATCAAATTTTCGTTTTCAATTCTGGATTTTTGTCAATCATTTCAAAGAATTTATATATAGCTCGGTTTTTACTCTCCAGTCAAATACCCCATTTTATATACAAATTTTGTGAGAAGAGGGTACCATATTAATGACCTTGGAACAAATTTTGAACTTAAAAAAAGTTTTGGTACCCGGACCGCCCCAACAGACCCAAATGCCTACACCCACAAAGTTTCGCCACATACCGTCATAAATTAACTTCAGTCATTTGTCTGTTCTCCTCAAAAACGGCATAAAGTGGTAAAGCCCAAGGGCATCAAATTGCTTTGCAGCTCATAGAGCTTTGTTAGTCTCTAAATGTACGGTTCACCGAAACTGCTGATGAGATGTAAATAATTTCATAACTTGATGGGCCAGTTTTCGGTAAGTTTTCAGCGCCCACCAAACCTTAATTGTCTTGCCCCAACCAGTGTCTCTTTTGACCCGGTTTCTGTTCTAGAATATTCTTTGCTCGCTTGAGCTATTTGACTTTTTGAGGGAGCTTTTCAAGGTTACTTTCTTTATTTTTGCATGATTTAAATTGCTCACATTCAGAATTAAACTCGCCAACTTAATTGGCGGCAATTTACCATTAAAAGTCAAATAAAAACTACGCCAGATTTGGTTACGTCTGAGGAATGGTCTACAATGAGCTCTGATGCCATCATATCAAGCGCCTTAGTGAAATTATACCCGCTGCCCCGATTAAGCGTAAGTGGCCCTGGCCTGTCGTTTCAGAAATTGGAATAGACGTAATCAGTTAGGTTTCTGCTTTTATTCACTTGAGAATTGTTTTGAAGATTACCATGTTGAAGTTCAAGCTCATGAGAGAGAGAGAGAGAGTAAATTCCTCTGGATAACAAAATAAACAATAAAATTTTATATCAAAATAGATCAACAAAATTCGATAAATCGAATTTTTTTTAAAGTATCTTGGAGTGAGTAAGTTCTGTTTGTACCCAGAGAGGACCGCGAACGGATCCAGCAGGATCACACTAGCGCAGCCCTTAACGACATTATTTAGAAAGGAATTTTTTTTTAATTTTTGAGTTTCATAGTGTAAATTTGCCAAGTTAAGTAAAAGTTCAGTATTTACAGACGTATGGTTTGTACTACTGGGTTTAGTATGTCCAGTACAGCACCGTAGTAAAGCGTAGGGCAGAAAGAAAAAAATACAAAAAAAAATATTTTTTTTAAGTTTCGGAACCAAATTTTCCGAGGGAACCTTCAAAAATCACAAAAATGGCCATATCTCGAAAACTAGAAGGTTTCAGAGGGTCATTTTTTCACACCAGAAAGGGAACCCTAATTGCTATGTCTCTTAGCATTCAACCATAGGGTAGTACTTTTAAAAACCCAATTTTTTAATAAATTAATCAGCTAAGACAGATCCTGGAAAAAAAAGAAACATCGAATAAAGTTACTCGAAAATTTTTGTAATTAAATCATAGTTCGCTAAAATGAAGCTGTCCCTCAAGTCATGTACCGTTTTAGTGAATACTGACTGACTCATGTTACACAAATTTGAACCAAATATTCCATTGTCTATAAAAATATTTAACAATTTAGTTCCCCGATATTTTAGCGAATTTTTCTCTAGGATTTTTCGACACGTTGGAATTTTCAGAAATTTTCATGAAATATTTGACTTTCAAAAAAGATGCGATCCCCCGCCCCCAGTACGTTGTGCGGCCCGAAGATAAAAACCACGTGTTATTGAATAAGAAATTATGAATATGGTAGGTGATTTTTGGAATTGTAATTAATATGCTCCCATTAAGTGTGTGAGAGGGCACAAACTGAAAATATCCCAGTATGATTTGAACAGCCCTCCAAAATACAGATGTATTTAACACTGTCCCGAAGTAGATTGGATAAAGTATCTCTCTGCGTAGTTTGTAAGAAAGACGTCGTTTCAGAATGGAAACGAAACAGTTGAGCAGTTAGATCTATTGTGCTCTCAATAATCTCTTGTTACAAATTGTGTTTTATGTAGGACGTTACCATGTATAAATTTTGCACTAAGCTGAGCTGGGGGAGCAAACAGATGTTTTCTTTTGCTAAATTTACATGTTGTTTTTCGAAATAAAAAAAATTACTCTTGAACAATTTTAAGCAACAATTTGCAGCCTTATTTCTCATTGCAGTTAGCAGTCTTTTTTTTAGAATTTGACATTTGATTGGAGTCTTTTTTCAATGTTGAATATTACTAAGTTTTAGTTTTTGTTTAATTGTAAATTTCTTGGTGCGTCCTCTTCATAACTTACTCCTTCTTCAGATGTTTTAAAGCCTCATTTTATGACCGACAATACATCCATTGCGTGCTTGTTTATCTGATTATTTATTGGACTCAAGACTTAATAATTCTCATTATAAACTTCACTCGTGTCTTTCAGGTCTTAAGTTTTGATTCAAGACGTGTCAAGTGTCAAAATTGACATGATCAGAGCTCTGAAAATCGAAATTACCAGACTCCTGAAACAATGACGATTCTAGACCTCTCTTATCTCGGATTCATTCATCAGGACTTGGAATCGAATCCAGGCTTTTTAAGTGCCTGTTTCCGGGTACTTCTTCCAGGGAAGCTTTTTTCTTCGTATTCTAGTTTTGCCACCCTCAGGTCACAAGGGAAGGAAATCGCCGCGAGTCCTGTTTTTGTTCTGTTAGTTTTGATCCGGTGATATATTGTTCATAAGAGACGCGTAACTTTTATCTGTAGAACGCGTTCCAGAAAACATCTGTTCGACAAAGTGTTTTCAAATTTCACTATTATTGAAAAGATATGAGGTTTTTAAAACTAAGGGTTATCTAAAAGCTGAGGGAAAATAGTTTTTGATAAAATTTTTGTTTAATTTTTTGAATTTTGTTTTTAGAAAAATAAAGCAGAGATACAAAGAAGTTTTATCAGTTGGCTCCAAATGAGCATTAAGGTTCAGATATTTTTTCTCCATCCAAATATTGCAGTGATAATGTAACCCCTTCTAAAGATAATGCTAATAATAAGTTGTCTGCTCTGAGAGTCCATCCTTCTAGCATTTCTATGAAACTCGGCTAAATTGACATAAATAAACTGGTATGGTAAATCCATACCATCTCTTTCTATTTGACTTAGCCTCGATGCCTAGATAAAAAGATCAATTGTGAAACAAGAATTGGAATAACCTGAGAACTTTTTTCGCAGTTTCGTACATGCTGTTTTTACCATTCGGTCAGAATGCGATGATAGGCTACGTGCTCCTAAGTAGCTGAGTGCGAACGCTCACTTTTGGTATAGATTTCATCGCTTGTTCAAAGTTACATAAATTTTTCTCACCTTATTACTAGGAATATTTGAATAACAGGTTTAAAAATGCGGCTATAGAGTCAATTGTAAGGGTTGAATGAACGCAGGGACCTAAAAAGGACAACTGATATGAATCATTATGATCTTGCTAGTTTTTTGCAGTTTCCTTAAACGTTTGCTCCCCTTCTGGAAGCTGTAATACAATTTAATGCCAAACAGAAACCTGTTCATTTAAGCTGCAGTTTTTGCATTACATGCATGCCCTGTCCTTGTTCATCCTTTAGTAATAAAAGGATTTTTATATCCACGACCGGATAAGTCAGTTTTGGTTGAGATAGGGATACGAACCAATACCAACTGGCTCAGGTTTGTTGGGAAGTCGTTTTACCAGAAGTTCATACTAATGCTTATCTTAAGGTGGTGTATGCATTTATTTAAGAGCGCGAGGTCGCACCTACCTGTGTGAAAGCGGTTACATGACAGTTTACCCTATCCCATTTTATCCAATGCCATTATACCCAACCTGACACTTTGCCGTTATACCATTATACTCAATGCCGTTTTACCCAATACCAACTCACCCAATGCTCTTTGATCTTTTCATTCAATTATCCGATTACAATTTAGCAGTGGCTATTACAAGGATGTTTTACAATGTTTATATGGACAATATAATTCCATGTTCGTTTGTGATAGTTTCATATCAAGTCCCACGTGCCCTTACATATATAGTTAGCTAAATAGTCGTTCAGATAATTTTAACAATAAGGTAAATTGGCGTTGGGTAAAACGCCAGGTTGGGTAAGATGGCATTGAGGGACAGGTGGGTGACCTTTTTTGTTCGATTCAAATTCAGGCATATATGTTTTTTTTTCAAACTAATTATCGATTACTTATCTCCCAGAACGACTAATATTCGAATAAACGACCAACTAGAAAGCTCGATATGACGATGCTGAATTTTGATTGGTTGAAAAAGACTCTTGTAAATTTATACAGCACGCATTTATTATCTTGAAATTCAGACAGACGATTCTGCTCAGTACAGTTCAGTTGCTTACCAAAAAACTTGTAGCAGAAAAAGGTGTTTTCACCGAACCCGCGCTCCGAATAGCACTTAGCAAAAACTTGCAATAAAAAGCCTTTATTAGAAAGGATATTGCAACGATAACTCTTGTCTTCATACAATATAGCACTTGGCACTAGCACCTACATAGCCGCCCCCTAAAAAGATAGGAAAGGTAGAAGCAAGCTAAAAAGAGAGTTATCATATGGCCACGGAGATGTTGAGCGCTTACTTCTGTTAAAAAGAAAGAAAATTTTGCAACTCATGGAATTAGCCATTAACGGAAAAACTTACGATCTTCGAATCATTAGAAAAACAAACACTGGAATTAGCCTTTATTTTATCGCACAAGTAGTCAACCAAACCGATATCAAACGGATCCGTATTACAAAAAACTACAATTTCTTTCAAAATTGTCGAATTCGAGAAATTAACCAAACCACAAGCACAAACCAACTTTACCCATTCAAAATTATTTGAGCATCAACTCTTTTGTTTTGCTAGCAAAGAGAAAATACAACGCAAACCACAACAATTTTTCTATGACACTGTTGGAAGGCTGTCACCCTAGAAACCCGTTCGTATTCTTCAACGACAAAACAATCGACAGAAAAGTAAGTCAAAAACTTGCAGCGAAGAACAAAAAAGACCAACCAAATAGCCTAAACTGCAAACTCTATGACACAGCTAAATTGGAGAAGCGCACAAATTGCTCGTTCCACAAAAACACTTTAACAACGAACTGATTAAAAGAAAATGGCAGATCCAAGTCCGCCTCAAAAGTACACCTGAAAAGATTCTAAGGACTACCAAACGAAAACTGGCCTGAATTTGAAGGCCTACTGAGAGCAAGCATTGCCGTATCTAGAATTCCTGAAGCGAATCACCAACGTGCACGATATCTTCACTTACACTTAGTCGGTAATGCACTCAACTATTACCTTCAACTCGCCGAAAATACAAGAAACGACCTAGACGATTCGCTTGAACAACTACGCAACCGATATACAGGAGCAGACCAAACACGAATTTTTGAACTCGTTCTGCAATCGAGAAAGTTTGATCCGGTGAAAGAACAACCAGATGACTTCCTCACAGATGTGCAACGCCTCGCCAACCTTGCAATTCTGGACGATCCTGCAGCTCACATAGACCGCACTGACGAAAGAACAAGACGAATAAGAGAACAATTCATTCAAGGCATGCCCTTCAAGTACAGGAGAATGTTGCTGAAAGAGAATGACAACATCACTGTACACGAACTATGCGCTATCATTAAACGATGAGTCAGAATTGATCAGATAAACTCCGAACCACAATACACCACGGCATGCAATACACTAAACGCATCAGGAAACCCTGCAGTGACCCAAGCCATAGAAAGCATAATGGCGGCAGGAATAGCATCAATGCAAGTAGCACGGCCACCGCATCAGCGCTTGGAGAGTACTCAGTACCCTAGCTACAGAAGAGGAAATAACTACAGAGGCTGCAACTAAAACAGACAAGTATACCAGTATAATGGAAACAAAATGGTCGAGGATACAGTAACAACTACAACAGCAGAGGACGTAACCGTGGAAGCTCTCAGAGAGCTCGAGGAAATTATTCGTGAGGAAGGTCAAACTTCCAACGAAACGACCGAAGTACTGGACGTACCGAAATATCTCCTACACCAATGAGAACATCTTGCAGAACATGTGCTAGCAATGAGCACACTGCCGATGGAAATATGCCATTCAATCATCAATCAAAAAACTAAATAACCTGCATGTTTTTCTACAACGTATACCAGATAGCATGACAAACTATAGCGAAAATGTATTTATAGAACCTCTGCCGTTCGAAACATTAATAATGAAAGCAGTAGCAGACACTGGAGCATTCAGCAGCGCCATGTCAAAGAAACATTTTGATAAAATAAGCAGAAACCTCTACCAAAACCAGAAAAAAACAAATCATCAAATAAACGCTTCTACAGCTTTCCTACATCAATCACCCTTTTTATTTACAGTCCAACTGACATTCAAAGTTGGCCACTTACAATTTGAAGAACAGTTCATGGTGTTTGAAACACTTTCCGCTATCCTTCTTGGTTTTCCCTTCTTTGACAAAAATGAGATTATTATTGATGCCCACAACAGACTACTCCAAACACCAGAATTTACTTTTCAGCTAAATCTAAGGCACATAAAAGGCAACAACAAACAAACGCGTCCCAACAGTCGGAAAAAAACGATGCTCAAAACCAAAAAAACCTATACGCTCTCACCTGGGGAACAAAATCCCTGAAACTAATCCCATCGGAGGAATCTGATGCACAAGAACAAATTGGACTCGTAGAGCCTACTGTCAAATTTGAAAAATGGGCCTTGGTCTAACAAGCACGCTTGACAAACTTACAAAAAAATACAACAGAAGTTCCACTTCACATTAGACAAAATTCTCCAGTAGCAACATTCGAAACTATCACACCAGAGCAAGCGTGCTACCTGATACCACTTGAGCCAAAACTTTTCCAATCAAACGACTCAAAAAAAACAATGAAACAAATAGAAAAATATTTAGAGAGAACAATAAAAGGCGAAATAAATCATATAACAATAAAACACGAAAACGGATTCTGGTTTCCGACCCCAGAAACCAATCCCAACACATCCAAGATGAGTGCAGTTGAAAAACGCATATATGACGAACTTGTCAAATTTAAAAATCTTGAAGCAATTCAATCACTCACAGGAAAACTTTTCTTAACGCATTCTAATGGAGCGACAGCGTACTCTCTAACAAAGATAAAGAAAGAACAGAACAGCTTCCACTAGAGTTCAATGACATATTCACAAGGCACCGCCTTGACATTGGCTACACTCACAAATTCTCAGTAAAATTGACACCAGACACAAACAGACATGTATACTCAAAAACTCAGAATTTCAGTCCATCTCAAAGACGATTTGCTTGTTGAACTAGCGCCTCTCCAGTACTACGGAGTCATAACAACGCTCCCATTCAGCCGCTACTCATCTCCGATATTTGCTAAACGGAAGTCAAACGGGAAGCTCAGAATATTAGTAGATCTCAGAAAAATAAACCTCATTAGAAACATTAGCTCAGAATATTAGTACATCTCAGAAAAATAAATCTCATTAGAAACAACTACAACAATAACAACTTCCCGATAGCTTCACCAGCAGATGCGGGCACCCACTTAGCCGGCAAGAAACTCTTTTACAAAATGGATGGCAGCCATGGCTAGTTCTCTGTACCAATGGCAGATGAACAATCAGTACAGTTACTGGCCTTCAACTTCGCATCGAGAACATATGCTTTTCAAAGACTGGCCCAAGGACTAAGCAGAAGCGTCAGCGCCTTTCGCTCATTCATGCGTCAAAACCTGGACCCCGTGATAACAGCGGGTAAATGCTTTCAGTACGTCGACATTGGCATCGGAGCACATGACACAAACGACATGTTGGAAAAACTTCGAGCAGTCTTCACATGCATCCGAGAATCAGGAATGAAACTCGCAACAGACAAATGCGCATTTGGACTCAGAGAAATACAATTCCTTGGTAATACGATAAGCTCTGAGGGCCTCACACCAATTACACAGAAGATTACAACTTTTCTGAAAACATTCAGAATGCCGCGAAACCCAAAACAAGTCAAACGAATAATTGGATTTTTTCAATTTTACAAAGCCTTCATCCCTGATTTTTTACCGTTCTATCGCCTACTAAAAAAAGACACCAATTTCCTGATAGAAGATGAACACCAAGTTGTGCTGGAAAATCTAACAAATGATCTAAGAACAGCCTGTGACCGTTCACTCAGATTACCCAAAGTTGACCAGCAATATGTAATAATGGCCGACGAATCCTTTTACACAGCCGGATACATACTCATGATAGAAGACTACACAACAAATGAAGATAATCAGGAACTGAAAGTTTATGCACCCGTCAGTTTTGGATCTAGAAATTTCCACCAAAACCAACTCAAACTTTCGATTTATGGGAAAGAATTCGCAGTTAACTTTGCCCTAGACACCTTTGCAAATATTATATGGGGATGTAAAAAACCAGTTCTCATTTTGACAGACAACAGATCAGTAACCAGGTTCTTTCAAACAAAAATCATACCGCCAACCCTTTGGAATGCTCTCGATCATGTACTCAGCTTCGACATCATACTGGGACACATACCTGGAAAAGCCAATTTAGCAGCGGATTATCTGTCAAGAATACACATAAACCCGAAAGAGAAGCTCGAGCTACGCATCAACTTGCGCGTACCTTGTGCGAAATCGAAATCAACACAGCAGCAGATACACCTGACAATTCAGTCAGTTATCTGAACAGCTCAGAAGATGATACCTCAAAAATTATGAAAACATACTTACTTGAGAGTAAACAAACCATCGGAGAAGATCCTATGAATGTTCCAGCTGACGTTCAACTGCAAATTCTTGCATCTGCAACGCAACAAATAAACGCCATGCATGAACAAAACCTATTGGATGAATTCATCACTCATGGGCACAGACCTTTAGACCTGCGGGCCGAACAACGACAAGACAAAGATATCAAACGGGTACTGCTCTGGTTTGAGAGAGGTTCACCGACTACAGACAACATCTATCCAGTGACCTAAAAAAGTATCTCAAGCAGTTCCCAAGACTATCGATAACAGAAGGCGTCCTTCATCGGAATTTCTATAACCACACTGGAAACCGATTTATTAAACAATATTGCGTCCCGTCTCATTTACAGAAGGAAGTTCTCTACAGAATTCATAACAGCGTTTGAAGTGGGCACAAAGGAGTCTCACTGACAATAGCAGAATTCGAAAAACGACTTTACTTCCCGAACTTAACTGAACGCCTAACAGAATTTATCAGAAGCTGTCTCACATGCTTGCAAACAAAACCAGCAACAACATCTCCATTGAAACCTCCATTACAATCACTTTCGTCTCTGTAAAATTTCCCAGCAGACCTCTTACTAATAAATTTGGTCTGAAAGATGCACCATTTTCCCTACACGTACATTCTCTCAGGTATTGATGCCTTCTCGAAGTACCTTTTCGCCACACCTGTGAAAGGCGACGCAGACATCGTAGCACGAGCCCTTGTCTCAATTTTTCTGAGACACTCCTACATTCCCTCAAGAATCATATGTGACCTTGGAACTGCGTTTACATCCGAACTAATGAGCGAACTAGCAAACCTATTGGAAGTAGAGCTCAAACATTGCACATTAAAACATGCGCAAACCATTGGCTTACTTGAAAGAAACCACGCACCACTCAAACAAATCTTGAGAATCAACGAAAACCAACTTCGTCGGATTGGCACAGATACGTTGACATTGCAGTATTCATTCACAACACAACATTTGCACCAGCTCTTAGTTGCACGCCATCTCACGTCTTTCACTGCAGAACACCGATAAATCCTTTGGACCTCAGATTTCAAAACACAAAATTATTGTAGTCTCACCCAAAATACGACTGCATTAAAGAGCTACAAGATAAAACTACGGAGCTTTTCTCCAGCGTAAAAGACAACCGTATCTCGTCTTATCTAAATTATAAGAAGTTCTATGACAGAAAAGCAAACGCCACACCACTAAAAGCCAAATCATGGTGCCTGATCCTTGACCCAAAAAGCACAACACAAGTAGCAGTGATGAATAAACAGACACGCAGGTGGATACCATTATAAAGAGTCGAAAAAGTGCTCACGAATGCCAACTATTTTGTACGCAAAACCAACACAAATTACACGCAATGTATCCATCGAATGAGACTTCGACCTGTGAAACCACAATATCGAGTAGAAGACCTCAAACATGTAGACCCCGGAAACTTTGAAGCAGATCCCATCATACCAGAAAAAGAGAGAACCACAGCTGTTCGACAACCAAGTCAGACACCACATTATCGAAGACAGCATGCAGCTACCCATAACAACACCAGATGTCCAGTCAGTTTCTCTCAACTCAAACACCCAAACAGCCAATTTTTCTTCTGAAGACCCGCCAATACAATTTCATGATATGACACATGAGCCAACGTTTGACCAAGATGCATTCTTCGTGGAAGGCTCAGTTCCAAGCACAAACACGCAAGAAACACCAGAATCAATTGATACAGGAGACTACGTCTTAAACAACTCAATCTTCTTACCGTCCGACAGGCGTTTTGGCTCAAATCGACGATACAACCTTCGAAGAAATGATCATATGGAGTTGGCCCGAGAAAACTAGCTATATAACATCTTGCAACCCTCAGAAAAAGAAAAAGAAGAACAGGTAAAAGTAATCACTTACTTCCCACTTGACTACATCCCAGACCCAAACCTGACAACTGATACAACAGAAAGTGATCACGATGAGAGCATTGCAGACTCACAAGCAACAAGCTCGGTCGCGAAACCAGAGTCTCACTGACTTCACGTTCGATTCATCTGAAAATCTTGGCGATTTCTTCGATGACGTTAATAGCCCCGTCTACACGCCCCCAATATTAGACACTACAGGCGAAACCTTATACCGGACAAACTCGATCAACGATATTTACCACAACCATACAACCTCAAGCGATGATGTCCAACAACCGACATCCGACGAGAACAATGAGCACTCCTTTATAAGAGGCAACATTTCACAAATTGAAAATAATGAGAGCAATAGTGCTATTGCTCAACACGACAACGCAAGAACAATTCACTTCATCAAAGAGTATCCAACAGAGAACTAGCGGACCTTGGCCCAACGCTTCAAAACAGACGAAGAATTGTTCCGCTAACACTTCACCGTCGGGAGATCAACGCACACCTTCACCAAACTTTTGACTTCGAAGATGACAGCCAATAGGAATTGAGCACCAATTCTCTATTATACATACACACTACATACGTCACCAACCAATGAAAACACTCTAAAAAAATCCTAATTTAAAAGCAAAAAGAAGACTGCTCGAAATCATTTTCCACAACGTTGTACCTCAAAATCAGTCGCCCAGACTCTAGTTCAATTTCACAAACAAGCCCAGTTACCAAAATGCTCAATATCGTACTACTTTTACTACAACTTTTACCCCTGATAAAAACGAAGCAACCATCGGTGGCAACAAAAGATGGAGTATTATTCAACCTTAACCAGAAAATTCCATTGATAGAAAAATTTGTCAAAAATGAAATCCTGGTCCCCTACCCAGTATATAACAAAACAGTGGAAGACAAACTGATCAACCTGACAAAAGAGATAGACAAAGTGTGGACTTCAGAAAATTATGGATGCCCATTGAACTTCACAAATATGACTGACTCGACAGCAGGCCTCCACTGGATAGCGCAACAGACAATGATAGAAAACCAACAGGCCCAACACGACACTGTAAACCTCAAATTGGAAATGAACACAATACTAAGAGAAAACAGTCAAACTTCTACAACACTGCAAAGACAACCCCGAGGTATGGCTGCCGCAGCAGCAGTCGGCGCAGTGCTTGGAATTGGAATAAGAACAGGCGACAAATTACTATGCTTCATCAAATCAGTGTTTGGAGGATGCGACCATAGAGTGGCTAGAAACCAGAAAAACATCAGACAAGCAATGGCTTATCTCCAATACCTAACCGATCATGTTGAACAAATAACAATCCAAAACAATGAAAAATTCTATGTTGTATCAGGTGAACTGAAAGCCATCAAAGAAACCCGGAACGAAATAATTGAGACACAAAACAGGAACTGGGAACTTGCTGAAGGACAAATTAAGGCGTTACGACAGAACGTGCACCACTTGAGAAACTGCATCCAATACTTATACGTAAGAGAACAAATCAATCAACATAGTCTTGTACTTGGCAATTTTTTTCAAGCGGTACTTGCTAACATCAAAACATACCGATCGGGCCTTTATACGTTTCGAATCAACATACTGAATGCCTTGACGCCTCTCATGAATCAACTATTACCAATGTCATTTTTCCCAAGGGAGCAGTTGCATGAAATTCTTACGATTGTTCATTTGCAACAAAATGGACAACAGGATCGATTATCTCTAGCCGTACCAATCCAAGAGATTCTCTCGTACTATAAAACGAAATTAGTCACACAAGTCGAAGCAATTGACGCAGGTGTTATACCTACACTTGCAATTCCAGGGAGAAATCAGAGGAATGCGAAGCGGCGGCCAGAGCAGAAAACTTTGGAGCTATGTAAAGCCTACTCCGACAGCTAGGAAAACGCAGCAGCAAACCTCCGGAAGGAACGACAATAACCTCCGAAAAATTACGAGAACACTTCCAGAATTCCAGCACGAAGGTACGAAATCGACCCAGAAGAACTGATGCAAGCGATAGACCTTACACCGGACAGGAGGCAAGAGGAACGCTTTCGCACTGCAGCAGAGGATATGAGCCAGGAACCGACAACCTCCGAAGTACTGCAAGCGATAGAAGAAGTCAAGGACACGTCTCCCGGAGCAGATAAGGTTTGGATCAGCTACATCCGCGAGGCCACAGCTGAAATCAAATTGAGTGTAACCCAACTAGTACAGGAGATGTGCACAACAAGAGCGAGCCGCAGGGAACAGTCCGTGAAGATCGGACAAATAGTCGCACTGTTCAAAAAGGGGGACAGAAATGAATGTGGAAATTACCGAGGGGTGTGTCTGTTGTCTATACTGAGTAGAATATTAGCAAGAATCCTCGGAAAACGTCTCCGCAATTGGACCGAAAAACTCCAAGTATTGGACCAGAACCAGAACGGGTTCCGACCAAACTGATCGACAGCTGACGCCATGCGAGTTATAACCCGAATTCAGGAGGACATGCAGTTCGTAAAGAAAAGGAGAGGAGAAAACGGGGGCAACGGGAAATACGATGATCCGGTAGGACGCTTACTCGATCTAGAGAAAGCCTACCCGCGGGTGTCCAAGCCGGCTCTCTGGGAGTTCTTGGAAAGGCATGGATTAAAGGGGAACTTCATGAATTGTATTATAGACCTCCACGAAACAACAGAATACTGTATAATGAGCAAACATGGCGACAGCGAAAGTGGGACCCCGGAGAGAGGGCTTGAAGAGTGCCCTACCTCGCGCGTTCTCTTCAATATCTTTCACCAAATGGTTATAGGACTCGCAGAAGAGAAAAGAAGAGAACCTAGGGAAGCATCCGGAAAGAAAGTGGGCATAGAGTGGCACTGGCTAGAGGGGAACAAGATACCGAGCCAGAATCAGTTTGGAAAGTACAACTCAGAAGCAAAATTGGAAATATTCTCCATTTCTTTTTGCAGACGATTCAACCATTCTTGGCAGGGCCGATGAGATCGAGCAAGGCAGCACATGCGTCAAGCGAACTATGGAGGCCTTCGAAGAGAGAAATAATGTGGCAAAAGAAGAAGTTGTGAACTTCGGAGATGAAAACTCAGCCAACGTAAGAATGCTTGGATGCTGGCTAGATCCCAAAGTCGATGTTCAGAACAGAATCAAAAGGGCTGGAAAGCTATGGGCGAGGGTGAGACCTCAAATAATGAACAGCAAGATGACTAAACGACAACAAGCCGTGGTAGTCCAAACCTGTGTAGAAAGCGGGATTCTGTTCGACGTTGCCACGAGATCTGGCAGAAGGGAGAAAGCAAGAAGCTTCAACAGTGGATTGACAGGAGGTATCAAAATATATGGAGTCACAAGAAGGAGCCCTCACTGAAAACGATGCAAGGAGTGCAGAAGAACATGCAGGATGTAAGGAGCTCGCTCGGAGTGAAGTCCATACAATGGAAAGTAGAACTAAGGAGCCTCCGGCGCATCGGACATGTAATGCGAATGGCTAATGAAAGACCCACGATCAAAGCGATCCTCGGTTGGCTGCCAGCATTAGAAAACACCCCCAGGAACAGGAAAAAGACGAGGAACACACCACAGTACTGGCGCCGTTTGGTGAGGGAAGCAGGAATAGACCCGACGGAACTGGACCGCCTAACAGAAAACAGAAAGACTTGGTGGGATATAATAGCCAGACGGATGGAGCACCTCGACAACTGGGAGAAGAATCGAGGCCACTACAAATATGCATTAATCGGAACGCCAACGAATAGGAATGTCGAACTACAAAAGAGACCCCTCGCATGCCCTCACTGCCAAAAGGAATGTGGAAATGCCGGAGGACTGGGCATCCACATCAAGAGAAGGCATGGAAATAGTGAGGCATTGTTCAAATGTACGAGAAGCAGCAATCCCTTTAAATCGGAAGCCACGAGAAAGAACCATGAAAGAACATGCGCGGGGAGAAGATGATGGGGACCTCAAAAAAATGCCGAACTTGCCAAAAAGTCGTGACGGCGACGAATTTCGCCCTCCACAGGAAGATGTGTAGCTCGAACCAGACCTGCCCACAGGAACCAGCCAGAGTCTACAGACCGAAATACGTATCATGCCCATTATGCCAAAACCCGATATAAGCAACAAACTTGGCGCGACATCGCCGAAATTGTTGCGGCAGCATCAATTAACTCGCAACAAAAGTGCTCAACGCCGTCCAAGGGGATACAGAGGACGGGAGGAAAGCGTACCCTCTGAGTAGGGTGAAAGCTATCAAAGTCAAAAAGTCCCAAAAATACGCAATATGCACCAATGCCATTCCAACAGAACTTATTAGTCCTGTATGGCTACTTTACTTTACCACGATGACGAGCTACTTGCATTGCAACGCTGTCAACTGGATGTAGTAGAATTGCCGTTGACTGAAAAAGCACGCAATCTCGGCTTCGGTTGTTGGTTAATAACATCGTCCAAAGACGATTATACACTAATCGAAACCGCTGGTAATGGCAGCAATCCATTGGCAAGAATTCAACATCCTGGGTGGAGAGTGTGTATCATCACACTGGGATGTGGAAAACAGCTTAGAGGACCAAATGTTCATCTTCGCTCAGACCTCACTGCAGCAAACCACAATATTGAGTTGAAGACCTCGAACATGTAGACCCCGGAAACTTTGAAGCAGATCCCATCATACCAGAAAAGAGAGAGAACCACAGCTGTTCGACAACTAAGTCAGACACCACATTATCGAAGACAACATGCAGCTACCCATAACAACACCAGATGTCCAGTCAGTTTCCCTCAACTCAAACACCCAAACAGCCAATTTTTCTTCTGAAGACCCGCCAATACAATTTCATGATATGACACATGAGCCAACGTTTGACCAAGATGCATTCTTCGTGGAAGGCTCAGTTCCAAGCACAAACACGCAAGAAACACCAGAATCAATTGATACAGGAGACTACGTCTTCTCAAACAACTCTATCATCTTACCGTCCGACAGGCGTTTTGGCTCAAATCGACGATACAACCTTCGAAGAAATGATCATATGGAATTGGCCCGAGAAAACTAGCTATATAACATCTTGCAACCCTCAGAAAAAGAAAAAGAAGAACAGGTAAAAGTAATCACTTACTTCCCACTTGACTACATCCCAGACCCAAACCTGACAACTGATACAACAGAAAGTGATCACGATGAGAGCATTGCAGACTCACAAGCAACAAGCTCGGTCGCGAAACCGGAGTCTCACTGACTTCACGTTCGATTCATCTGAAAATCTTGGCGATTTCTTCGATGACATTAATAGCCCCGTCTACACGCCCCCAATATTAGACACTACAGGCGAAACCTTATACCGGACCAACTCGATCAACGATATTTACCACAACGATATTTACCACCAACAACCGAGATCCGACGAGAACAATGAGCACTCCTTTATAGGAAGCAACATTTCACAAATTGAAAATAAGGAGAGCAATAGTGCTATTGCTCAACACGACAACGCAAGAACATCTTCACCAATTCCTCAAAGAGTATGCAACAGAGAACTAGCTGACCTTGGCCCAACTCTTCAAAACAGACGAAGAATTGTTCCGCTAACACTTCACCGTCGGGAGATCAACGCAAACCTTCACCAAACTTTTGGCTTCGAAGATGATAGCCAGTAGGAATTGAGCACCAATTCTCTATTATACATACACACTACATACGTCACCAACCAATGAAAACACTCCAAAAAAATCCTAATTTGAAAGCAAAAAAAGACAGCTCAAATCTTTGTCCACAACTTTGTACCTCAAAATTAGTCGCCCAGACTCTAATTCAATTTCACAAACAAGCCCAGTTACCAAAATGCTCAATATCGTACTACTTTTACTACAACTTTTACCCCTGATAAAAGCGAACCAACCATCGGTGGCAACAAAAGATGGAGTTTTATTCAAACTTCATCAGAAAATTCTATTGACAGAAAAATTTGTCAAAAATGAAATCCTGGTCCCCTACCCAATATATAACAAAACAGTGGAAGACAAACTGATCAACCTGACAAAAGAGATAGACAAAGTGTGGACTTCAGAAAATTATGGATGCCCATTGAACTTCACAAATATGACTGACTCGACAGCAGGCCTCCACTGGATAGCGCAACAGACAATGATAGAAAACCAACAGGCCCAACACGACACTGTAAACCTCAAATTGGAAATGAACACAATACTAAGAGAAAACAGTCAAACTTCTACAACACTGCAAAGACAACCCCGAGGTATGGCTGCCGCAGCAGCAGTCGGCGCAGTGCTTGGAATTGGAATAAGAACAGGCGACAAATTACTATGCTTCATCAAATCAGTGTTTGGAGGATGCGACCATGGAGTGGCTAGAAACCAGAAAAAACATCAGACAAGCAATAGCTCATCTCCAATACCTAACCGATCATGTTGAACAATTAACAATCCAAAACAATGAAAAATTCGATGTTGTATCAGGTGAACTGAAAGCCATCAAAGAAACCCGGAACGAAATAATTGAGACACAAAACAGGAACTGGGAACTTGCTGAAGGACAATTCAAGGGGTTACGACAGAACGTGCACATGAGAAACTGCATCCAATACTTATACGTAAGAGAACAAAGCAATCAACATAGTCTTGTACTTAGCAATTTTTTTTCAAGCAATACTTGCTAACATCAAAACATACCGATCGGCCCTTTATACGTTTCGAATCAACATACTGAATGCCTTGACGCCTCTCATGAATCAACTATTACCAATGTCATTTTTCCCAAGGGAGCAGTTGCATGAAATTCTTACGATTGTTCATTTGCAACAAAGTGGACAACAGGATCGATTATCTCTAGCCGTACCAATCCAAGAGATTCTCTCGTACTATGAAACGAAATTAGTCACACAAGTTGAAGCAATTGACTCAGGTTTTATACTTACACTTGCAATTCCAATGGCTTCAAAAAGTACAATTATGAACGTATTGCATGCCATTCCGATCCAATGCCGGACGGGGATACGGGTAAAGCTTTAGTTTGGCGAATTGAAGCCAAATACATGGCCGTCTCAGACGACGGAGAAGAACTAGCCTTTATCGATGAAGACGAGCTCGCAAATTGTACCGGGTCCCGAAAATACGCAATATGCACCAAAGCCATTCCAACAGAACAGACTAATCAGTCCTGTATGGCTACTTTACTTTTCCACGATGACGAGCTACTTGCATTGCAACGCTGTCAACTGGATGTAGTAGAATTGCCGTTGACTGAGAAGGCACGCAATCTCGACTTCGGTCGTTGGTTAATAACATCGTCCAAAGACGATTATACACTCATCGAAAGCGCTGGTAATGGCAGCAATCCATTGGCAAGAATTGAACATCCTGGGTGCAGAGTGTGTATCATCACACTGGGTTGTGGAAAACAGCTTAGAGGACCAAATGTTCATCTTCGCTCAGACCTCACTGCTTGTGACACAGTACCGGCAATACGGTTAGATTTTCAATTACCAGATCCAATAAGTACTCTAAACTACTGCCCCCATTGGATGAACTTCCGAACTTCTCATCAAGATCTGAGGCACAAATTCAAGTTCTTCAGCAAATTCAAAGAGAATTCAAACAAATGGAAACACGACGAACAAACAGCAAATCAATAGAACAAATGGCCGAACCAATTTGGAAAGAATAAGAGCATTCAAGCCCGAACTCGAACACCGATTAGAACAATTCATACCATGGAAAATGTCTCTTCTTTTAGGATTTTTATTTTTCTTGATTAGCGTATTACTACATCTAACTTATACTGATCTTTTACACAAATGGGCAAAACTTCACCGATGTTTCCCTTTCCGAATAACACACGAAAGACGACGAATAAAAACAAAACCAGTACAAGTTGTCGCATTAAATGACTATGAATTCCTACAAGAACATCCAGAGCATCCCCTGCAGAAATGCTCACTAGTACTACCACTCGAAATCAAACTGAGTTCGAAAACCGAAACGAAGAAAACATAAATAAATCTCGCACTCCTTACACATTCCTAAGAGACTACATCAGGAGACTGCAACGTTATGAAGAGCCACCTATCAAAATCGATCATGTCAACAGGCCTGCCGCACCGAGTCAGCCCATCTATACATATATACCGGAACACCCACCGATATCCCATTACGGAGTGTACCCTCTCAGAACAATCAATACAGGAAACGTTTAAAAAAAACCTGACCGGGACTCAAACCCTGAACTTCAGCATGAGAGTGCAGCACGCTACCAACTGCACTAACTGGGATGCGTGGCGTAAAAACAGCTTATAAATTAAAAAAGAAAAAAAAGTTAAATTTTTTTACCCTTCCCCCTTTCTTTACCCCCTTACCCTAGCTTACCCTTACAGCCTTTTGCCCTTTCACAGATTTTTCCCAGGTTATGAAAGCACATGAAACCCACCGGGATTCGAACCCGGAACTCCAGCTCAACGGTCAGAGATACTAATCACTGAACTAAGTCACTTGTTAAAAGTTATCAATTACATTCACTTCTACTCTGTCGCAAATTAGAAATTTTGTGTTAGCAGTGAGCAAGGAAAACAAAACTTAAAAAAACTTTTTTAGAGCCCTAAATAAATCAGAGAGACATTTTTAATAGCCCTAAATAAACCTATCCTCCTTCTGTAAAGTACCCACCATTATATTTGCGAAAACTTAATTCAAAATTTTGATATTACTCGAGTATTAATCCAAAATTTTCATTACTTGAAATTATGCTTTGAGAGAAAAATCAAAAAGAAAAGATTACAAAGTAATTCCCCTTAAACCTCCATTGTTAAAGGCGGGGATTTGCTCCCTACCTTTTTATCCAGCGAAGAATTTATTTTTAAAAAGATTTTATACTGACGCATTAAACAACGGAGTAATAAGATGCAATTCCCAAAGGAAACCTGTCAATTATCTGTCAAAGCGAGAAAAAGAAGGAAATCCATTAAACCGCAAGTCGAACTGTCCATCAATCACAATGACAGCCTATAATGGAACACTAATCAACCCAACCAGGGACAATTCCCCACAATCCCAATTATTCAAAATGTCAAATTTCCCCCACTTCCCCGCAACACTATCAATCATTCAAACTACTTTCCCTCTGCTAATTACAAGCAACTCCTCATTGCCAACTGTTCACTCTTTACACCTAGTACAATTTCTTTGCGGATAGAACTTGGAAATAACTTAAACATTTTCCTACAACTAAAAGTTTACCTTTTGCATTATTTCAAACATTTTACAATGAATCCAGTAGATCACTTCAGAATTAAAGTTGAGCCGCGCATTAACACTACATTCAATGGCCAGCCAGCTTATATTACTGAATAGAGCATTGCCTTTTTTACAGATCGTGAAGCAATAATTAATTAACATGGAACAGGACAATATTGTCGACAATATTTATTCAGTTTCTTTTATCCCCCTTACAGTGAATGAGACATCAGCCGTATGGCAAAAAATTCTACAATGCATACAATCGGGAAATAATTATATTAATGTCAATTTCTATCTTAACTCAGAAGGAGAACCAGTTGCAGTAGAACCATCGCAACCAACCATTTCTGAAAGTCCCGAAAGCCCTGACCCTACATCAGACCACAATTCAGCTGAATTAAATTATATTCCAATTTCTCCCGCATCACTCATTCCATTCTCAGATGACTTCATGTAAATTTCCTCAAATATTTGCATTTATTTTCCTTTAAAAATTTTTATCTCATGTCTTATCCACCAACCCCAACTTTCCACAATTGACCAATCAGAAGACACCATTCCTTACATCTCTCCAATTCCAACCCAAATGTCACTTTATGCTTACTTTCTCACTGATTTTGATATAAAACTTGCAGTCTTTTCTGAATACTTCATATTCCCCTGCAATACCTTATGCTTCTGGATTAACTTCCTGGATAATAATCAAGACAAAAAAAAATCACTTTGGAACCATATCATCCAAATTTTCTTACCTTTTTGAATTTCTTACAAGCACCAAAGAAGAATTTTTAGAAGGCGAATTTGATCTGTAATTTCTTCAAAACCATATTTACTTATTCTTTCCCTGATATATCCAAATCTCAAAATCTAGCACCTCATCAATTTTAATTTTCCTAAAAATCATGACTACAAGCATTTGGGACCAAATCCGGAACTACGTCGGCCCAGAAGACATCACCCCAAAATTACGCACCAACCACAACATCAACGTTTGCGTGAAAGTCGGAATCCAATACAGAGAATGTTTTTTCAATGAATATGTAATTTTACAAAATGGAACTATCGCGATCTGGGCACACTCCCATACAGGCCTTCTCAAGAAGAAATGTTTTTTCTACACAACCTGGGAATATTACACCTACGTATACCACTTCATTACTTCATCCCAAGGTACCCAACTAACCCACCAATTCTGGGATTTTATTCAGATGGACAATGACGACCCCATTGGGTTTGACCCTGTTGGTATCCGTGTATTCACTTACTTGCATAAATTTCTTTAATTTTTTTTATCCAAAATAATTTATTTAACCTTTTTTTCTCATGAGTCAATTTAATTTAATGTAGTACTTATTTTATAAACACGGAAAATTATTCAAATGTAACGCCTCCTCTTCTTATTTTTATTTTCTTACCAATTTAATTTTTTATTTCTAACCAAAAAAAATTTTACTCGTGAGTCATTACTCGTGAGCACAATGAGCAAGCACCCCTAACATAGCAAACTACTATTAACCAAACTATTTCCAAACATTACCAATAAATTTTAACATCTCACTTTCTTATCACTTCGAAGAGCACGCGATTAAAATATTAATTGCTTACACTACACACGACTGCGCAAAATAACGACCCAAAAAACTCACAAATCATCATTTTTTCCCAAAACAACACCAAACTAACACAGACAGGACCCTTAACGATTGCTCAGTATCAACAAAAAACAATCCTTTCAACATACGTTGAAAGGGCACGGACTCGAAACAACAAAATCTCAAAAAAAAAGTAAAAAAAACCTGGCAGTATAGTTCCATCCCTACAAAATAGTCAATAAACAAAAGTTGAACAACTCTTTTATTCCATTGAAGGATCCTTTGGAGGAAGAAACGAATACACAACATTCTCGTTGTCGTTTGACTGCTTTTTCGTTTCCCGTTTCCCACCCCATTTTCTTCGATTACCTCGTTTGTTATTTGTTTTTCAATTTATACCACAAATAACGAAACTCTGCACATGCTCAGTCACATACCTAGCACCACCAGTTGATACTTCTTTCTTTCGCCCAGTTTAACACTGCCTTTTTATTTTTATTTGATATTACAATTCTTTTCACCACCCCTTTACGCACACCATAAGCAAACGATACCAAAGTTCGATCGACAACTTGATTCGATTGATCACGCGCCTCCCAGCCAGTCACTAACGAGAAACCTCTTGTAAAAGTTAAAACAGCATGCGCACACAACAAAGGCTGGCACAACACATTATCTTTTGTCGGAATGAAAAACCAAACATCCTTTCTCAAACCACTTGCCGAAGGACCCCTCTTAATTAAATCCATAAAGTATTGCGGAGTACCCATAACATTTTGAAAATCCCTGGATGTCTGATAACATCCACAAATCAGAAACAATTTTTACCCACACGGCGTTTTCGAAACACTATCATTCCCCCCAATTTCAACATGTGCCGTCGTCCACCACTCATTCCATTGTACCATTGCATCTCTCCTTACACCGGTAAAACCATCAGGCAAAACACCACTCATCAAACCATCCACACAAAACGTCCAGCCTATTGAATTACACAAACCAGCATACGACCCAACTTCTTGCTACAACCTGCTATCACCATTGTCCAACTTTAATTTACTAACATAATTATACGCTTCGCCCTGATCTTTACAACCCCGGAACCCTTCTACTAAACTTTCTTGTAATCCCACAATTTCTTCATTATTTATTGCCAATGGTACCTTTGGCCAACCATTCTCTCCAACCAGTCCCCCTTTGCCTTCTATAGTTAACCTATTCTTTAAGGAGTTCCAACTATTAATACCCCCCACGACTGTCTCCAGTTCTTCCCATCCGAGACTTATTACTTTTTTTTCCGATCGTAGTACTGATGTTTGAACTCGTTCATTTCGATTAGCAAATCTTGACCGCCTCTTGTCGTTGTAAACACGATAATTCTGCTTAAAATTACAAAAAATATTAATGCTAGCCTATCAAATCCTAAATTGTTATAAGTAATTAACGAACATTTTAGTGTCCATACTTTGATGAAAATAAAATATCCCGTCTCTTCGTTGTTACAATTAATCGTTTTTGCAGAGCTTCGATAGAATATCCAACAGTCGATGAATAAAGCCGCTTTTAAAGTTTGACCTCGTCGCAGTAAGCGTATTCCGAATAACTTTATCATTAGAGCAGTCAATCACACTGTTCTCAATTTACTTTCCTCTAAAACTTCCATTAGTGACTGTCAGTTACTGCCATGCCGAGGGAATCACTTCCGAAAACTCCATTGGTGACTGTCATTTACTACCATGCCGAGGGAATTACTTCATTACTTTACTTTACTCCCCTCACACCGCGGAGCAAATGAAGCTGTCACACTTGACAGATCACTACATTAATCTAGGAAAAATGTAAATGAACCCAAAAGAGGAAACAATCAACTACACCTAATAACTCGCATAAATCTGTTGATCCACATCAGTCACAAAACGCACTTCCCAACAAACTCAATTTTAAATTCAGTCATGCCTGTTTTGTACGCAGCGGATCCCCCTCTTCCCTTTAATTTAAACAACACAGTGGCACTGCTAACAAAAATTGTAGCATCGGAAAACCCATTCTATTCCACCTACTTCATCGTTGAGTACATCAGGCCAGGGCAATCGCACAACCTGGACTTGAAACGGCGCGTGTTCGTCCTCAGGAGGAGTGAGGATGGACGAAAACTTCAAGAAGTGTGCAGGGGACGAACACGCGCCTTCAGGATGAACCTGACAAGAGAAACGAATCAATTTATCTAATTATTTTTTTTACTGTACGAATCTATTTTTCTACATCCTTTATTTTTCTACTGCATGCGTACAATGCCTGCCACGACCAACACGAACATCATTGCAAAACTTGGCAAGAATTGAGGACACAAATCTTCAATCCCACCATCACCAACTGGACAAATATGGCTCCGATATGGCACGAAACTCACAGCCACTTGGCCTACGCGGAATGTAGTATTCTTTTCACAACATACAGCAGTCGCGTTCCCCAGCTCAATTTCTTCGCATGCATCAGATGAGAAAACAAGAGGCCAAATAAGAGCAAACAGAAATTAAACTTTCAGCGTTTTGATCTGGAATACTCAATAAAAACTTAGAACAAACCACTATTGATGTTGCTTTCCATTTATACTTAATTAGCCCAGTAAATCCCTTACCTTTGACACTACCACTAATCAAGACCCACTTGGCACAGCACACTAGGCAAACTTGTTTATAATCATAAGATTAAAGGTTCGAAACCCATCGCCTCCGCTTGTTCTAAAGAGCCGTAATATGACGATGCTGAATTTTGATTGGTTGAAAAAGACTCTTGTAAATTTATACAGCACGCATTTATTATCTTTAAATTCAGACAGACGATTCTGCTCAGTACAGTTCAGTTGCTTACCAAAATACTTGAACAAAAACTTGTAGCAGAAAAAGAGCGTTTTCACCGAACCCGCGCTCCGAATAGCACTTAGCAAACACTTGCAATAAAATGCCTTGATTAGAAAGGATTTTGCAACGATAACTCTTGTCTTCATGCAATATAGCACTTGGCACTAGCACCTACATAGCCGCCCCCTAAAAAGATAGGAAAGGTAGAAGCAAGCTAAGAAGAGAGATATCATACTCGACATTGTTTTTCTTCAGTGTGGTATATAGCTTTTGATATGCTGGCTATTTTAGTAGATTTGAATGTTTCTAGCTCATTATCGTTATCACAGTTTTGTTTGTCATTTTATTAAATAATAAAACTTGTCTGCTTGTTTGAACAATAGAAAACTTTATACTTTTACGAGATGCGAGAAAAGTGCGTTAATAAATTAATGCAATAGAAAAACAAACTATTCAAACTCTTCGAACAAAATATATGAACAGCGAATTGTTGTTTTCTAACCGTTGTTTTATTAGATTTTCTTCAACACTATTTGATAAGTTGTGAAGAAGCGTATTTACATAGTAATATTATTTTACTTCAGCGAAAATACTTCAGTTATTTTAGAATCGGTAATGGAGGATAGCGCAAGCTCTTCAAATGCAGGAGAACATGAAGTTGAAATCAAACAGGAACCCTCCCCGAAGGTGGTGAAGGTAGACAAAGCACCGATGCCAAAATGTGATGCCCACCCTGATGTTGACTGTTTCTTCTGGTGCAACGACTGCATTCTGGCTATTTGCATGCAATGTGCGGACAATTCACATGAAACACATCATTTGAAACTGTTGCGACATTTTCTCAAGTTCAAAGTGAAAGAGTCTATTAAAAGACTTGACCACTTCAAAGCAAATATCGATAAATTGAACAAAAACATATCTCAATGTGACGACGAGATTGAATTCCACAAAAATGCTCTGAGTGATGCTAAGGAGCGCAAGCGCACCTGTGAGGAGAAACGAAGGTATTTATCTAAATATGATGAGCATCTGCCTGTTTTTCAGAAGGTAGCGGACGATGAAAACGAAAACAAAGATGTTGATATTCACGTTTTAGGAGATTTTTTGAAGATTCTGAGTAAAAATGACAATGATCTTTTCCACATGCAATCTTCTGTTTTAACCATTGGTGAATTGAATTCAATGGGCACTTTTAATGATGGCAATAGAGATTTATGTATCGCTGGTGTCGATTTTGCGTTCCAATTACATTGCCAATTTCATTACGCAAATGGAGGAGCATCGCATATATTCTTATTAAAGTGCTCAAGAGCTAAACATTGGCCAGTTGCAGCTGATGTCAGACTTGCGGTGGCAAATTGCAACTGGGGCAATGAACTTGCTGAGAAGTTGGTGCGATATATAGATAAGCGGCAGACAGCATCAAAAATGTTTTTTGAGACCATTTTTGGCAGGATATGTGTTGTCGGAAACATGAACGACATGGAGTGTCATATGAGCAACAATTTGCTGTTTGCTAACACAAGGGCCGAATGTGAACTGGAACCTTTGTCAAACCTGAAAAAGTGCTTTTTTGTTATAGAAATTCGTGCACACTAATTGTTTGTGTTTTGTCTCTTTTGCACCAATTCTCAAACTATAAACTAATGATGCAGATATTCAAAACTGTGGCGCAATATATTAGATGTGGATCACTGCTTTTCACTGAATGGCGTTGAACTCGGAGAACTAAAAGATATCTGGTTCAAATCTGTTTTCTCAAGAAATGAGGGTTGGTATTGGACCTGATTGGAACTTATCGTGAAACTTTCTTCGTACTTGTTTTTCTTGGAAAACCCTGCGTATCACATCGAAGTTAAAATTGTCGTTTGGAGGACTGTTGATTCCGGCTAAATTATTGACAAAGCTGATTTATTAAAAATCAAGCGATCATAATATCACAAAAAAATGAAATTAAGAATGAAATTAAGTATTTTCTACAAAAATTTAGCAGTAATTTTATTTATCGAATTAGTTTTTGATGAATATCAGTGACGAAAAGATCGATGCCACTGATTGCCAAATTGTTTAACTTTTAGCTTGTGGCAGATTCCTGCTTCCATATTGTTTGCTTGCCTTGAACTGCTTTGTTATAACCTGTTTTACAAAATGTTACTAAAGATACAATAAGAGGAGGTAATAACAGAAAAGTTCTAGTATGGAAAATAACTTTGTTGTCTTTTTGCGTCGATGTTTAGTTGATGAGGATGATTAGCCTCAAAATCGTACAAACTATAACTCTTTGTAGATTTGTAAAACGAAATATGAAAATTTGAGGGATGTTTTATCTGTGGTCATTTACTTTTGCAAAATTGTTCACTTTTGTTCAGTTGTTCAATTCATTCGGTTCTCCGTGAACATGGAGAAAAATTGAAGATTCAAAATTGAAGATTCAAAATTGAAAATTAAAGATTCAAATGCAATTCTCAAACTTTTTCAACTTTGTGCTCAACGATTCAAATTTTTGTTGCAGTCAAATATTCAAAATCTTAACCTGCGTTCATAATGGAAATTAGTTGAGTGCAAAATTAGAAGCTGTTTCCTGCATTTGTAAAACAAACAAAGTTTCAAAAATGAGCCAAATTAAATCAAGATTTTCTGATGTAAAATTTTTCATTGAATCTGCTTGATAACGTCATTTTTTTTTGTAATCTTAATAACGTACTTTCTCCTGAGCGATTATGCTGTTTTTAGCGTTTTTGTTGCTCGCTCTAAGATCTCTGTTTTTTAGATGTTTAATGACAAGCGCTTCGGGGAGTTCAAATGATCAAGAGCCTGGACCGTCTGAGGTGAAAGAAGAACCCTCTTCAAAAGCACCAAGGCTAAACGATGACCTGCCTGTGCCTAAGTGTGACGACCATCCTTTGGCTGATTGCCTGTTTTGGTGCGGTAGGTGTAAAATGGCAATGTGCATGGAATGCGCTAACGATAAACATCAAGATCATAAGTTGAGGTTGTTGCAGTTTATCATAAAGGACAAAGTGAGCGAAGCCATGGAACGATTTGATTATTTGCAAGAAAATATTCAAAAAGTAGATGATAATATATCGCATTGCGATGACGAAATTTCGTATCATACTAATAATTTGGAATCTGCCAAGAACTCTAAAGAGTCATGTGAGCTAATAAAGGATTTCTCGTTGAGTTTCGGACGACATCGTTCGGACCTGGAAAGATTTGTGGATCAAAATACTATCATGAAACGCCAGTGAGTGTTGATGCAAAAAATCTGGGAAAGTATCTGAGAATTTTACGAATGTCTGACGCAATGCTGTTCGAAGTTCGGTCACCAATTCAGAACATAGGTACGACTTATACGACTGATGCTCTTGTTTTGGGGGGCACTAATGGCCGTTTCTGTTTTAAGACCACAGAGCCGGAAGAGGAAAATAAATTTGCTCTGGATTTTTGGTGCGAGTCGGCAACTAATTGGCCTGTGGAGGTTGACATTCGAATCACCCTTATGGAATCGGACGAAAAGCACGAATCGGGGCGAGGATTCTTAACACTCGTAGAGAATTATGTCAAAACCCCGTGGCATAATATAAATGACGTTGTGTTTACTGACGCTGGGGAGCAGCAATCTTTCGATTGCGAAATTGAGGATGATGCCTTGAGATACTTTATAGTTGAATTAAATGAGCAGTGATTGGTGCTCGATACTTGAAATGTCTCTTGCGTTTATTTCGCTCTATAATTATTGAAGCTCTTTGATTGATAAATTGAATCTGATAAATTTGAAAATCGTTAAAGCTCTACTTGTGATTAAAATTATTTCTGTTAAAACAGACATATTTCGGAGAAAAATATTGCTGATTAAGCTTTTCTGTTGAAAAAGCTATAAAAATTAAATTTCACGTGTGAATAAATTATTTCTGTTAGAACTTTTAGTGCCTGCTGTCCCATTTTTGCCAAAACTAAGTGGCAACTTAGCAGATATCTGTAATACGATCTAAGTAAAGACCAAATTAGACTAGATTATAGCGACTTATAATGTTTCCAGTGAAATTTAGCAGTGTTGATACACTAGTGGCCTTTCTACATCAGAATTTAAAAAATGGTCGCCTGGCATTTTAACTTACCATTGAACCAGGACATTTCAATATTAAAAGTAAACATTTAACACTGTCAAGGATTATTTTCTGTTTAAGAGTAATGAGAAAAGTTTCTCTTCATTTTGGCGAGTGCGTTTCAATAGGACGGCATTTTTTCCAAATGGAAGAAAATTCTGTTATCACTTATTATAAGGCCCTCGATAATTTATTCCTATTTGACGGGCTAGTGGGTGCGCGTCGGGTCTTTTCCGCGATAATCGGCCCACGGTTTCAGTATTTCATCCCTCAGTGAATGAGAGTTATGACGATATTCAATTATAATGGAACTGTCGGCTAAATTTACATTTTTTCCTTGTCGGCTAAATGAGCTGCTGGCCAATTTTCCTAGTTGGTATTAGAAAAGTTGCTGAAATAGCGTTTAGTCAACCCGGAAAAATTGGGCAATTTAGTTGACAGGTTTATCATAATTGAGCAAAAAATCATTGGTCCATAAATCAGTAGATCGGTGGACCATCATCTTTGATCTCTGGTTGGCTAGCGCTCCACTCGGCCTCTTCGTGGCCGCGCCTCTTACCGCTGGCGGGAGAAAAGCAGGTTGCAAGCACAGCAAGACATTCGGTACGCTCTATTTGATAATAGTTGATGTTTACTCCTTAAAACAATCACGGTCTAAGTTAATTTTGCTGGTAAGTAATGTCTGCTTCTTATTCATATATTATTTTTTGCCTACTCCTGTGACATTTTTTAATCCTATGTCAAGTTAAAAATGTTGCGTTTTTCTTGATCAAAGAAATCCAATTTGTGTTTTCGGAAATAACTGGCAGTTCTCAGAACTCTCATATATTCCTTTTTGCTAGTTTCATCATGCTGTCCCCGGGTCCTGTGAAATTTCATTCCAAGTTTTTTTTTTCATTAGAGGCGTTTCAAGTAAATTAAATGATGTAGGTACCCAAGCCATTGAGATTGGAAAAATGCCATCAACTTTTTCAAATATGCGTCATTTTGTCCTGCCTGTATTTTGCATTACAAAAACTGAAGTTGCGTGTTTAGAACTTTTTTGCATTTCCTGTCATTTATTAGAGGAAGATCAGTGTTGTTGAGATTGAAATTGTTCCATCGATCAAGCAGTTTACAATTATTCCAATGATTTGTAGAATCCTCATAATTTAAGTCTATAATTAAAGTTCAGATTTGAGTTCTTGTTCAAAACCGATGACCACAAATTCACGGGGCAATGTGTAACTTTAAGAAAATAATTCGTTATAAAAATATTTTTGTATTTAATGCTAATTTTTATAGATCAAGTCTTTGGTCAGAACCGAACAGGTTATAGACCCATAAAACTTCCTAATAGACAAAACTTGAACTCCTGTTCACCATGCGCCTGTAAGACGCGGATTTGAAACATTTTAAGCAGACTTTTTCTCATATTTCAGGAAGCAGTTTTGAATTCGTGAAAACAGACCCCGTGCTTCTCAAGAGGCTGTTTAAAAATTTCGATTGGCAAAATCAGCTCCCCCCAATAGTTCGGCCTCTAAGAAGCTGAAACTCCAATTGTTTGCTATAAAGAGTTCTGAGAAGAGAATTAGCTGTGAGGAATTCTCAGATGTGGTTGAGCTGAGTGAGAACAATTGATATGCTGTGAAGAAAGGAAAACGACTCCATTTTGAAAAACAAGGAATAAGTAGTACCATAAAGAATCGAGTCATCTATGATTACAAGTTGTTAGAGTTCTTCGAACAGTTGAAAAAGCCAATTGGAAAAAAACCAATAAGAGCTTTGAGGAGAATTTGGCGATTGCACCAAAAGTGTATAGGATAGTTAAATGTTAGCTATAGATTGTTAAGAGCCGCCTTAGCTTCTCAGCCGGCTATTATAGCGCTCCTAATTTTTTTTTTACTATTCAAAGGATTTGAATTGTATTGGGGTGTTGTCTTTTTTTAAGATCACACATTTTCGTGGTTCACACATTTTCGTGATTTTTGAAGTCAAATTGGAGTAGTGATTCCAAAATCACTACTCCAATTTGACTTCAAAAATCACGAAAATGTGTGATCTTAACATGAAGTGGAGCGAAAACAGGAAGTGGAGCAAACAGGAAGTGGAGCTAAAATTTTTTGCTCTAATTTGAAAGTAGTGAGAAAACGGTGTTTGAACAAAAATTTGCTTTCTCTCTAGTGGTTTTTTGTTCGCATGCGGCAGTTTTACTTTAATTTTCACTGTTTTTCGATTTTTTGGATCGGATTTTTTTTTCTAAATGGTTTTCACAATCCATTTATAGTTCATTCTAGGCCTAGTTTTTTGTTTGAACCAAATTTCCGGTTCTGGGTAGTGGTTTTTTGTTCATATGTGGCATTTTGACATTGATTTTCTGTTTTTTTTTAAATTGTTTGATCTGATTTTTTTGGAAATGGTTTTCTCAGTGCACTTATAGTCCGTTCTACGTCTGGTTTTTGGTTTAGTCAATGAAAATTCTTTGAATTGTACGTCAGGACTTGTCCTGCTATGTTTTTTACTTCGTCGAATGAAAATTTTTCGCTTTACCTTAGTTCACAGCTTAGTCAACATTTTGCGTGAAATGTTTTTTACTTCTCTAGGCTAGTTTTACTCTTCTCTCATTCTGCTAAAAGTGTTTTTAGACAGCAGTTGCCCGGCAAACCAATTCAAAATGAACAGAGTCAGTATCAAAAAACGAAATCAGAAATAGAGACGATATAAAGCCCAATTCCAGATGCCCGTTACTCGAACTTTGTTCTTAGTTACCATCTCTAATGTTTATTGTTATTGATACTAGTCCCTGTGTGGTCTCACTACGAAACAGGAGTACGTTCAGCTCCAAAATTACATCAAAATAGTTCGCACTTTAAAATTGTTGGTACAAAAATTTTTTATCACTAGTTTTTTCTCTTCTTTCAATCCGAATCTTGGTTATGGGAATCAACGGCGGCTATTTTGCGACAATCTGCATGGTATGTTTTTTATACCAGCTTTGAGAAACGAAGCATCCGAAACACAGTAATTTGAAGCAGATCAAAAGGATCTAAGAGTTGATCTAAGGGAAAACATGAAAAAAGTTATGTGAGTTGGTACGGGTACTAGATAAGAGGTCTGTTTGGTTTCAGAGCTTATAAGCAAACTTTATGCCCTGAGAACTGTTTCCCTTTATTTTAGTTTTTGTCAACTTTCTTTTTGCCGAAGAATGTTGATGAAACTTGTTGACAGTTTTTTGTTATTAGCTCCTGGTTTCAATGATCCAGATACTTCTTTAATTGAATTGTTCAGCAACAAAAAAATTCTACGGAGAAATTTTAATCAAAAGTAAAGTTGTTCAAAATTTATTTAATCAGATTTAAGAATTAACAATAAATGTTTAATTATATTAGGAAGCAAGTAGTTTTAATTAGCATTGAATGGTGGTCGTCAACTTTGTAAATTTTATCCTATCTAATACTTTTTATATATTATAAATACACAACCTGGTTCCAGCAACTGATTTTTTTAATTTAAGTATTCTAATTGCATTTTATTGGACATTTTTTTCACTAATCGTAATAATCCGGTACTTCCTGCTTGAATTTGATTTTCTTCATCCGACTACAGTATTGCGTTTTACTGAGTGTTTTTCTGTATCCAATCAAGGTAAGCTGATGCACGTGTGTAAATTGCATTGCTATCGCACTGCTTGGAGCCATAGCTCACAATTCCATATAGGCAGATGGGATTAGAATGTCTGTTCATTGGAAAGGCAGGTCCACCAGAGTCACCGAGACAACTCCCTTTGTGACTGTATCCGAGACACACCTGAAAAAATGGGTGTCAGGTCAATTTACCCGATTCCATTTTACCCAATGTCATTATGCCCAACCTGACCTTTTACCCAATGTCAACTTTAATTTACCTTATTGTTAAAATTACCAGAACGACTATTTAGCCGACTATATACTTAAATTGACCGCGGGACTTGATGTTCTGAGGCAGACCTGAAAAAATGATTTAGGTTACTCAGTTGTTTTTAGGACTTATCAATGAGGTGCTGTTTCATACCCACTTAGCTCTTCTCGGCTGTGCAAAACTCATGTTAAAGTTATCAGTTGAATCAATGATTAAAAATTATTAAATTCTCCTGGTTTTCTGAGAGCTTCAAAAGAAAATAGTTTTTTGGAGAGATAGTTCTGATTTTTGGTCAAAAGCAACAATAAATGTCTCAATTCGCATCTTCTGTTCTTCAAAGAACAACCGACTGCTCGAATATACTCTGTATCTTTCTGAGAGATCGCCTCACTCCAAATGTCTTGGCTCTCTATTATTTTACGTGAAAAGTTTCCCCTCTTTATCTCCTCTTATATGATAATGGGCTTACATCAACTGCCCCACTACAAGTTGTATGGTACTTCTTCTTAGCATAGCTAAGGATAAGAATTTTCGGATTTTTTCCGTTGTGCCCCCCCCCCCCCCCCCAATACGTTATGCAATTAAAAAGTAAATTACAATGTACAAATATGGCACGTGCGTCTGGTGGGTGCAAATAATATGCACCCATTAATTTGGGGGGAGGGGGGGACAAACGGAAAGGATCCAAATTTTCTACCTAGCATAACCGAACCACAGAATGACTTCGTGCCATGAATATGATGATCTGTTGTTGGTTTCTTAAAACTACAAGTTGTGACTAAACTACAATTGTCTAACCAATCTGCTTGCATAAAAAGCAAGAGATATATTTAGGGATTTGAAAAGAATTTGTTTTTTATCCCAATTTGTCATTTCTCTCGCGCATCATTCATGTTTTGTTCTTTCAAAAAGCATGATTTTTTGGCGACGTACTTGTTTTTCGGGTCCATTCCAACTTTTATTACAATTATCGCGTTCCTTGACCTGCACTTCTTGTAGAACTGTTGCTCCTGTCTCGCTTGATGGGTCAGTTTTTCCCATTCCACAAACACCAATAGTGTACAAAAAATACGTTCTGTCGCAAAGCGGTAGCACACGCTCATTAGAAATGGGCCACGAAAGTTCAATTAAAGCGATATCGTTCGGGAAGTTTAAATTTCCATCATCTTCGTATCCTTCGTGTACTTTGGTCCTGGCTGCTGGTATAGCATGTTTGTATGATCCGGGTTTTGAGAAGTCACCAACGTAAACCAGAACATCGTTTGAGGGCTCGGCTGAAAAATTAATTTAACGAAACATAAATCTATGCTGAATCTAGTTTTAAGCGTACTAGAAGATTGGTTTCTTCCTGATTTTGTTCGTTTTTTAAGGAGCGAATTTCTACATGATTCTATGGAAACGGAAATATTTTGTGGCTACACGCTCTCAGACCGACAAGATGTATACTTTCATAAGCCGTACATGAAAGAGACTTAAGTTTTTTGTGCTCTACTTATGTTTGTTGCAGCCTGATAAAGTCTGAACAGGTCATTTCATTCTTTTGATGCCAACATTAGTAAGTATAAGAATATCACCCGGAGGGTAAGAGAGTAAAAAAAATCATAGCCCAGCTAGTATATGATGACATCTAGCATAAGTACCAATTTTGAATTTCTAATTGCTACCTTTGAAATTGCTCATTGCTAATTTTATTTTGACTTGTTTCAGAGTGACCAGGGCTATCTGATCACTAATTCGGTTCGAATAGACTTATGCCGAGTTCCATGGGCTGTTGCTGCATTGCCATGATCAGCTTTTATTGTTGGTTGCGTAAATTTTTTCTCTTGCCAGTAGCCTTGCCCTGATACAAATGAAAGTTCAAAATCTGTTTTCTAGTGTGAGTTGTTCATAATTTTTAGCTCATTTCGGTAAGAAATGATCTGATTGGTGTAAAAGTTTTGAGTTGGAAATTGACTAATTTTTTGGCACTTTTATATTTGGCACAGTTTTGCGTCGGCATTTGTATATCACCCATTCTGTGATAATTGCCTTGGCATTAAGCCCTTTTAAATGTTGTCGCTTTATTTCTAAACAAAGACTAATTGGCTATTTTTCTCATTTTTCTTTTATATGTGAACGATTTCTCATCTAATATAAAGACAATGGAAAAAGTAATTCATTTCGCAGATGACACAGTATTGTCTGTTGTGGACAAGAAAGTAGCTTACATGGAAAAGTCAAGGAAATTTTACAAAAAACAGAGGAATATGTAGAAATGAACAAACTAACTTTGAATACAAACAAAACCGAATTAGTCTTTTTCTCGCGCAGTAATTCTGATTTCGGATCTATTTTTTACAAAAACAAAGTTCTCACAACACAAAGAAGTTGCAGATATCTTGGCATTCACAAGTTGACAGGAATCTTAATTTCGATGAGCAGCTGAATAAAAGATGACTCATGCTATAAGATCAATATACCTAATAAGACATCAAATTCCCCTGAACGCGCGCATTCTTCTAAAATCACTTGTGCTTTCACACTTGTCGTTTTCCGCAATCTTTTTTCAAAATTTACCTGCAAAACCTAAAACGCCTTAACCGACATATTAACTGAGGTATATAGGTGAGCTTTCTATGTAAAAAGTATGACAAGGCGAATGATCTGCTAATCCAGACAAAGACCCCAAATACTCGAACAAAACAATTCAAAATTATACAGAATATCAAAAACAACTTTGAGATGAATTCGATTGTTCGTCAATGCGTACAAAAATGGAATAAGTTACCACAGTGGCTTCGTTTGGCAAAAATGAAAACGTTTTTAGGAAAACGTGGAATGATTTCTTGCTCTCGCAACATGAAAAAATTCCCTTGAATAGTAAAGTAGGAGCTTTTAAAAGTTATTTTTATTTTTAGGAAGAAAACAATCGAAAGAAAATTTTATGTGGTTCTTTAAGAAATTGATTGATGTTTATTATTTTATTTTGTTCGAATGATTTGAAGTTTTTTTGTTTCAACTATTTTTAACCATTTGGTTATAATTTTAATTTACTTGTTGCAAAAAAATAGTTAATTTTAGTTGAACTTGACCATTCCTCAGTGGGCTTGATATGAATTTTTGACAACGGAACAAATAATTACGACCAAACCTAATTTGCTCAAAGCTTCTAATAACATTATTTGATTTATATAAAATTCTGGTTTCTGCCATTTCGACTTCGTCCAGATAAATCTGTCTGTCAATTGGCGGGTCGTCTAATTTGTGTATTGGATACTACCCTAGATCGTTTTTTAACGTCGTTTTTTTTGTAAATTCGCAAAATCACATAGCAAGAATGTTATTGAGACTTACATGCTACACAGTGCGCTGCCGTCAACACATAGCGAGCGCTGATAACTGTTCCACCACACAACCATGTATTACTGATGCTGAGTTTAACATAGAAAGGCCTATTGGGTGCATCGTATCCGTTTACAATGGAAGCCATAGGTTCGACTGTCTCCTGGTTGAAATTGTTTCCTAATACTACATAGTGGAAGGCAAAAGCAAACAAAACCGACAGTATGGTCATATTAAATGAAGAAAGTTAGTATCTGATATGTGCTTGAAACTTGTAAATTTAATTTCTGAAGTCTAGCCTCTCAATATAATTGAAGGTGTAATGATTTGCAGAGAAATGGTTTGTATTTATATACTTTTAACTTGTGTCTGATTGAAGAACAATGGGCTGTTATACTAAAAGACAGAGTTTTATTTGAAACTAGTTGTTGACTAATTATGAGAACCCATTGATTGACCAATCATTTGTTATAATAAATAATGAGAACGTGACCCAAAATTGGTTGTTGACTTTGCAGTACTGTTTGAGAAAAGCTCATATTTTGCAACCAGTTTTAGGAGTTCTGTGGATGCCAATATTTGAAATTTCCTATCTAAATTGTAGTCCAGGTACTGACTAAAAATCTATAAATTGTAAATGAACCGCAGGGATGAACCATAAAAGTAAATGAACCATGTATCGCTTTTTTGCTAACCGCCAAGAAGATCTCGATTCAAGTATTAGACAAATTATTTCAGAGAAATCGATAGTTTTTTTTGGTTTTTTATAAGCTTTAGGCAAATATCTCTAAAAAGAGTTTGGAATTTCGAAAGCTAACGTCTTATTTTTTCTCAAAGCATTTAATTTGGGTTGTTCAAGTAATATTTTTATTATTGATGTTCGTTTGAACCGATTTAGGTTACTGACTGGTTAAAGATTCTAATAAGAGTTGCATCTCGAGCCAAGGTATGGAATGTGTGGATTTTGAATGCAAGGAAAATCGCTCTACATTAGACGGCGAGCTTGGTTTAGAGCTGGTGGGTGTTTGTTTAGCGAATTCAAATTTTTAAATACGTCATGAGTCAATTTACCCCAAAGTCAATCGAAGTTTTTGCATGCATTGGCTGTAAGACTATCTGGCGGAATAAATTTTTATCTCGCCCACTAGTTGTTCATGTCTTAAATGATTTAGGAAATTCTATGTGCTCACCCGAGTTTATTAATTGCTGTTGAACGAAGTTCATAGCAGTTATTGTACACGTGTGTGTCTTCTGCAAAATTTTCAATTGACAATTTTGACTTTTCGAGTGACTTTTACGCCCTTGACTTTTTGCGTTTCGCGTGATTTAAAATTCTCTCCCAATCACAATTTCAAGCAGCTTAACTCAAGTGGCGGCAATTTAATACTAAAAGTCAAATGAAAAGTGCGCCGAAACTGGTGCTATTTTTCACCTTAAATCTTATAGTGGTATATGTTAACCTCTAATGTGGTTATTTGAAGCCCACTATTGAACTTCTTAGTCCCATTTAGGCTTCCCTTCCCTCCCTCCACCCCCGACTGAAGCAGGCTGCAATTTATTAGAGCTCCCGACGTTTAGTCGGTTATGTTTTGATCTGCCATTTTTGATCGATATGTTAAATGCAGATTTTTGTGAGTGGTGGTGAATTGAGAAAGCTCATGAAACGTAGAATCGAAGTTTAATTTTTTTAGCTGATTTAACCTACATGGCTTTAGATTTTTTGGCTGATGTTATTTGATATTTGCCAATGAAACTTCCATGTTGCGTAGGGGCTTTTCCGTTTTTTTCCAAGTGCTATTCGTCTTTCCAAGTAGTTATCAATGTGTAAACTTACGTATTGCAGATTGTTTCTTGCGGCGGAGACATAAGAGAGCCAATAGAGCGTAGAGCTCTTCTGGCTATTTTCAGATATTTAGGTTAAATTCTGGTTTTATTACGGAAACCAAAATTGCTAGCAAACCATCCATGTTCTACCTGGCTCTCTGTGGCTTGCCTTTTTCAAGGCATTTAAAAATGTTTAAATTTACGTTCAATTTTTTTCTGTCATTTGAAGCCGGTAGATAAATTTATAGCAGAATTGCGTGTGTTGAAGATAATAGAAATATAATAGAGCTCAGAATTGAGGTTTAAATTTTGTGTGCAATTTAAGCTGTTTTTGATTATTGTGATATTTCTTTTTCCGAACGATTTATGTGACGCGCAACTTCGGTCTTATTTCAATTGTCTTGATTTCATCCCTCAAAAAGGTCCTAACTCCACCCTTAACTTGCAATGCATTTTTGAAGAAGCATTACGACAGCACCATCAGTACCGAGAACACTGAGGCCATGACCATAACCACTGACCCGCAAGAAAAGAATGAAAAGTGCCAACCACCTCTAACTCTGAACAGGGTTTAACGATCTGGGAGCTACAGTCGACTCGCAGCTTAGATTCACCGACCACATGAAAGGCAATGCTGAGTCGCAGAAACAACATGCTGAAATTGCTGGGGGGAGAGGAGTGGGGCTTGACACCGGTCGACATCAGGAGGCTCTTTAAGTCCTATGTCCGCCCGCTGGAGTCTACGCCTTGGAATTTTGGGGAAACTTCCTGTCGGCAAGCGCGTGGAGCCAAATTGAGACGACGAACACGCAAGCAGCAAGGATCAGCTATGGCCTCCCCAGAGGCACTCCAGTGGAAGTCTCCCCGTGGTAGAAGTAGAGTTTACAAACCTTAGTCAGGAAACTGACGAAGGAGTCGCTAAGCTGCTGGAGCATTTCTCGACTAGAGACGCGATACACTGAAAAAGATAGTGGATGAGAAAGGCAGAAAACGGCTGAAATCGCGAAGCGAGGCGAAATGACAAGATTGGCGCTCTGTTGTCCTGAAATACGCCAAAAGTCCCTCCCACGTGTTCAGTCTGCCAGTTTGTCAACATAAACAATAAAGAAGATCGACTGAGAAGACACCAACTCAAAACGCAAGAAAAAAGCTGGCGGCATATGAGAACTTCAAAGAATGGACAATCGTTAAAACCGTGTCGAGATAGAACCAGACGTGAAGTGGTTATTCTTCATCAACTAAGGGCAAATCGGTTGCCACTCTTGAAACAGGCGAAGAGGAAATTGTACGAAACAAGAAGCGGAATCAGCCGAACACTTCCTTCTCCATTGCCCCAAATGGAACAACTAAAGAATTGAGGCGTTCTGAAGTTTCCATAACCCAAATGTTCTACAGGAAATCGCAGAGGACGTATCAACGTTTGTCTTCCTCGTGGGCCATGACCCCCCCCCCCCCCGCATCAGTGGGCGGGCTTATATCAACACACACAGCCCCATGTCAACAATCTGGTAATTGGAGTATTTGATACAAAAAAAAGTAGAGGAAACTTTCAAATCAAACTCGTGAGAGACCTTCATTGCTATCTCCAGCACAATGCTTATACCCTACTATGTTCACATTCTTTGTTTTTTTTCTGTTTGGCTCTCCAGGGTTGTTTCCCGAACTAGCCGATCTGAGAAAATTGATCTCAAATCGAGCTACGATTTGCTGATTTCATGGCTGCTTATTATGTGCGCTTTGCTACGCATGCTACCAGCTGTGTCTCATGTCCGGGGTTTCATGTCCAGACTTGGGGTTTCATGTCCAGACTTCCGTGCGTTCGTGTGCAGACTTTCGTGCGTTCATGTTCAGAATTTCGTGCGTTCTTGTCGACTTTTGTGCGTTCAAAAAATTTTGTGCGTTCAAAAGCAGGTATGTCCATACTTTTGTTTGTTCATGGTTTTTTTCCAAAGCTTAATGGAACCAGCTGCCTAAAGTTTGGGGACCACTTCGAAATCAATGAAACTAACGGTTTGCCGAACTCAACCTTTTTCTCTTCCTTTTCTCATCTCATTTATGCCTAGCTGGCCTCCCTAAGCCCCAACAAGCTACTGACGAAGCCAACGAATTATTAGTGGTTTGATAGGAATTTGTCCGACGTTAGTGGGTTATTTGTTTGAGCCAATTTGCTCAAATTCATGTAATTCTGACAGATTTCACCAAAATTTCTCTTTACTGCCTTGCGCAATAACTTCGTGTGAGGGTTTTATTGTTCTGTCAACAGTTTGCCCCTTTTTTAAACTTTGGCTGATAAAAATAGATCTGCTGTGCATTTGATTTTGGAACTTTCATACAATTAAAAGGTTGTTTTCATTTGAAAACATTTTGTGTAATGACGGTCGATTTTTTCTCAAAGATTAATTAATTTTCAAACTGATGGACGTACGGTAACGAATTTATTCCTTGTAGTTTTGCTGCCAATTATAATTGAGATTTAGCTTACTTTTTTAACATCATATACTCGCACTTGGCAGTTTTTCATGGCTCATTTTCGGAGAAATATTTTTTATTTCATCAAAATTTAAAATAGCAATCTCTACTTGAGGCACCGAGCAAAATTGCAGTATTCCAACTTAACAGAAATGGTTCATGTCGAAAATGGTGAATATTTACTGTCAATTTGTGTAGCACCCATGCGGGATTTTTCGAAAGTCGAAAAAATGAATTAAACTTCAGGTATTGAACTAATTTTTGTAGTGGGCTGAATTTTCACGGCAGATGGTATTTTTCTTGATCAGCACGATGCAGAAGATTGAAAGTGGTTGTTGTATGATATTCTGTGTTACAGTCCGTGTATTCAGATTCTGCGTAGAGCAATTAAAATCTGATACAATTTAAACTCTTTAAAGTTTTAATGTAGTTATTCTGCAAGAACTTTAATTTTCCGTTATTTTTGTTTTGCTATTTTTTTGTTCAACAAGTTCCTAGTTTTTTAAAAACCTTTTTCAGACCAACTATTGTTTACAGTTGCAATTGTTTGTAAATTTAATTATGAAAAAGATGGCTGTGCTTGGCACAGAAAGAAGTTATATAAGCAATAAATAAATTTACAATAATGACTCAGGGTTTAATAGAAAGTCATATGCAAAAATGACAGGAATAAGTTTGATCAAATTGGACGAATTTTGATCCCAAAATGGATTTTTTTCCAGGAATTTTAAAGTTTCTTCAATTTGTCTTATACCTCATTAGAAATTTTTATTAAATTTGTTGTTCCAAAGGCACTTGTGAGTGTTTTTGTCCTGTTTTTTTGAAACTTTTCGAGTTTCCATTGTTTTCTCATTCAGTTTTCTTGTTTTTTAAGTCCTGAAATATAAAAGATTTAATAACAAGTTTCAAAAATCAAGAGCATGCCAGCAGATCAATTGAACATCATGGGACAGACAGAGAAGAAGTTTCAACCAGAGAAAAAGTATAAATAAAAAACAAGGTTTAATTTGTAGATACCTCATTGTAGATACTGGCCTCAAAATCAGTTCTTGCTGACTAGCGAAAAACCAACAGATCAAATAATTTGTGGGCGAGTAGAAACCTTGCTGGCCATGTGAAAAGCATAAAGGCAAAAATGACAAAATTTGCATTAATAGGTAAAAATCACTAGCCAGTCGCTAAATTTCTCAAATCCAATGCCTTCAAAACTGTTTTTTGGCTACTAAAGTTTTCCTATCAACTGATGCTCAAACCCATTCAACAAAAAATTGGAAAAGGAAAAAAATTGAGAAGAAAGCTGTTCCTAATAGAAATATTTTTGAGCCCTGTAGGCCCTAACAGTAAAGAGAAAATGCTCAAAAAATTTAAAGTTGCAAATTCCAGAAAAGTTGCTCAAATTTTTGAATATAAGGAAGGCTTTATTGATATTGTACTATAAGCTATAAAGTCAATTGTGTCACCCTTCTTCAGGCTTTCTTTTGCCCAGCTATGTTTGATATAACATTCAAATTATCGTTTTACCTTCCCAATGAACTGTTGATTGACACAATATTTCAAGATTTCAATTTTTTACTCATTTTCCTTTGTAGTATTTGTGTTCCATCAAAATTATCTAAAATTGTTTTCCGTTATTTTCAATTGGGCCAATTGATCTGAATCTTGTTCTTCATCGATGGTTCTTCTGTCTAGTAGTATTGTTTACTGTGTATTTTTCTGGATCCAGTCATGGTAAGCTGATACTCTTGTGTATACACCATCGCCATTACAGGTATTGCTCCCATAACTCACAATACCATACAAACAGATGGGATTGGATGATTGATCCATTGGATACGCAGGTCCACCCGAGTCACCAAAACAACTGTCCTTTGCAACCTCCCCGAGACACACCTGCAAAATACTGTTTCAGAATTTCCCCTTACATTTTTATGTCATCCTTTTTATCAATTATGTGTTGCTTTATAGCACGTTACTATGTAAAGTAGCACGTGCGCCCGGATGGGAGGAGGTAAAAGTTTATGCCCACTAATCAGGAGGGGCAACTTCTTGAATTTTTGAAGTGGTCCCTAACTAAGTGCTCATAAGGCATCTGATTATTAATGAAGTAAAATGAAGACGGTATAACAAGTGAGAGCATTAATAGCTAATAGTCAAATTTGGACGAACGACTTCTAGAGTAGTTGCAGTTTTTATTTCATGTACAGAACTGGCGTCAATATCAACTTTCACCTCAGTTATGCTGCTGTAAACAGTTGCAAATAATTATATCTATGTCAGGATATAATTAATTTTGTTCAATGTCTCAATGATTGTACTGATTTATTTTTTAAAAGTGCTTCGTGTTGTATATTTCACCGCTAGAAAGATGTTTCTAGATGATTGGATACTACAATGCAAATCATTTACAATAGTTTAAATTGCAGTGCACGAGTGTTCTGTTTTTCTTTATTGGATTATGGGATTTTTCCGTTCTATTGTCTTTCAGAATTTTGCCAAATAATCACTATCGTGTATAATAGCTGTTCTCAGTTTTTGTAAACTATTTTAAATCCAAATATCGTAAATTCCGATATCGTTTTTAGGAAATATTTACTAAATTTATTAAAAACGAGACACATTTAGTTTTGTAAGTGTCCTCTCCCTGGAGTTTGCAATAGTCGCAGAGCGATAGCGATTAGTTTTTTCGTTGGGTGAAGTTTTTTTCGACGTCAATTTATTTTTCTATGTTTTATGTGACATCTACAGCTCAGAAGTTTGGTTTACTAACGTTACGTCCTTCATTGCTCTCTTTGGCTCAAATTTATAGGTGACTTGCGAGAATCAACTTTCTTTTCGATAAGAATAGTTGCATAAGTTACCGATTGAATATCTTGTTCGCGCCTGATAAATATTTAAAAAATCAATGTGGAGGAATTCTGCTTTTGTATTAGAGTATCTTCTTCGGTCACTCTTTTCTTGCTACTTGTGCCATATAAAGATCGGAGGAAAAGTTGTCTAACCAATTTCAACTTGGTTTTAGTTACGCAACTGTTGTAATCGTATACTATTAATTGTTAAAAAAACATTACGGCACGGTTATTATCACTATCTCGAAGTTATTCAACAACTCGGCTTTGCCTTGCTGTTTGATAACTTCTCGATGGTAATAAAAACCGTGTTGTATTATTCAATAATTATACAGAACTGACATGTCGAAGAAATTACTTGTACAGTTTCTAATTTTAATGTCTGCTTCAACTTTTAATAAGGAAATAACTCGCTCTGAAGGACATTCAGAGCAGCTAAGGCAGAAATTTCTTTTCGAGGGCTCTGTTGCGTGAGAAGTTCTAAAGCATGCTGAATCACAGCAACAGAGAAATTTTTATTGAAAGTTTTTTTTTGGGATTTTTGCAATATCTTTTGGCTGCTGTTAATATAGGTCCTAAGAGTCTTTTTCACAGTTGATGTCAGTAAATCTACTTGATGTTCGTTTATTTGTCGAGTTTGTTGTTTTAATTCATGATGTCCGATCCAGTTCGCAAATTGAGCAGACTGAAATAAGTGAATTATTTTTGTTTCTAGTCGATTGTCTAATTTCTGCACAGTTTGAATCAGTTAAGTTGGAATTTGATATGTCTATTTAGTGTTCTATCATTTAGTTGATCTGAGGTGACAGAAGTAAATTTTTTGCTTCGATTTTATGCTTAGTGATTTGTGTTGATTATATAGTATTGGGTGTAAGTTTGTTTTAGTGTGTGTTCATTGGTTCTTTTTCTTGCACTGATTTCTGGCTTTGGTTTTAATATCTTATTTTTGCTTAAAATTTAAGTAGTGAGTCAAAATTAAACTTGATTTTGTGGGTTTGACCAATTTGCTTTTCTTTTTTTTCAGTTTACTTACGTCTTTATGAGAGCTAGTTTCAATTTGAAGAACCTCATGTGTCAGAAAATTCTTTTTTTTATTTGAGTTCTTTGATAACTGTGACGGGCGAATTTGTCTGTGCCATAAAGTTGGCACTGCTAAACTTTTTTCAGATATATACAATTTGATAGATTATTCTATCAGTTTTGTTGCCCCGAAGACAACAAAAGATTCTGTTGTTGGCCTATGTGAACATACCCCTGGTTGTTTTAAAAACAATACGTCCTTTGTTGCTTTCCTAATTTTCGCCATCTTCTAATCGTTCAGTAGCAATGGTTATATCATAGATATGTTAATTTGCACCCTAGTGATGAGCGAAATCAAATTGTGTAAGCAATGAATCTTGGTGAATATTAAAAAAAGTTGACTGATTGCTAGAAAATAGTTGTAATACCTTGTAGACCTTTTGTCTCGAAATACCCATGTAAAGAATGTTGCCAAAGAAAGCCTTAGATCAGTGTGAAACATTTTGGATGTTCTATTCTTTGATGTGATGTCTATAATTGATTTATATTTATGTTCTGTAAAACTGCCCTCAATTATTTTTGATTTGGTATGAGATATTCTTTTGACTTAGATTCCTCCCGTTAAGGTTGGCAAGTTCAATTAGAGAGAGGGATTCATATGAAGAGAGAGGTAATACCCGTGTGCACAAAAAATTACTCAAATAAATCAACCCGCTCTAATAAGTGGAGAAAAATTACGTCGCGCACCCAATTGCATATTTGAACACAAATGTGATTTGCAGTGAGCCTGGCACCATTTAGCTTCATTGTAACTTTGGCTTCAACTAACTACTTATTTATTTAGATATGTTTTGAAAACCTATTTGCTTCAAGAAGAGAGAAATTAAAAGAATAATAAATGTGATAGCGAGTTTTTGGAAAATCTGAAGAAGTAGGCACGTCAAATTATTAATTCACAAAATACTTTCTGAGAATGTTTGTGGCCAATGACTAGAATAAAAATTTCGAGAAAAGGTAATTAAACCCTTCCAAACGTCACCAGAAACTAATAAAAGCCAGATAAGTATTCACACGCAAAAACAAACATACCCGGCAGATTGTCGGAAAATAGCCGCCGTTGATTCTCATAACCAAGATTGGGATTGAAAGAAGAGAAAAAAACTAATGAAAAAAATGATTTTTGTACACAAACAATTTTAAATTGCGAACTATTTGATGTCATTTTGGAGCTGAACATACTCCTGGCTCGTATCAATACCAATAAGTATTAGAGATGGTAAGTAAGAACAAAGTTTTAGTAAGGGACATCTAAAATTTGGCTGTATGGATTTACTCCGTTTCTATTTCTGATTTAATTTTTTGATACTGACTCCGATCGTTTTGAATTTCTATGCTGACCAACTGCTGTCTAAAAACACTTTTTAGTAGAATGAGAATAGAGTGAAACTAGCCTAGAGAAGTCACAAAGGTTTCACGCAAAATGTTGAACAAGGTGTGAACTAAGGTAAAGCGAAAATATTTTTATTCAACGAAGTAAAAGAACATGGCAGGACAATTCCTGACGTACAATTCAAAGATTTTTCATTGACTAAACAGAAAACTAGATCAAGAACGGACTGAGTGAATTCGGAAAGCCCTTTCCAAAAAAATCGGATTAAAAAAAACAAAAAAAAAGAAAATCATTGTCAAAAAATTTCGCTAGCGAGAAATGTAAATTTGATTCTAACAAGAAACTAGGCCTAGAATGAACTATGAATGGATTGGGAAAACCATTTAGGAAACAAAACGATCCAATAAATTGAAAAAGCAGTAAAAACCAAAGTTAAATTGCCGCATGTGAACAAAAAAACCACTAGAGCGAAAGCGAATTTTTGTTCAAACAGCTTTTTCTCACTCTACTTTAAAGTTTCAAGCCAAAAAACCACCCGCTTTTTCGCTCCTTTTCCTGTTTGGCTGTGATCAAAATTACTACTCCAATTTGACTTCAAAATTCATGAAAACGTGTGAACAGATCTTAAAAGAGAAGACAGCGCCCCAATAAAATTCAAATTCTTTGAATTGTTAAAAATATAGGAGCACTATGATAGCTGGCTGAGAAACAGGCGGCTATTAATAATTCATTTAAACTTACGCTTTCTTTCTTTCTTTGTGGTATCAGTTTAAAAGAAATAATTAAGAACAGAAAGTGAAATCTGCAATGTGAAAAAATTTTGAAGATCTACTTATTGACACTTCTACACATTGGGTGTTCTATCTACGGTTTTCTTATTACAGCTTATCATGGTGTTCAGCACTTGATAGACAAATAAAAAAACCGTAAATGCCGACGAACAACCGAAGAAAGAGAACGAACGAAGAACAAAAACCCGAAATTTTTCAACCTTTTCCTACAGAATATATCTCGAAATGGAGATGAATAATTTTTCCTTGGTTCGGTGGCCAATGTATGTAAAACCCATAGTTTTGTTCTAGATCACCGATTGCACAAACTAAAATGTTCAGAAAAGTAATATAAACATAAGTAACAGACAGAAACTTTGAAAAACATACAATAGAGTAAAACACTTATTTAAATTTTTTAAATTAAACACAGTACCTTTAAGATTATGTCAATCAAATCATATGGCCTCCACATACGAGAAAGAACAACTGCAGATTCAATATTCTTATTTTAAAAATTTTCAAGATGGCAAATTAATGAAAAGGAGCAACTGAATTTTTTTCTTAAAAACCCTTGATATGGTCAATAAAGCTCACAAACACTCAATTACTTCATAACAATTCTGGGAAACGCCCAAAGTTTAGAGTTAGAGTTACACGAAAGAAAAAACATAGCAGGACAATACAATTCAAATAATCGTATTAATTTATGACCTGACTATCATAAACTCCGCTTTAAGAGGCAAATGAGAGCAACAAAAACAAGCAAGACTAAAATTTTATTTCTATTTTTTGAAAAGACAGCATCAACACCAGAAAACAACTGCTATGAACTCAAACTGCCAACTGTATTCCTGCATTTCTCATTAGCAACCTGTCATTAAATATCGATGAGTCCTCTCACTAATAATATTAAATAATGAGACAAAAATAACCAAAAATTGCAATAAAACTCGCTGAAACTTTTTGAAAACACCTAGTATAAAAGTCACGGAACGCAAAAGCTACTAAAGGATACAATTACATCAATTAATTGAGTCCTCAATGACCACCGTTGAGACCTGTCATCAATGAGATTAAGTGATAAGACAGCAATAATTACCACAAATACTAGCCAAAATAAAAAAAATCACTACGGTTGTTTTAAAAAAAACGATCAGGCGTATAATTAACAAAAAGCAAGTTGAAAAGAAACTCGCAAAACTAAAAATTATTAAGTCGATAATTATTACTGAAAACAATTAGTGGCCAAGTCATAGAAAGCACTAGCTTTCACCAAAAACTATTAAATGGATGAAATTAACCCCGATTAGCAGCAGAGAACTGTCCCCAATGAGACTAAATGATAAGACATCAAAAGTACAGTAAATACTTGCAGAACTGAAAAATTCACTCAAATTTTTTGAGAAAAAGTAGTGTCAAAGTCATGAAAACCACTAGCTATTAACTCGATTAATTAGGTTCATTTATGCCTCATTGGCAACCAATCAGACCTGTAATTGATGGTACTAAGTGATGAGACAACCGGTCATTTTAAAAAAGGGGGAAAAATCTAAAATTCTGTAATATTTTATAACAAATAGTGGCAAGGCTTAAAAATTTTTAGCTGCCCCTTAATGAGTTCAAGCAAAGGCAAATAGGCACATTTAGAACACATATGTTCCGTCTTAAAAGCACTGAAGGAGAGGATACCCTGAAAAAAATTCATCTCAAAAACCGCCAAATTGTTCAAACACCAATTTTTCACTCCACTTTAAAGGTATTTTGAAAAAGTCACGCTTCAAACCTACTCGATTTTTCGCTCCCTTTACTATTTTAGTGTGACCAAAATCGCCACTCTAGTTTTACTTCTCACTGACGTGAATAAGCAGAAAAAAAGCGTGAACAGATCTTTAAAAAAAGACAGCGCACCAATACAATTCAATTCTTTGAATTGTAAAAATACTATGATACTCAAATGATCGAAAAAATTTTTCACGCCTATCTTTCTTTCTCTCAGGAGAATGCATGAGCAAAAAACAACTCTCTTTATTCTGCTTTCGACTTATGTTCAGCAAATTGACCCAAACATTCGGTCGGTTAAAAAACAACGATCACCAGAACTGTTCTTTGAATCATTAGGAAAACAAGAGAAGGTCAATTATAGCTTCGCACGGTATTGCTATTTCAGCTATTAATCAACATTGTAATACTCCTAAATGGTTTTGAAAATAGACGTAATCGTTTTGAGGAGGCACCGGAATTCATCGCGGCATCGAACAGATGTGGCATCTTTCTCCTGATTCATAATCTTTTTGCAATATTTCGGCTTCTGGGAAAATTTAAATACGTTTCTCGAGGGTCAAAACATTTGAAAACTAATTAGATTATATTCGAATCGCTTCTGAGGACAGGGCTAATTTCCAGTTCAATGCCCCGCCCTACTTCCTTCTCGCTATCTCGTTTTCTCGTTCTTCCCTGCCTCCCTCCTTGTTTTCTTCCTCCTCGTACGTTGTGCACACCGAGTACGTTGTGCTTTAACCATCGCCTAGTTCATTATTATGTATAAATGTGCGCTTGATGGTTGCAAATACTATGCAAACACACTAAGCGGGGCGGGGGAGGGAGGGTTATTTCATACCACTAGCAGCCAAAAGTGCTCAATTGTCAGTTTTTGAGGGGTCATTTTAAGTGGAGTTGGGGCATAAGATTGCGTTTATTGGTTTTGTTTAAAACGTACCTTTGTCTTTGGCCTCAACATTTCATCCTGAAATAGTGGAAAGACTAGTTGCAAACAGAAATGTTTCGAACTCTATAACTCACTTGTTTTTTAGGTCCATTCCAAACCATAGCACAACTTGCACGTTCCTTAAGTTGCACTTCTTGCAGAACTAATGGCATTTGATTGTTGGACGGATTTGTAGTTCCCATCCCACAAACTGCAATAGTGTTAGAACTGTAGCTTCTGTCGCAAAGTGGCAGTACATTATTGACAGAAACTGTTGTTGAGAGCTCAATCAAAGCGATGTCGTTTGTGGTTACTTTACCGTTATAGTCTTCGTGTACTTTTACCCGAGCTCCTCTGATAACTTCTTTGTTCACGTCTCCTGGTTTCGTAAAGTCACCAACGAAAACCAAAACATCTGTTGAGGCTGAAAACATTATTCAGTTGAAAAGTGAAAGGAACGTCTGAATCTTGCTTTAGAAGAAGTAGAATAATTAATTTATTCTTTGTATCATAATATAAAAACTGATAGTAAGCAGGAATTAAATATAATTGGATATTGGATATTGGATATTGGATATTGGATATTGGAAAGGACAGGTAACGGGGCCTTGCGACCCTCACTACGCCTGATCTATTTACTCTGATGTATTCAACCAATAAATAATTCAAACATTGTATTTAACCGGAAATGCAGCATTGTGATGAAAACTCAAGCTGAGCAATAAAATCCCAAAAACTATTTAAAACGAAGAGCTGTAGAGCTGAAATCTATTAACATTTGATCTAAATTAGCATCGCTAGTAGTTTCCTAGTCCTTCAGTAAACTCAGATTGACCGTATGTGAGAACCAGCGCAAAAAAATAATTGAAAAATGGGAACATGCTGGCACTTTTGCAAATTTCAATAGAAAATTCTTCCGAAGCCCTCTGCGGCTACCGGCGCCAGCATGCGCCTAATTAGCCCCATAGGAGCGCCAAAGAACCGTTGGAGGCCACAGTGTACATAATTGTCCAACCGAGCTACAGATTCAACAGAGGGCAGTAGAAAAAAAAACGTATTGAGGGTAACTACAATCGTTTACTTAAAGACGTATATTGTAAATAACTGTCTACAAAATCAAGAGAAAATCTTTGTACATGACCCAACTTACTACGAGATATATCAGTATACAAACAAAAAAATAATAAAACTAAAATCGAATCATGTGCCAATAAATACCTAACACTATAGTAAAAACCTATTCAACTGTCACAATGTGAGATTTCAGGAATGAAATTATCTTTCCTGCGTATGTTAGAAAGTTAAGCTGCACGAATTTGCGTTCAATTTTGCGTCTCGCAAGGGGTTCAAAAAGAAGCCTTTTTTCGCAGGCGTTATTCTTTTGTTTTCTTGAAAACAAACATCTCGTCTAGATACTCTTGTTTATGTGCGCTGATAACTGATCTGAGAACAAACTTGAGCCATTCATAAATGGGTAACTCTCAAACACAGAAAATATTTGATTGCCTTTGAGTATGTTCCAACAAGTATCCCGCTTTTTGCCGAAAAATTAAATTTCTGAATTTTCTTCTGCAAAGTAAAGATATGTTCTAGAAAAAATAGCTGCAACAACCGTACGCAAGCAGCCCATACTGACCAATAGGTTTATTATTACTGAAATAACACGTAAGAAGCTGGCGTCGTGGTACATAGTGTCGTAACTTTGATATAATACCGTACTGCTTTAAGTTTCTAAAATGGTTCAATGAAATTATCGAAGAGCAAATGCGGCTCGCCAATCCGTTATCCACCCAATGACTTTATGCACCCTCAGATACAGATCACGTGCCATAGATGGTGAATCATTGTCAAATGCGCTTGGGGGTTGAACATATGCACCCTTTAAGCGGTGGAGGGATGCACAAACTAAAAAGATTGGGGAAAAATTTGACCCAGCTCATGACCTTGTATTATAATTGGTACCGAAACTTACACTTTGAGAAGTGTGGCGCTGTCAACACCTAATGGGGATTGATAATGTTACAATCGCAAATCCATTGAGGACTTATTATGATCATGGCATAGAAGCGCTTTTTTGGTGCATTGTTTCCAAACTGGTGCATTGAAGAGTGGTCAGACTTAATTTAACTGCCACTATAAGGCCACATTTTTTTGTTTGATGAAATTTCCCAGTATTACATGGCAGAATGCCAAATCAATCAGCAACGACATTTTGTTATTATTGTAAATAATGGCTTTCAGAAGCTCATTCTTATACTGCAGATATTATTTCAGTATTCTAAAAATAGAATAATTCCTGACTAATGATATGGCAAAGAGTATCTTAATTTAAATACCTTTAACATACGTCTCGTTTGTAAACAATTGGCTATTTCGTGGAAACTGTTTGCTAAATTTAAGGCTAATTTCGACCCGAACACATTGATCAATGAGATTAATACTTTTTTGATAAAAGATGGGGACTATTAATAAAGCCTTATATTTTCAGACGTCACACAATAATAAATTACTGCTATAAATAGATGCGACCCTGTGAACGTTTCCAATATGCATGATAAATTTTTATAAGACCCTACTAAGTTTTTCCAGTCAATTGTTGTCCAATGGTCACAATGGTTCTTCAAGTCAATTTGGACCGATAAATTTATCATCAAAATTTCATAAAATTATCATGAAACGATATGAGTTATATACTTATAGTGCCCCTTGACCGTGGATTATCTTGTTTGGAGAAAATGTATCCGAGAATTTGTGGTTTAAAGTTTTGTGAACACCGGCTAATTTTAACCATTTTTGTTCAGTTTTTAAATTTACTTGTATTCTGCTAAAAAGCGCTGGTATAATTCAACAGTGCCTCAAGCGGGAAATATTTAGGATAGGGTTTTTTTCTGTTTTTTTGTTTCATTTATCACGTTAAGAAATCGCCGTTTAGTTTTTGAAGCTTCGGCTCCTATTTTTACCGATTTAGACGTTTTGCCATTCTCAGACCTTATCTCTCAAATATTGTCCGCTGTATAAACATTAAATCGTTGAATATTTCAGTCATCGAGATTAATGAAGTTCTAAGAGTAACTGAAGCTTGGATATTATTAATGATTTTCTTTTTTACGCTAAAAATTGATTATTTTTCGGCTACTTAACTATTTTTGAAGTCCTTTTCTGTACATCCATCAATTTTAAGACTAATCGATTTAAGCTTGCAACTTTCTAAATTTGCTGGTGCTATTGCAAATATTCTTTCAAAAAAGCTGTTGTGCACGTGACTTGCGAATCTAGTGCATTGTTTGTTAAACTTGGCAAGTCTAACTATTTTGAGTTTTATCATCTTACTTTTGGCCATTTTGGGCAGTTTTCTTTAATTTGGCCCACTGTTTTCACTCTTTTTGTCCACCTGATTTTATAACATAATTAGTATCGTATTTGTGATTAGCTCTTTTTTTCTATTGTTGTCAAATCGATCGATTTAAATCTTTCTAAATGGTTTAAAATTACTTAACTGGTTAATGAAGTTCGGCCTCTATATCGTAAATTTTTAATTATTTTCATGTCACCATGAAAAATCGTTTTATGGCTGGCTTACATTCTCAAAGAAAATGGTCATATTTCTAAAAACTACAATTACAAGTGCATCTTTTTTGTCGTTTTTTATTAACTTCGAATAAATCGATTTTCTAGTTGTTTTTTTTTGTCCTGATATCCTGATTCTAAGTAAAACTGTTTAGTCTTGATTTTTTTCAATTAATTTTTCTCGCTGTCTCAACTCCATTTTCCATATGGCCAAAATCTTCTGCAGTTTCTGAATTTGGTTTTTTATGACTTCGGGAGAAACCTTAGAAATATTTACTCTTGGGCACTTGTCTTGTTCTTTCGTCGCGATTTCGGTCACCTGTAATGTTGGAACTGCTCCAGGAAATTAAGATGTTTGAAGAGACAAGATAAGTTTGTGTAGTATCATTAAAACATCAGTTTTGTTATTTTGAAAACGAATCCACTGAATATCTTGTTTTCTGAAAAACCAATCAAAACTTCTAAAAACTGGAGAGGATTTTTTTTTCTTGAATTATGATTAGTCAGCTGTTGTGTAGTCCTGTCATACAATTCTATTACAATTTTGTTATTGCCATTTGTGAAATTCGTTGTAACGTGACTATATTGATTTCAGTTAGTTTATTTTTTTTTTGGTCCTCACAAGTTTTTGTCGCATTGTTTTTTTTTAATTATCCGTGTTTTTACACTTTTATTGGTGGAAGACAAAAACAAACTAAACTATAGGAATAATGTAGACTATTTTTAAAAATCAGTTTTAATGGCATATGTTATTGCTATATCCGACGCTGAAGCACCTTTTGCTGACCTGTATTTTGTGGCACGAAGAGTTTTTTGCATCAAAAACCGAATCTTTTTGTTCCGTTTCAAATTAAAGAATATACAAACATTAAATCTTTGGTGTTTTATTTGGTGTTTGTTTTGAGAACTTATCAATTGATATTCAAGTAAAACTGAAAAATCTTTTGAAAAACTGAAAAATCTTTTGTTTCTAAAATTTGTTTTCCACTTTTGGTAGGAACAAGGTCTGAACAAGGTGCTGGATTAGAGAAGTCGGAACATCATATGCGAACGAACAGAACATTACCGAGCCTTATTGTTTTCTTTAAAACTTACACTGTACGCAGTGAGCAGCTGTCAACACATAGCGAGTGCTGATAATTGTTCCACCGCACAACCATGTATTGCTGATGCTGAGTTTAACATAGAAAGGCCTATTGGGGGCGTTGTATCCATTTACAATTGCTGGCATAGGATCCAAATTTTTCGGATTGATATAGCTGGCTTGAACTACTACTAGGTAAAAAGCAAGGGGTAGCAAAAGCAATATTTTTGTCATGGTCAGTTGATTTGTTTGTATGTCTCAAATTGAGTTGAATATGAAACTTTTAGTCCACAAGTCGAAAGTGAAAATTATATAATTGGTGGTACCAATTTATTCGCCTCAAGTAGCGATTTAACTAATTGAAGAATGAGAAAATGGAATGTATTTATAGATTAGAACCTTAGCGACTTGTTCTTGACGAGTTCCCGTGTTTGAAGTCCGTGTGTTCAAATGTTAAATTTGTGAGATTTAGATTTGTTGAAAGATGAGAAACAATTTATAGACAAAATGTTTTTATGGCTTGTCAGATATTGAACTGCTGTAGCTATTTTTGTTTTAATTTCTCATTTTCGATCTTGATGACACGCTGCTCGAAGTGTTTCTTTGTTTATTGTTTCGTGATTTTTTGAACACCGTTTGGATGAGATTTTCAGTTTCAGAAAATTTTTCCACCTTTTTTAATCTCATTTTGAACTTCTATATATAAAAGTTCGAAATGAGACATTCAAAGTGATATTGTCAAAATTATGCAAATATAAATTGGTAAATGCACATGTATGTTGTGAGATTCTGATTGAATGCACACTTCCAAACCATCGATGGATAGTAATAATGAAAAATTTTCCGACAATTGCGATAACTGATGCAAAAATCACGTACGTAATTTATTATTAAATACATAAATGCATAAATTAACTGAATTATCTTTTATTGGACTCTCATATTATAACCCCTCCAGTTAAGTGGGTTTTCAACCGACTGCCCATCCATTTACCATAAAATTTTAAAATACTATTATGGGTGGGCTATAATTTCTGTGGGGGGGGGGGGGGGCGTTATTGAGTTATTGTTGTCTACTGAGTGTTTTTCTCAATCCAGTCAAGGTAGGCTGATACTCGGGTGTATATTGCGTCGTTTAGGCAATCCTCGTCCCCGTAGCTCACAATTCCATACAAACAAATAGGGTTGGATGATTGATCCATAGGATACGCTGGTCCGCCTGAGTCACCAAAGCAACTGTACGCTGAATAATCTCCCAGACAAACCTGCAATGGTTGCGAGATTTAGTGGAAATTTACTTTCATCCAGTTATCTAAATCATGCCATTTTTTTATTAAATCATCATGAGAACATACCTTTGAACCGATAGCTTGGATCTTTCGCGTCCTACTTTTACCTGTAAGGCAAACAACCGAACTGGAGGAATAAATTTTTATTTGTTCTATTGTTTTTACAGTTTTATTTAATTTAAATGCAATCAATTTATTGGAGAACAAATAGATCACCGTCTTGTTATGTTTCCTGATTTTTTCATGTTTGCGATTCAAAAGAAATTAACATGAAAACTTAATTTTTACTTGTTGTTTATAATTTGTTCAAGATTTTCGATTACGATTAATTGCAAATCGGTTTTACACATTGCTGTCCCCAAAATAATTTTTTAAGTGATAAAATTAGGAAGCCTTATAATTTTGCGAAAATATGATTGATTTTTAAATGCTAGAAGAAATGTTCTCTATACGGATATGGCACAGTGTCGGAAAGGTTGAAGTATTAGAAAAACTATTTTGCTACAAAATGTGGTTTTAAATATATTCAATATTCAATTATTGTTTAATAAATCTAGCTGATAACAAACACATCTGCTAGTTTCTATGAAAACGATTTGACCGATTATGCTCATGAAACTGGTTATGCCGATTATGCTCAAAAATGGCAAAATATTTCGAAAATTTTCAAATAGTTCATGGCAAACTACAGTGTCAATTTTACGATTACCGATGCAATTGCCTCAAGAAGTGCAAACCTAAATTTCCAAAAAGCAATCATAGACTCAATGAATTCAAATGAGCGTTGAGTAAAATTTGCGCGCGCGCTTAAGTGGGTGTACGTATTCAGGTGTGCGGTTGAATGGCGTGTGTAAGAGAGACAAAGAAAAACAGCGTAAGTCGGTGAGAAAGTTTTTAAATGTTAGACACAAATAGGGGCAGAGAGTAAAAATTGTCAGAAATCTTGAAAAGATAGAAAAACTACTTAATTTTTCCACAAATTGCGGCTTTAAATATGTCAAAAGCCAAAAATTCGTTTTTCCATTCTCTCTGATAAAACGTCTACGAGATTTTAAACTAGTTGTCCCATTTTGCTCTTGAAACTTTTTTTAATGTCAATTTCACCACTACCGTTACAATTGCCTGAAGAAGTCCCTACTTAGTTGTTCAGTAAAAAATCAGAATTTAAGTGATAAACCTCAAATAAAGATCAGATGCAATAAAGAAAATTTTAAAATTGGTTTTTTTTGGTGTCTTTGGCTGTATTTGTGTGTTTGCTTATGTAGGTGTATGGATTTGTGAGCGTTTATAATGGTTGTCATTTGTTTGTGTGTAATAGAGAGAGACACACAGAGCTAGTTTTAAGCGAGGTGGTTCTTTAAATGTTTGATAAAACTAGATGCAGAGGGCGAAAACATGGAAATATCTGCTACAAATTGTGGCTTCAAGTGAGTCCAAAATTAAAACTGTTTGGTTTAATATTTCGCTGAAGCTCGGCACATCTGCAATTTTTTAAACATACTTTACACTTCATGGTCAGGAAATATCAAAATTGACAACATTTTTCGATAAATTTTCAAAAGTTACATTTCAAAGTGTCAAAATTAATTCTACCGATACAATTACCTCAAAAAGTCCATTTAGTATTTTCTTAGAGAAAAGACAGATGACCTTAATGACAATAACTATCCTTGAGTTTTGACCTATGGCAAAATTGAAAGTTTGATGTTGGTGTATCGTCTGTCGAAAAAAGACGGCTTTTTGGTTCAAACAGTGCAAGTAATTTTCTCCAATGCATATGCGTTGCTTTCTGATACCCACAATGGTTTTCTGACACATTTTTAATGTTTTTTGCGACTCTGAGTGGTATGTTGGAACATTTTGTGCTACGCACAGACTCAAGCGGGTCGTCTTGTTTATTTTTCAGGTAATAAGGGTGTCAAAAACAGCATATAAGCTAAAAGGGTTGGATACGTTATCTTAAATGCTTTGAATAGGCTTAGGGAAATTTTTTGTTTAAAATGTGCCAGAAATCATCCTGTCAACTGAAAAGGTCGGTTGTATACATCTTTTGGTTTTTTTAGCAAATTCGTTTTTTTTTGGTTTTCAAAACTGTAAGAAAATCAGCCTGTCAATTAGATTGATTGACTTCTATAACTTTTTTGTTATTTTGTAGTTCAAATTTTAGTTTTTGACGTAGGCTCGGCAATCTTTACAACCTCTCTAAAATTGTTTCTACATTGGCAATTAACTGTCAGAATCTGATATTTTCGTAATTGTTCAAATTCGTTCGTAATAAGTTCTATTTTTTACCAAATGAAAGTGATTAAATGTTGTTTTTAGTTTAAAAAATAGTGCAGGTGAAGTTAAGCTTTTTAACGAAGAACTGCTATCTATGTCTTACTTGTTTGGCAGGTCCATTCCACGTGAAAGCACAGTTATAGCGTTCCTGGGGTTTCATTTCTTGCAGAACTTTTGGGTTCTCATTACCTTTTGCATTCGTCGAACCCATGCCACACACCCCAATAGTGTACGATTTGTAACTTCGGTCGCAAAGTTGCAACGACAAACTGTCAGAAACAGGTTCGGAAAGCTCAATCAATGCGATGTCATTTGGGGTGTGTTTGTCATTGCCATCATATTCTTCGTGTATTTTTAGTCTAGCTGCTTTGATGGTTTGTTTGTTCTTATATCCCTCTTCAGTAAAGTCGCCCACCAGAACCAAAGCATCGTTTGTCTTCGTGTCTGAAAATGTTCAGATGTGGTCAAGTGAAATATTCAACTTATTTCGCTTTAAAAAGGAGCTTAATTATCTTTGGTTGGTAATTTTCCTTGTAGTTATGAATGTTTGTTGCTTGATGATTTGAATTTTTTTACAAACCAAAATCAAATTTATTTACCCCAAAATTTATGTACCCTAACATTTGTGATCCTGGAGTGCATCAATTTTGTGTACACCAAAATCAGGATCTTCGTTTATATAGTGTTGGAAGTTTGAGAGAAAAACCAAAAAATACAATTTACTAGATTCTATACAGCGTTCTCAATTCTTTTCATTTCATGCAATCAGAATCTCTTTAATTTAGTCTTGCTCAAATCGTCAAGACAATTTGGTTTAGATGTCAAAGGTATATGGTTAATGGCGAACAAATTGTAAAACGTACACTCCAAACAATGAGCAGCTGTCAGAACATAGCGTGAACTGATAATTGTTCCACCGCACCACCAATCCTGATCGATGAGAAGCCGAACATAGAACGGCCGGTTGGGTGAATCGTATCCATTGATAATGGCTGCCATAGGGTCAAATGCCCTCTGGTTGATATTATTTCCTAATACTGCGGAGTATAATACAACAGTAAACAAAAGAGATAATATGCTCATTTTGAAAAAAAACTGTTAGTGTCTGGTGTGTGATTGTAACTTGAAAATTTGATCACAAATTCTTGAGTTCAGAATTTGTTTGGTTTCTAAAAGTTTAGAGTCAAAATTTCTTATGAGGGGTCTGACTGTCAATGAAATTCGAGAGAAGTTCGTTTGTATTTATATCCTTTTAACGTGAGTTTTGTTTTTAAACAATGGGTATTAATGATAGAAGCCACAGTGATATGCTAGAGAATAAGCCTCATTAAATGATGTGAAATGATCGATGGACAAGTTAATGACTTTCATAAATGATGGGAGCTTGAAACTGAATTGAATATTGCTTTTATTCAGTTTTGCGAATAAGAAATTGTTCAAATCTATTATTCTACAGAAAATTCAGAGGACCATTTCATGGAAATCTTGTCAACATATTTATCAAAATTGCATCTTATTGGTACGTCATTTACCCTAAAAATTCAAATCAGCACTGCATGAAGGTTTCCTGAAAAAAGTTAGTTAGCACTGTACAGCTCTTTAAAATAATGACTCAAGATTTGGCCTAATATGCAACCGACTTATCATCGAGTTTCGAAAACATTGGCCCCTACACTAGTGGTCTTGTTTGCGTATGAAATTGAGATAATAGATAATGGGAATTTACTACTTACTGCCCAATTTGAAAGCTCAAATGAAAATTTTACGGCGCAAATTGATGTTGCCGAGGGGCATTTCCAGTACTGACCTCTTTTTTGTTTGTTTTGTATGTCGACTGTAAATGATAGACTATTGTGTCATCTAAATTGTAAAATGATTACAGAATTACTTACATCGAAAGTACAGGTAGAAGTTTTGTATGTCTCCGTATGAAGCTGTAAGTTCAGTCCCATGTGAAATCGGCTGAATTTGATGACGCCTAAATTATTTGAAGCAAGAGTTTGCATTTTGAATTAATGAGCTGTATGATCAAGCTGAAACGACTTGACGCGAAACTGACATAAGATGCACTCAAAAGACTGTTCGAGTGTTCTGCACTGGATGCACGAGTGTTCGAGCCCGCACCGGTTTTTTGGGAGGATTTTTGTTTTTGCTTTCTAGGGCTGACCTTGTATCTCACTAAAAAGCTCACTATAATGTTTGATTTAAGACGTAGTAGCGTCTAACTGAAAATCAGCTCTGTTAAGCTATTTTCTGGTAATCAGGCCTAAATTTTTCTATTTTTTTTTTTTGTAGTTTTCAGCTTGTAACAGATATTTGGAACAATAGGTTCCCAAAAGTTTTTAAATGCGACAGTCAGTCCAATCTTTCTATTCGTTTCCGGAGTTTTGCTACTGTTCTCTGTTACTGTTATGTGTTGATCAGCCAGAGCCCTTTAATTGATACAAATTTTACAATGTTGTTTCATTGTTAATGCTTTCAAATGAAATTAGTTGCATTTTGTTGATTTTGGGTGGTCATGCATTTTTTTTTGATTGATCGATTTTCGTCGGACTCGTGCTCAAAAGAGGGATTAACCATTACGCCATAAAAGGTACATTGTCGTAATTTAAAGGTTTTTCGGGACTTTCTGCGGACAACCGTGACATTTTCACATTTGTCAAAGAAAATTTTTTGCTCTAGAGCTTTTGTCACATTTTCTCGCTCTAGAGCTTTTCCTCTCCGTGAAAAAACCGTAGGTCACTCTTTGACAACAGTGACTTACTTCTGTCTTTTTCCTGGATTGGTAAAAGTTTTCACTACTAAATTGCCATCAAAGTTCTTGTGTTGGCGTCAGTGCTGTTATCCGTTTTGTAATTACTTAAAACCGTCTTCGTAGAGTCCTGGGCGCCATAATTGGTGTAGTTGCGAATCTGCAATCAGTATTGCGAGGGTCTTTTGTGCAATTAATCAAGTAGGTTATACTTCATTTCTGTCGAATGAACACTTTGCTGAAAGGTTGAAGAAGTGATTTTAGCCAGGGACAGTGGTGTCAGTGTAGTGACTGTTACCTAAAGCCTTGGCAGTATTGAAAAAACGTTGTCAATTCTTTTCACGTTTCTTCCAAAATACGCATATATAATTTTCACGAATATTTCTAACCTTATTATCTCTTCCAGTATAATGTTCCCAGTATAATTCAAGATATGTGTCTTGAAAAATACTCACAGTTTTGAGTAAATTAACTGGATAGAAGTGTACAATTGACGGCATAATACCATGTAAATCTCGAAGGCATTGAGCCAATGAGACGTCCTCTTAGAGCTTTAGGTCTCTGATAATCGTTATGTGCGTAGTTCAACGAAATGGCCGATGAGGCCTATTTTGATTGTTTGAATGTCAATTAAGGTGGGTCAATTTAGGGGGGTGCTAACCAAATTTTGACGTTCAAAATAATTGCTACTAATTTCCTTTGAGAGCAACTAAACGCTCTAGAGAAAAACATTTTTGCATCAGAAATCCCACACACGACTACAGTAATGGTTTCATACTAAAAACAGATCCATCACTGATTAGGTGCAAATCATCAAAGAGCCACGTTTAACATAATTGCCTTAAACTTCGTTCGAGAGCAATTAAAAACAAAAACGTAAGTGGGTGGAGTGGGAGGGGGGAGTTGAAGTGGGTGGGAATGACAAAAATCCCGTTATTCCGTTTTTATCTTGAATATGGTGTGTCCAAAGCAACTAGCCGGCTTTTCCAGATGACGGAAAAGTTATCCTCCTAATATTTTAATTAACCTTCAACCCTCACAGTCGAACAATAAGTATAGAATATGCAGTTGTTTTGTTTTCTAGATTTTTTGGCCTTCTTTAAACTTTTCTTTACTATCTGTTGCTCGCTCTGTGAAATGTGCAAACTATTTGCACCTGCGGCACTATATTACTGCTATGTAAGTCAAGAAAGGTAGCCGAGAGGTACTGTGTCTGGTTCACACGCCAATGATTGAGAGTTCAATCCCCTGCCTCCGTAAAGCTGTCTGTCTGAGGATGAGCTCTTACTTAACCATCGCTTCAGGTTGACCATATGCTGACCAATGTTGGCTGCAATAACGGTACCACGTAAAAGTTTCAGACGCAAAATAAAAATGGCTATAGTCACCAAAAAAGAGCAATGCTGCTCATAAATTGATTTGTGTGAAATATGGTATAATAAGAAAAAGGGCAGCTGAGAACAGGCTATTGTAGGCCTAATGCTGCTCCGCTGCGGTTACGCAGGAACCATAATTATTATTATTATTAAATGTTTTTTTATCGAAATATTGCATTGTGGTTTGATCTTTGTTTGATAGTTAAGCAATCTTTTCTATAGAGCTTTCCAGACGTCCATTTCAGCTATATTGTTAATCTTAGTTGCATAAGTGGAGACCATCCCCCTGTTTCTCAGTTTTTGAGTGATTGAAAATTTAATTATATTCCTTCGAAAATGTTTCGGAAAGTTTGATCTCTTTTAATTTTTATTGAACGGGCATGTGAGCTCGCGGATTTCCCCATAATGGTTTTTGGTCTGAGATTTTGTATATTAACCATCGTTGTTCCTGGTTTTCAAGTGTATTTTCACTCTTAGTTTTTGAACTCTCCATTCTGTAGATCGAGAATGAGAATTTTGGATTGAAATGAGATTTATTCTCTTGGTATTTTACTTGGTTTCCTTTATCTATTGGTTTTCGATTTCACAGTTCTAAAGCAGTTCCAGTCAATTGAAAATATATTAGAGCAATTTTTAATTCGGTTATAGATAGTCAGACTACCGGGGAATGGGAACATTGTTGTATTTATTGTTTTCATGGAACTGACATCATTACTGTCATTTTAGAATTGATCTTTTGTTTAAGACTTGTTGACATCTAATTTTGTTTCTGGTAGCTTCGAAAATTTACAAAAGATCAGGTGGGTTCTGTTTTGGTTAAAATTCTCCATCTGACCCGGACAGTGAATCTTAAACAGCTGCGCTGCTGTTTGCAAGTCGGCATAACTGTGTTGCTGAACAGTTTGGATTGTGGATTTTTTCTGCTAGTGCCCCCCCCCCCCGCTTAGTTAGGCACACCCATTTATAAATGTGTAAACATATTGTTAAAGCTAAGTAATCTTATACATGAACATATATGAACAATATGCATTTACCAAAAGCTAGCACAGCTATGTTTTGAAAGTATTACGTATTCAATCAAAATTTGTTGCATATAACATAAGCATCAATAAAAGTTCCTGTTTTAGATCATTTTTGGTGTTATCGGCTACAATAAGGGCTTGATTTTTAAAAATTTTTCAAGGAAACTATTCTAAAAGTGCCTTCAATCTACCTAGACACTGTTGTTTCAATTAAATGCAAATATTGCTCATACAATTTGCGAAAACTTAGGTTTTGGCGGTGCAAATTTAACGGCTATATAGGGCTGGGGGGGGGGGGGGGGCGCTAGTAGAAAAGGTCCTCGATTGTTTGGTCTGATTTAGTTACTCTTAAATTTAATTTTCAGCAATTATCTTGGGTCGTTTCTGGTTTTTATCGTTAGTTTTTTTGTCTTTCGAATCAAAAAGGAGGCCAGATGGTAAAACACGAGGAGCATAAAATTGATATCCTTTTGATCTTTTTTTCCTTTTACTATTACAGTTTTTCACGTGCATCTAAATTTCCAGGAAAATTTAGATGCACGCTCAAGTTCAAGGACTACAGGCAAGCTTTGTATTTCCTGAATCAAAGAGTTTCTTAGTTTTGTTCTATCTATTTATAAGTAATTATTTGTTGTGTTTGTTCAACGTAAACAAATTTGGGTTGTGAGCTGGCTGAACTCCCGGACCTATCTGTCATAGTATTTCAGAGCTGAACTATGAAAAAAATACGCTGGATTTTTGCGCTGAGCATGAATCTGCTCATGTCATTTTTTTCTATTCACAGTCTGGCTGTAAATTTTAAAATGACTCATCCGTCTGAGCAGTCTGCACTTATTTTCTGCCTTTCATCTGAGCATAGCAAATTACCGCATGCTTTCAATCTGAGCAGCTATAATTACCGCATGTCCTCTATATGCGCAGCTATAATTACTGCATGTCCTCTATCTGAGCAGTTTGTTTACACGCCGCAATTATCTCTCTCTCTTTCTCTCTCTTTAAACGCGCGGGGAAATGAAAGTTAAAATGAAAGCTAAATTGAAAGTTGAAATGCATGCTCAATAAATGCATGAATTAATTTAAAATGGTATTTAATTTAGTTCAAGTTCAGATTAAGTTCGCATTTTGTTGTCAGTTTCACTATCCTTTTGCTATGATCTCGCTCCCTCCGGGGATATAATCCGCTCTCTCCGGGAGTTATAATCCGCTCGCTCCGGCTGTCGCCCTCCGGAATTTATAATCCGTTCTCTCTGGCTGTCGCCCTCCGGAAGTTATAATCCGCGCCCTACGGCTGTCACCTTGCAGGTGAAACTCGACAGGGTTGAGGCCAGCTTTTCACCCGTCATTGTCAAATTGACGCGGCCATTAGGGAAATCCACCTCGACCTCCGGAGAGTAGAATTAAATAGAACGCACTCATTTCCTGTACATCTAAAATAGAGGAAAGCCAAGCAGCATCTTGAGTTCCAAATAGAAACGTTATAATTGAAATAAACGACTACTTTTGGGGGAATTGCTCTACAATGAATGATGGAGGGGGTGATGTGAGGAGGGGGAGAGGGGGCGGGGGGGGGGGGGGTTATTTGAGGATGGGCGCAAACTGAGAAGAACAGGGGCAAACTGAGATCATAGTAGACACATATAATTGTGTCTTCATGAATGAAAACCGCAGAGTGTCATACGAATACAATTGGAATTGATCGCTTAAACTGAACTGAGATGTGTAAACACAAACGAAAGTACAATTTTTGAAAATGCAGAGAATTCAATGAAAATACTCACAAAACAACAATCAGTTCAGGTGCACCTGGGAACTATCACAACCAAAAAGGATATCAATTTAACTGGATCATTTTATAATAAAACATGATGGAACAGCCAGTTGTTAGTTGTTGGTTCGAAACCCAAAATGGAATAAATTGAGCATTCTGGTTTTGCGAGTATTTTGACACACTGGGTAATTAAGTTTTTTGTAAAATGTCAAGCCCAAGCCCGCATACTTCTAAGTGTTTAAGATTAGCGTTGCTGCTGGAATTTAACAAATAAGTAAATTTTTTCTGAGGTCTACTATTCAGACACTGGAAAAAGATAAACTGTAATAGACTGATAAACACTGGGATCGACACCCCACAGGCGAAGCCCGAAGCTTGTACTACTACTACTACTTCTATTACTGCACAACTAATTCTGACTCGCTCATCAAACTCCGACCTCCGCGACTTCCACCTACCCTCCGCCACCCACCTTCACCGACCTCCGCCTATGACCTCCACCGACCCTCCGCCACCCACCTCCACCGACCTCCGCCTCCGCAACCCCCGCTCCGATCTCCGCCACCGACCTCCACTTCCACCGAAAACAAGTAGATGCAGCAACATATGGTATAGTAGGAGCTAGAATAGCTTTTGAGGGTATCGCCATATTAAAAGTTTTAAGCATGATGTCAGTTATTCGAAAATTTCAAAACTTGCTATGTTCTTTGTATGTACAGTCTGATGATGTGAAACGTTCTGTGCAGTGTTCACCAATAATGTAAATGAGGCTGCGAAGAAGAGGGACAGACTGGTATGTTTCTTAATGGAGTCTGGGCAGACTGGCAAAAGTATTTATACTGCTATTTGTCTGGTACAGTAATGGTTACAATTGAGAGTCAATGGTACAGCGCTGAAACTCATTGTGAGCAAGGTCCGGGCATGTATGTTTAAGTACTTTGCTCTGTTTTTAACGAGAATTGAAAATCCATAGCCTTAGGAATTCTAACTTGTACTTCAACTGCCGCATTCAACATTTTTATCTCAAACATTTTTGCTTGATCATTATAAAGCTGTACTGTTCTGACGGGTGTACGAAGCTTTCCGAGCAACTCGGTCGCGACAGTAACAGAATCGTAATGGTTCGTAATAGTGGCGTGAAAATGGACTATCATTAATATTTGCTATTTTTCGTTTAATTAGGATTTCTAGTCTTGTTGTGATTATTGTTGTTCACCTTCAGTTATGTAATTTATGCCGCGGTCAGGTCCGCAAAAGAAGAAAGCCCGACAATCTGAGGCGGCTATCAAAAACGAACCATCCGAAGTTGACTCAGGCGCTAATGAGATTCTTATAAAATGTGACGAGCATTCGATTAACGATTGCCAATTCTGGTGCAATGATTGCAGTCTTGCAATTTGCATGCAGTGTGCTGACGGCTCACATCAGAAACATCATTTGCAATTATTGCAAAATGTTCTGAGGACGAAACTACAGGAGTCGATATCCCAAATAAACCACTTCAGAGCAAACAGACATTATGTTGTGAAAGGTATTTCGGAATGCGATGATAATATTGCTTACTATAAAAGTTGCATAGAAGCTGCTCAAAGACGCAAACAAGAGTTCAAAGAAATTGAATACTGGATGGATTGTTTCTATTTTTCATCACAGATGAAAAAATTTGTGGATGGAAAAACTGAATCGCTCTCAGATATCGAAGGTGAAATTCTTGGAAAAGTTTTGAAGATTTTGCAGAAATCGGATGATCAGCATTTGAAAGGAAAGTCGTCACCTATTCTCATATTTGGATCTGTTGATAGTTTCAATGCTATAGTATTAGCTGCTTGCCATTCTGAAATCAGTGCTCGAATAGTCTTTATTGAGCAACCGCTTCACATATTTAGCTTTTCTTGCATCTCGGCTACAAAATGGCCTGTCAAAGTTACAATTAGGTTAACTCTCCTGCAGAAAGACAGCAAACTTTCTAATTCTCCACTGGAAGTTAGAGAAAAGTCTGAAATTGAGAGCTGTGCTAAAACTCATTGTCATACTTTGAATGAGTTGGTGTTTAAGAACGTTACAGAAAAAGAGCAGATTGTTTGTGAGTGTGATGGTTCTATAGATTACTTTGTGATAGAACTAACTGAGCATTGATTGGCGGACTCAATTGAAGTTGCTGAGATGTGATTGGATGGATACTTTGTCTCTACTGATCTTTGATTGCGCTGTTTTATAATCTGATTGGTTACATTGTCCTTAATTCTGATTTGTTACATTGTCTCTGAATTTTGATTGATTATATTGTTACATAAAAATTATTGAACCCTGTTTCTTGAGCACTGTTTGAGGCTATTGTTAAGCAGTCGATGAAGAAAAAGTTGCGAGACTTGCCATTTATGAGAGTACAGGGCAGGACAAATGTACGAATCAAATAATAGCAAAATAACATTTTTTACGATCAAAACCTGATGTCTATTTTGACAACAAAAAACGAAATCCGATAAAAACTTTAAACAAAATATATAAACCTGTACTTCATTAGATAAGATGAGACCTGTCAATAATGAGACTCGGTAACAGGTCGACAAAGAAGAGCAAAAGGGCAAAGTTCAAAAATACGTTTCTATAATTGAAAACATCCATTTTATATTGATTTAAATCTATACGTGACAACATGGCTCATTGAGAAGGTTAATTTATACTGCATAGGAAGCAATTCAGACCTGTAATTATCTATTATTTGTCAGAGGACTACAAAAAGAACACCGAAAACGAAAAAACAATTAAATTTAACAAGAATGCGGTGTCGCAACCGTTAAAACCATAGGCTAGCTATGGAAATTATTAATTATCTTCAAATGCACATTTTCCGAAGCCAATTGGACCACCTCATTAGTGTGATAATGTGGAAAGGAAAGAAAATAATCAGAAATGGACAAATATCCAAAAATGAAACTTTTATGATAATGCGTAGTACCAAAGCCAAGAAACCATTAGTTGAAAATTAAACCATTATAAATATTGGATCTTGGTTCACTAGAGAGAGGCCATCACAGAGACCAATGGACTTCAGTTCTCCACTTGAAAGCAGGAATGGCGTCCTTGTAGTTGTTAAAAGACAACAACCATCAGAGATAAAGAGCTGAACTTCAATATTTTAAGATTTTCAAAAAGGATAAACTCCGGTTGCAGTTTCTTTTCACGCCTTTTTTTGTATCTGGAACTAAAGCTAATATTCCTACTAATCTGGTGGGCAGTAGTTTGTTGAATTAAAATATTTATCACCTGATCACGGAATTATTGGTTTTTAAATGGTGCCAAAATTTTTTATGTATTTTCTAATTGTTTGGATTTTATGGTTTGGTAATTGAATGTTCGCTATTTTTTATGGTAATTTTTTCACACTCAGCATTACTGCCTCGGTCTGCCTACCGTTGATTGGTTAGATGGCACTCGTAAAATGTCTTGAACTTGTTTGCCTATGAAATTGCTAACAATCGCTTGCACTAACCCTCAGAGAGCAAGAAATGAGCCTTTAAACTCCCGGAAAAATTAATTAAAACCTTGCTCCAATTATGTTTCTGAGAGCCAGAAGTTTTCACGTATGACTAGGACGATATCAGCGTTTAATGTCGCAAAAACTCCTTTTTTTGTTGCTATTGGTTTTGACAGTTGTGCCTGAAATACATTTTTGCTGAGTAGGCATCATCAATACGTCAACCAGGTAGTATTCAATACGTCAACCAGGTAGTATCAATACGTCAACCAATAGTTTTCAATTATTGCGAATGTCTTTTAATCATTCAATCAAGGAGTCGCAAATATTGTGTCTTAGAATGCCACATTAGTTCAGGCAGTGTTAGAAATTCCTTTTTAAAAAGTTCTATGGAGTGATCTATTGATTGAGTTCTATTTATTGCTTCACTTTGATTGTTGATAAATTATAACTTGAAAATCGTGGCACATAATTTAACACACTAAGTTAATTGAGGTGTCTTGAGATGCCGGGAACGTTTTTTGTCCTCAGGATTCTGATCGGCGTAGTGTTCGAAAGCCGCGCGATGAAGGTTTGGATTTCTCGAGTTTCTTGAATTTTCGATTTTCGTGAAAAACGGCAACGGTCACGTAATATACTCTAGTAGTTTTGTTTTAATGTCAACATTTATCACATTTAACGCGTGCTGTTATCCGCTATAATTTTGTAATTATTTTCAGATCTTTCATTGACATGGGAGAATTTGCTGCCGCAGATTGTAGTTGTTCACGTGATGTGAAGGAGGAGCCGTCACCCAAAGCACGAAAGCTTGACCAATTTCCAATGCCCAAGTGTGCAAAGCACTCGAGTGCCGATTGTAAATTCTGGTGTGATGATTGCAATATAGCTGTATGTATACAATGTGCGGATGTTCATCATGAGAAGCACAGTTTACATATGTTACGTCACGTGATCAAAGACAAAATCAGCGAGAGCCTGCGTGTCCTGAGACAACTAAAGAGATACGCGGAGAATGTTGAAGATGGCAAGTCTCAATGTAACCAAGAAATAGCAGTTTGTTCCAAATTGATTCACAGCGCGGAAAGTGGAAAGATTAAATGTGAAAAAGTTCAGCGATTGATAAAATCTTTTGATTCTCATTTGCCTTCCTTGAAAGAGATAGCGTAGCACGATGACGATGACGACAATTGTAATCGTACCAATGTTGACGTAAAAATCCTGGGAGAATTATTGGGACTTTATGGCATCCGCGACGTTGACTATTTAGAGTTACCATCTCGAATGATTTTTAAATTCGGACATATAACGACGTTTGGAGAGTTCTCTTTTTCGTTATCGGGCTGTCAAACAACTTTTCAAGGATTTTGTAGAAGCTCGCACAGAGTTCATCTAATGGAGAGTTATTCGATTTGTCCGTTTGTTTTCCGCTTCCGTTGTCCGTCTGCCGCCTCGTGGCCGTAAGAGCTACCTTTATGATAGTCACCACTGATTTCGATGACGAAGGCCAAAATGCTGAGAGAAGTGCTCTTGAAATAAGAGACGATAAGCTGGTAACAAGTTGTCAAATTTCAAACGATCTGGTTTTTGATGATACATCAACTGAACATAAGATAACAGTCCGCTCAAACAGCTTCAAAATCAGCTTTGTCGTCGAGATTTATCCTATATTTGCGCCATAACTAAAGGTTGCTTCCTCTGTCGTCCAACATGAAAGGATAATAGAAAAATCTGATGCATTTAAATTGAGTTTTGATCTTTTGAAACTTTTTTCGTTGCTATATTTATGAGAATCGGCATTTTATTATGGAACCTGGAAATTTGTTTTGTTTTTTTATCAGCTTTGAAAGATTGATTTGTGAAATTAGTATTTTGAATGATATTTTTTGTTGGATCCGTTTTTTACCCACCTAAGTTTAATGTGACACTTCATGCTTGGAGAAGATACTGTTCCATGATTTTCGGCCGATCAGGGCACTTCCAGTAAAAAAGCGTCCTATCACAGAATTTGAATAATAAGAGCGAATGCGATTGCGTACAGAACTTGCTTGCTTTGTTTATCTACATAAAATATTAAATTTTTAAGTGCCTTTGTTTGGCAAATGAGAAAAAGTATATAAGTTTTGATAATGATTACTGATTTTTCCTGGCCTCATATAAAAAGGAACCAACTCTATTCCTGGCATTTTTTGTTAATTTGATAAGTTTTGTTAGTAATTGCAGCTACGCAGTAGCCCTCAGATAGTAATTATTGTTAAAGTGGAATATTTTAAACAGCTGCATTCAAGTATAAAATGATTATAAGATTGCAGTAGTCCTTCAAAACTTTAAGTGTTTTTACGCTTTAGGCTCAATGTTTTTAAATTGTTTTTTTTTCAATGAAAGCTAAGACTAATACAAAATTTGTTTTATTTTCAGGCTGTGCGTAGCACGAGCCGTCTTGTTCCAACGTTTAATAGCAACTTTAGAGGGTGCTAAAACAACACTGAAATCTGTCATAGAAGTGGTTGGGATTACCCAAAAGCAACTTATGAATTGGAGAAAAATACAGAAACAGATAAAATTAACAAACACACAAAACAGACCTTACGCACACTCACACTGGTCCACATACATACACACACAAGCAAATACAAACCCCAACACTGTTTTTCTATAAAATTAGGCTTGGCCTTTTTTAAGCAATTGTATCGGTAACCGTTATTTTGTTATTAAACTTTGAAATGAACCATTTTGATCTTTGGAAAAATATTGTCGATTTTGGCGTTTAATGAGCATCGTAGGCCAGTTATCTTGCCAAATCTCGGCCAAGTCATCGACGGCCAAATCTCGGAGCTGTGCACCAAATAGCTTTAATGAACATAATTTTTGTTTTTAAACATGTTTCAAAACATTTGTAGCAAATATTGAGTAACTTTTTAATTTTTTTCAGGTTTTCTGACAGTTTCAGTTTTCCGCCTATTAGACGCTAACATGTATTGTAACGTTTCTGTTTTCAGTAGAGCTTTTGTTTAGTAGTATATAGGAATATGGGTTTTTTCTCTTTTCATAAAAGGTCTTTGTTTTATTTGATAAATTTCATGATTAATAATAATCAATTTACAGTAATTCTCGCAGACTAGAAACGACCATTTTTTACATTTTTACTTTAATTTATGTTAGTGTTCATAGTGGTATTTAATAACCTCCAATGACGTCATTTGAACAACCCTCAGTGAATTTAGTTACCTATATGCCCCCCCCTCCGACACTGAAGCAGGCTGCAATAGATTTGCGCTTCCACTAGTCGTTAGAGTGCAATTTTTCCGACGTTAGTCGGTTGTGTTATCCTGTGAGCTGCCGGAACAATTCAATGTTTGCAAAGAAACTGTTTGGAGCAGTTACATACAGGGTTATATGACGCTTTTTATGCGGTTATGTACGTATGTCGGAACGTCCTGTGTCAACACCGAATGGTTTGTTATTCTAGCCTTCTGGTTTTATTATTCATTTTGAGAATATCCTTTGCATATGCTGGAATTTTCGCGAATCGTTTTCAGATCTTTCCTTGGAATGGTGGAGTCTACAGCACCAGGTTGCGTCCAAGATCGTGATGTGAAGGAAGAGCCATCACCCAAACGCAGAAAACTTGATGGGCTTCCGATGCCGAAATGTGCGAATCACTCAAGTGTTGATTGTATCTTCTGGTGCGACGATTGCAATATCGCCATCTGTATGCAGTGTGCTGATGAACAGCATGAGAAGCACAGTTTGAACATTTTACGTCACGTGATCAAAGACAAGGTGATTGAGTGTCTTCGTGTCCTCAGTATGTTAAAAAATCATTCAAATAATGTTAGCGAATGCAAATTGCAATGTAACCAAGAGATTGCATTTTGTGCCAAGTCCATCCGCAGCGCGCAACTTGGAAGGACAAAATGTGAAAAGGTTGAACGATTTCTGAAATCTTTTGATTCGCAATTGTCTTCTTTCGAACGAGCAGCGCGTCATGCTAGTGACAGTGACATTCGTACAAATGTTGATGTGAAACTTCTTGGAGAACTATTGTCACTATACGGTATACGAGATTCTGATTATTTAGAGTTGCCATCTCGGATGATTCTCAAAGTTGGACATATTATGACAGATGATCCGTCTTCTTTCTCGTTATCGGGCTGTCAGACGACGTTTCAGGGTTTTTGTCGGAGAGAGTTCACGCTCGATCTGATGGAAAGTTATGTGGTTCGTCCATTCATCTTCCGTTTTAAGTGTATTTCTAGCGTCTCGTGGCCCGTAAAAGCCAGCATCAGGATAGTAACCACTGAATATGATGACGAAAGCCACACGTACCAAAATTCGGAACGACGTGGCTTTGATGCAAGAGTCGATGATTTGGTAACAAGTTGTCAAATTGCGAATGATCTGGTTTTTGCTGATGCATCAACTGAGCATACTATAACAACTCGCTCATATAGCCGTAAAATCAGCTATGCTGTCGAGATTTATCCAATATTTGCGCCATAACTTGAAGATCCTGGTTCTGTCGTCCTCTATGAAAGAATCGTTGACAAATGTGATGTTTAAACTGCAGTTTTGACCATGTGAAACCTCGTATATTGCTGCTACTCTTTATCGCCATTTTTGTTCATTTAGTTTTTGAGCGATTGTTTTTTCTTGTTGATCGTTAATCCTATGCTACATACCCTGGAAGCTTGTTTTGTTGTATTTAAAAACCTTTAAAGATTGATTCGTGAAATTAAAGCTTTGAAAGCTACTTTTTCCCGACTTCGTGTTTATGCTCGGACCAAAATATTATCGGATACTTCATGCTGGAAAATTTTGTTCTCTCAAGTTAGGCTTATCAAAACATGCTGGTAAAATTAAACCTCATGTAACAGCAGAACGTGAGTGTGACGGAGTTTGCGGTCAAATCAGTAGAATTGCCTAATCGTTCGTGCATTTTTCGACATAGATGAATGTGTTTTATCTTGACAATTTTTCAAGAGTAATTTAAAGGTTTTAAAGAGGTTTTAAAGTTAAGACTTATCTTTGCCATATCGTTAGACTGTTGAACGCTAATGACAGTTAGAGCGGAATTTTGCACGCTCACATTAATAATGCAACCAGTTTAAATTTACGGATACTCCTAATTTATTTTGTTATATGAGTGTTAACGTGCATAGTTTAGCTGAACTGTTTCAGGACTCATTAGATGAAAAACCATTTAGACTTTTGTGAGCATTTGATTTGAGTTGCTTCAGGGGACTGATCACAGGGTTTATTATATTTGATCTCTACTCTCACTTTGCAGTTTCTATTTTGTCAATTATCGCATAAACAGATGAAAATCACAGTTCAAAATAACTTTAATTTTCGAACAGCTTGACCTGACTGAGCTTGGATTGTTTGTAAAGTAAGATTCCTGAAAGGCCTGCAGACAAAATTCAGTTTTCAGCTGAGGAAATTTGAGGAAATCGTTCTTTCTCATGTTTATATTAATAGACATTAATCACCGCCCTGAAAAAACAAAAGCCTATGCATGACAAGTTTTACCTGCAAAGTCAAATGGAGAAATGAAAGAAAAATTTTACTGGATTGTTAAAAAATTTGAATAAACATGGTTTTTGTAATAACGAGATTGCTTTTCTTAATAATTAGATATAAATAAAGCTAAAGCTAGAAATGTCTGAAAAGCCTATATGGGGGACTTCATTGAAACGTTTTTCAAACTTTAATTACAAATCGGGAAAACAAATTTGAATACAACGGAAAATTTAGCTCCGTTAAAAAACTGGTTCATTTGTTCTATAATCAAATGTCAGTGACCTCTCGAGAGAATGCACGAGACGACTCAAGCGCAGTTTCGGATAGGTTTCACCGGAATCTCAAAAAAGAACAAATCAATGGATCGAAGTTTAAAATTAAAGATAATTGGACAAACTATTGAACAAATTTGGACAAACAATTTTTTTGGTTAATTTGTTTCCTGCTTTTGTTTTCAATACAATCTACAAAGAATTAAACTTTGGGTTGATAAGTTCGTTTCTGACTATGAGAAAAAAAAAGAATGTCGATATACAAAAACTCTACAACTAAAATTCATTGTTCTCCGGTGTTACGATAGTTTTATTGACTGCATGTGCGGTAGAAAATCACTGCCATAAACGTCATGGTAGGATGAGATTATATTTTGCACTGCAGTCAATTAACATTCTAATATTTGTTTAAGTACATTATGAAATTATTGTAGTCGTGCCTTTTTTATGCAAAATTTTGGAGAGATTTGATTTTTCGCGAAGAGAAACGGGATAAATGGTTACAGCATTCGAGACGTTAGTTTGCTATTCGCGTTGACTTTTGAACAGCTAAACTGTCGTCTCTAAGCGGACTAATTCGCTAGTCTCCAAGATGCGCCGATATTGCTGAGAAGGCAAACATCATTGTGAAAGGGACAATTTTATGTCGCAAAGAGAACCCCTACACCCCCTCCCCCCCATTTTCTGCCTCTGAAAATTTCGACAACTCTGGTGTTGCCATTTTTTTAGAATGAAATGATGGTGTCTGGCGCAACAATTCGGCCCCATCAACCTGACGCGAAGGAAGAGCCATCACCAAAAGCAAGAAAGCTTGACGCATTTCCAATGCCCAAGTGTGAAAAGCACCCGAGTGTTGATTGTACGTTCTGGTGTGATGAGTGTGTTGTAGCAACTTGTGTGCACTGTGTAGACGTTGACCACGAGAAACACAGCATGCATATGTTGCGTCACGTGATCAAGGAAAAACTGATAGATGCTTCCAATCACGTGATCAACTTGAAGGACCATGCCAGCATTGTTGAAGACACCAAGTCGCAATGTGACCGAGAACTGTCATTTCTTAACAAGTCCGTTCTCATGGCAGAGAGAAGAAAGGCGAGAGGCGAAAAAACTGAGCGGTTTCTGAAAGCGTTTGATCCGTATTTACCTGCGTTGAAAAGCCTAGTCTATGGTTCTAACAATGCTATGCGTGTCAATATTGGCGTAAAAACCATGGAAATTCTGCTCAAAGTTTTCCCGAAGCGGGACTGTGACATTTTGGAACTACCATCAAGGATGATATTCAAATCGGGGCACATTGCAACCCCTAATGACTATTCGTTATCCGTGTCGGGTTGTGGAGTAAAGTTTCAGGTGAATTGTTATAGAAATCCACTGTTCTTCTTCATGGACAATTACTTGATATACCATTTTTACTTCCGTTTCCGTTGCACCTCTGCTAAGATGTGGCCTGTCAAAGCGGCCATAAGAATAGTGACTACTCAACATGACGAGGAAGGCGAGACCACTGAACTATCGCAGCAGGAGGAACTTGATGCAAGAGACAATTCTCTGGTGACAAATTGTCACATTGAGAACGATCTGGTCTTCTCTGGTCCGTCTACTGAGCACAAGATAAAAGCGCGCGCATATAGCAGCAAGATAAACTACGTCATCGAGATCTATCCGATGAACTAGCCGAGAGTTCGCTTGGCAAATAAAATGCGATTTGAACTCATGAGTGCGCTTCAACGATTACAGTCTGTGACTGAATATTACTTTCTGAACAATTCTCATGCTTTCAAATTAAGTTTTGAGTTTGTTTCAACTATTCTTGTTGTCACTTTTTTCTGATTTGACGATTTATTTGTTAAGACGGCTGATTACATTAAAATATTTGCCATTATTATTGGTTTGCTTTGCCTTTTTTGTTGCTGTTGTGTTCTTTCGATACTTTGTTTAATAACTTTGAAATTTGTTGTAATTATCAACTTTGAAAGATTGATATGCAATTGATATTTTGAAAGCTTCTTTTTCCGGGGTTATTTTTTCTCATTTTTTGGCGCTCGACGATAATTACATGTAAGAGAAGTTTCTTTACCGTTTGGTATAACTGCCAAGAATCCGTTATTTTGCATCACCTTCCTGGCCTCAATTGTAACGAGTTGTTCGCAATCGGACTTCGGCTCAGCTTCATTAGTCCAGCCAGACCTGTGATGCACTTTTGGCAGAATGCTTTTGTCAAATGGTTATTTCTCTGGTCGATCTCTGCTGCCGCTCACTCAATTTATTGTTATTAGGATAACTAAACTCTTTGTCTTCTATTTCAGTGGGTTCTAGATATGAAAGTCGAGAGCTCAATTTTCATGCTAGCATGATGTTGACCGTAAACTGCTTCTGAGTTGGGCCACAGTTCAAATTAAACTAGCTGTGATTATCTCTACGCAGATTACGGAATGTTTGCTTAACACCCATCACGCGAAACTTAAGAAAAATTCTATGAAAATGTCATCAATTAACCTATCGAAAAGGAAACTAATTTCGCACTAACACCTTTGCATTGGCGAATACTTAATATTCAGAACCGAAGTTGTTAGTGGCTCTCATGCAAAACATTAAGCAATTATTAATTGCTCTCAAACGAAGTTTGACGCACTTAATGTAAAGGTGTGTCTTTCTGCCACTCGAAGGGGAGTGTTGGTACACAGATTTTTAGGACCCGAAGAGGAGTTTCGGTATTACACAGTATTTTTTAGCTGAAGCAAGTTTGTACATGACTTCCAGAATGGTATCTTAGTGTGTAATGTATAGTAAATGGGAACTTATAGTAACTTTCAAGGTGACGAGGTCATTTTTAGAATTTTTGATCCCATTTAAGTCCCTCCTATTTATCCAATCTTGAGCCCCCTTCCCCCTCGAAATACCTACTTCCTCACCTACGTCCCTGCGCCTGCCTAACACCCCACACCTAACCCCTACTGACCTATTCCCCTGGGCGCCTGAAAAGACCCCACCAACTTTAGCAACCTCCTCCTACATTACCACCCCTATGCCGCACCTACTTAACCTCCAACTACATAATTACGCCACGTCCCCACACAGCTACCCAAATTAGTAACTAAAATTTTTCTATATTTTCTTTGAATTTTGATTTTTTTCGAATATATACCTGTTTTTGAACGTTGACTTCTGTTTTTGAACATTGAACTTTAACAGCAGCTTAGTATGTAACGCATAGTGATTAGGAAGTGCTGGTAATATTAACATTGAAAAGATCATTCGGCGAATTTTTGATTCCTTACAAGTCCCTCCTACTTATCTAAACTGGAGACCACTCACCTACCTATCAAAGCCCTCAACCTACTCCACTCCCCTCACCAACCCCGTCATTACCCCCATCGCAACCACCTATTACACCCTCAGCTACCTAACCACCAGCTCCTACCCACCACCACCACCTCCTAACTAACAACCCCCCATGACGATGAAAACGCACCTACCCACGTACACAACTAACAATTGGTTGTCTCTAGTTATAAATTGCATTTTTTTTATTATTCTGAAACAACTAAGGTTAGTTATGAGTTTTTTATCTGGTATTCTAACGGCTATGTTTTTTAGAACATTTTGGCATGTCCGTTTTTGCGCTTCGGCTCTAGAACTTTGACCTAATTGACTTTTTTACGCTTATTTGCTTCATTTTTGAGTGACCCGAATTGTCCTCACGCCGAAGTGAAGTTTGCGAAGTGAAGTTTGTTGCTAAAAAGTGATTGCAGCATAGGAAATAAGTGCACGATGGCCGAGTGTCAAATGCGCCTGCCGAGTGTAAAATGCGAGCTCGTTGTTTGAATCCCACCCTGTTGGGGGCTTTTGCCCCCGTAAACAAAATTTTATCTGTAATACAGCCCTTAAATTAAATTCCACTGCCTTTCGTTTGAGAGCAATTTGTCTGACGTTAGTCGGTTTTTTTTGGTTTTCATTTTCTATATCTTTTATACCACTATTTTTCTCCGACACTTTTTTGAATTTTTCACTTCGAAAGAATTCGAATAAACCACTGAATATTGAGGACAAAAAATTGCTGTGCAGAGATCAGTTGGGGCTTTACAAATTACTGGTCTCTAATTAAGGCCTTGCTAGAATAGATGTGTATACCATTAAAATTCACTGGATGGAAGGTTATTGGCGGTCTGGATACCCACCATTTTTTCCAATACGTCTGAGTCTTTCGCCTCCCCTAATCCATCGATACTGGTTTCCCAAGTTGAATGCAAAGCCAGCACTTCCGCTAGTTGCTTGAAAGTAGTTCGTTCGATGTCATTGAGTTTTGTTTTCTAGTAAAATTTCTCTTCAGATTAATTTTCTTCATAACCGTTTTAAGCGTAGTAACGTTTTCCTGGTTTTATGTCTTTTATCTAACAATTTTTTTGAATTGTGTTCGAGAGATGTTAGATTTCGTATGTTTCGTGTGATCTATTTGGTTTCTTTTGTTTGTTTATCCTCAGCTAAAAAGTGGGGTAATTCTGGGGATTTAAAATTTGTGCATTTTGCCGAAAGATTAACTGATGTCTTCTTTAAGTTGTTTTCTCCTGAAAGTTTTGTTTATAATTTGGACCATTTGTACGTTCTCATAAAAGCAATCTATTTGCTTTTTTTATGACACCCGAAGCCTCTGCAAGGAAAAAGTTTGCAAAACGTAGTTTCCTTTAATTTTGAGAGGAAATATCAACTGTTCGCTCTGTTGGGTATTAAAGATGGCGTGGAATTTATCTGTAAATTGCTAAGTCATTCTCGGATTTAAATGTTGTAACATACTTTAAGTTTTTTTGCCAGAATTTATCAAAAACCAGAATTTAATTTTTTTTTCACTATTTCTTTAGTGTTTTCCCTCCATCCACATTAGATTTTTCATCGAATACCTATCTACCTGTGGGTATTTTTCAGCCCACTGATTAGCAATGGTTTATCAAATAAAAATCTTTGGAAAAATTGTTAACCGGCCTATCTTATCGGTAACAGATGTTGCTAACTTTGCAGTTTTCAGAATATTTGTTGTCTATTGCTTTTTAAGGCTAACATGTACGGCATCAAGACTTTTACCCATGACTAGCCTTTCAGCAGCCTGTTCTGTGTTTAGCTTAGCAAGCTATGATGTCTTCGTCGACTTTTTGTAAATCATTCAAATATTTCAATTGTTTTCAGTTTTTCATGGCCACCTTAAACGATTCTCAGGAACTTGAAATTAAAGAAGAACCAGATGCGAAAGTTAGGAAAATTAATGGGATCCCGACACCAAAATGTGACTCACATGAAAAAGATTGCTCTTATTGGCGTGACGAATGCGACTGTGCCATTTGCTTGCAATGTGTTGACACTTCGCATCAGAAACACAAATTGAAATTGTTGTGATACGTTCTGAAAGATAAAGTAAACGAGTCAAAACTTCTACTTGATGAAATGAAACTTTTTACCAAAAAATATGACGAAAATGTGTCCGAATGCGACCAGGCAATTGCGTTTCATTTGAAAGAGTTTAATGATGCCAGAGCTAAGAAACGGAAGTTTGAAAATTTGAAGGAGTTGATGGATTGCTCGGATTTGTGCTCGCATCAACAGGAAAATATTGATCCAAACGGGAATGAGGTTGAAAAAATCATTGATGCAAATATTGTTGGAAAATGCTTGAAACTTTTGCAGAAATCCGACACCGATATGTTTGTAATGTCACAAAATTTGCTTCATTTTGGTGATATAACATCGTCTGCTGCGATAGAATTTGCTATGACAGGTCATAGTAAGAAATTTTTCGGAATCGCAAAATCTGAAAGGGTCATTCAACTGATTCACAACAGATGTTTTATTCATCACAGCTTTCGTCTAAGTTGCGGTTCGTCCAAGGTTTGGCCTGTTAAAGTGGATGTTCGAATTGCAACAACTGATTATCAAGATGAAAATCACCATAAATTTGTCAAGCTGAATTTTTCGAGGGCAAAATTTGATTCGGGGACCAGTTTTAAAACGTTTAATGATATTGTTTTTGAAGATACATCAACCCAGCATGAGATGAAGATCCGATCTAAATCCGGACAAGTCAGTTATAGTATAGAGATTAGGATTGGCAGTTTTGAAACATCTTGATTGGTCACTATGACAACTCGGCATTGTTTCTGTCAATTAGTTTGACCAAATCTGACCTTTCATTTCTTTTGAAATACTCGAATGGATCCAATCCGTCTTTAAAAATGATAGAAAAAATTTTGCACTGGGCTAAACTGATTCTAATTCTATGGTTTTGATGATTATATTGTTCGCCTGCTGTTTGTCGATTTTGAATATTATTGAAAGAATTGTTTTGGCTTCATTTTTTTCCGCAGATTGTTTATCACAAATTTAAGATCTTTCATTCTTTGGCAGTACTGTGTACTTTGCAACAATCCGCTGTAACTAGGGCTCTGCGCCGCGGTTGTGAACAACGCTTATGGATTTGCGAACTACAGTTAAAATCATTCGTAAGTATTTCTCACATCAGCGTTTTGTCGCTGTACTGATTCGTTTGTGCCTTCATTAGTGAGATTTATCTAATTTATCTGTGAATTGCATTCGTTTTTTTGCAGTCCAAATCCTTAATTCGCTCGAAATGGCAAATATAAATATGTAAATGTACTCCACAATGATAATTATGACCGCGCGTATGTGCATTGCTCGAATGTTGTCAAATCAAGAGTAATGGGGGTAGGGCTCACTTAAAGTGAACCCAAAATTTTTGCTGGGTACTTTTTGTCTTTGCAGTTCAATTCCTGTCTCATCAATTTGGTTTCTTTTTGAGTGATTTCATCTTTTTTTCTTGGTCTGAAATCATAGCTGCCGAACTGAATGAGCGAACCAAATGGTGGCCACCTACCACGTAAGTCAGTTTAAATTTTAGAAGATGCCTTTGTTAAGCTCTACCACCATAGTTTAAGAACCATATTGATGCCAAGTATCCTGTCTGTATGAATGACGCTGAATACCCTGCTCAATACACTGTGGTGCCAAAAAGCCACGTAGGACTAGAGAGTCTTTAAAAAACGCATTGAGCATCAAATGATATTTCAAATTCAGCACTTTGAGTTCAAATCAATTCTCTAGAAACAGGTTATCACGCTATTATCTTTTTAAATAACTAGTAGACGGTTTGTACAGTTTCCACCCAAGTTTCTAACAATATTTGAGTTTTCACCTTGTTTGACCATCTAACAAACCTTTGCCGCTCATCTGGTTGTATTGTGTCCCAAAACATAATTGATCGCTTGTCTGAGCTTTATTTGTTTTGCTTTTTTGTAAAGAGCCTCGCACTAATCGTTTGCTAGAGAAGCCTTGAGTCTTCTACCTTTTTGTTAATTTTTGTGTCGATGTTGTATATTAGATCTTGATTTTAAGCTGAGCTGCTTTGGATTTTTGTCAATGAAAACGGACTTTTTGAATAGCAACAGCGAGGCAAACAGTAAAAGAACAAAGCGTCTTACCCGTGTTTTTTGTGTAAGCAAAAAATGAGAATGAAAACTAAATTAAAACCTCACATTTTCGATGCATTTCTTTACGCCTTTACGGAAATGAAACGTTTTGAGCGAAGATAACGCTTAAAGAGAAACACTTTGCGATACATAGCTTTTTATGCCACAGTGTATGAAGGAGTCAACATCCTCACAATCATCTGACCGTTTTTTGAGATTAATTCGGTCTTCTTGGTCGTTACTGTTTACAAATTTTCAGGACTTCGAAATTCATAGAAGTCATAATTTATTTGTCATAATCTTAAGTTTCATCTTAAAATTAAATGATATTAGAATATTACAATATATTGAATAATACTATATTGATATTGAATAATATTAGAAGCTTAAATGTCCGAACAAATGCAACTTTTCATAAGGTAGGCTTGACTTAGCTGGGAGAGCTCTACATGATAAGCGTAAACTTGACTATAGATATGTTTCCTTGGGGACTAAACAGAATGGGAAAAATGATTATAAGAGATGCTCGAGTTTGATAGCATAATGGCAGTTTTGTAATCAATTCACTCACTCAATATAATCGATACTGGTTCAAATCCATCTGTTTTACCTTTTGCACAGTAGCTGTGACCGCTGGGACCCCTCTGTCTTATATCTGGGAGCAATCAATGAACATAGACTTCTCTAAAATCTCCTTCAATGAAATTTTCAACTTGTGTTGTCAGTTAACGTCATCTCCTAATGACGAGTTTCTTTAAAGCTGGCGGACATTTAATCCAAATCAATTTCTTGACTCTCATCTAACCTTAACTACAATTTTTTCCTGTTTTTTTGCGGTGGACTGGAGAACTTACATAAAATATCAGGTTATCGTCGTTATTTGCCGGCTATCTGATGGCCATGTTTTAGATTTGCAATTTATGTCAAGCTCAAGCAAATCAAAGCGCAGAGATAAGGAACTATGTATCAAGGAAGAGCCTTTGACGAAGTCGAAGAAGGTTAATGACACAGTTCCGATGCCCAAATGTGATGTACACAGTATTAATTGCACCTTCTGGTGCACGAACTGCATTTCTGCGATTTGTTCAAAGTGTACTGAAAATGGCCATAAAAAGCACAACTTGCAAATGTTGATTCATGTCCTTCAAGATAAAGTCAGAGAAGGTATTTCTCGATTTAATGACGTCACTCGAAACAAAGAGAATTTGAGCGCCGTTATGTCTCAATGTAACCAGCAGGTTGCTTTCCACGAAAAGTTTCTGCGTAACGCTGAAAAACAAAAACTAGACCGTCAAAATATTAACAAGCTCTATAATTGCGTAAAGGAATATTTGCCTTCCTCTGAAAACCTAGCGAATAATGCGGACAATTTGAGTGTTGATTCTCGTATCTTGGGTAAACTTTTGAATATTAAACGGGACTGGAGTGATTTTGAACTTTATGAAATACAGACAGGTCTGCTGGCTAAAGTTGGCCAGTTGTCGACTACGGATAAAAATTCGTTCTCTTTATCTGGCTATGGTGCAACATTTCGCGTATTCTGTAGGACAGAATCTGTTAAGGATTTCATGGATGAATATGACATCTATTATTTCACTTTTCGGTTTTGTTGTACATCGGCGTCGGTTTGGCCTGTTAAAGCTAGCGTCCGAATAGTTCTCACCAAGCTTGACGAACGAAGAGGTTCAAACGATCAACTGTCCGAGGAGGAAGAAATTGAAGCAAGGGAGAGTAGAGACAATACTTTGGTGACGAATTGCCATTTTGCAAATGACTTGGTCTTTTATTATAAATCAACTGTTCATGAAATAAAAGCGAGATCTTATTGGAGCAAAATTAATTATGTCGTCGAGGTCTATCCCATGGCCGAGAATTGAGTTACTGGATTCTGTACTAGCTGCCAAGAATGTGAACTCATGCTTGGTATTATTTGTTTTGAAGCAATCGATGTTGCCCATATCTACTATTGTGTCAATATAAATGTTAAATTATGTGGTGATTACTTGCTATTATAGCTGTATCCGAAATCTTTGTGTTTGTAACTACGATTTGTTCCTTGAATACTGTTATCTTTGAAAGATTGCAATATAGTTCTTCTTTTGTTCGTTTTGTCATCTTGGCATGTACGGGTGAATAATTCGGTGTTTCAAAAAAAATTAGTATCAAATTTTTACTGATGGTCTTGCAAGTTAGTTGCGCGAGCATCCGTAAGATTGACTGAAATCATCAGATTCTAAGGAACTAACCACAAATAAAAATGGTAGCTGAATGAATAAAAAGTGGGTCATTTTCTGCTCCTTGTATTGATATTTTGTTTCTTACTGTATAGACTGCAAAGTTTTTCTATGAATATTACAGCACAGTTTTATTGCCTCCGAGAAGTTATCAAACTGCTCGGCGAAGCCGAGATGTTGAATAACTTCAAGATGGCGATTACAACCGTACGATAATGGTTTTTAATAAACTCTCGTTGCCATTACAACAGTTTTGCATAACTTAACTATAAAGTTCTTGGGAATAATTTTTTCCACCATTATTTTAACGCCATCCTTCACATAGCCGCACTATCGAGAAAAGAGGTGCGGAAAAGGTAGTTTTGCCCCACAGCAGTTTTACCACTGCTGGAAATTTTAATGGGGGCTAACAATTCATTTTATAAATTATGCAACTGTTGTTATGGAAACGATAGTTGATTAATCTTCATACCGACATCGAAATGAACTATTATGCATGTAAAAGCGATTCATTAGTTAGAGTAAAACAAATTTTACTCTAACTAATGAAAACAGTTGCTTTGTAAAATTAAGTAATAAGATTAACAAAGCTGGCCCATTGTACAAAAAGTGTTCTCTAATTCATTTTTTGGAAGTGTCAATTTGCTGAATACGTTTTGTAAGAATAATTTGTTAGAATCTTGTCAGATCGCTTACCAGATAACCATCTGGTCGCAAGATCTTGCCGGATAGCCATCTCCTTTTTCATGATTCTCTGCTTTCTAAATAGCCATCCGTATTACGTGTCCCGGGTTGCCCATCATACAACTTTCCTTGATTTCATACAAGGTCATATATGATCCCCGGTAATCATACAAGGTCATATATGATTTGTATGATTTACCCGTAATCATACAAGTTTCATACAAAAAATAAAAATAGTTGTAAACCACTCTAATCGTAACAGCTATAATGCTCATTCGGTAAGAATTACACCAGACTAGAAGAGTTTTTGAGATTCATTTTTCCCGGTAATCATACAAGGTCATATATGTTTTGTATGATTTCCCGGTAATCATGCAAGTTTCATATAAAAATAGAAATAGTTGTAAATGAGTTAACGACTCCAATCGTAACTTGTATAACGCTCTTTTAGTAAAAAAAACACACGAGTCAACCAAACGATGAGTTCTTGAGTTTCACTTTTACCGGTAATCATACGATAACAATTCGATCCCGTCTAAGGCATAGGCGGTAAAACAGCCATGGTTTGATCCTTTTTGGCCTCTTTTTGTCTTGGCCGTTTTTGTTTGATGATGTTAAGTTTTGATGGCAGGAAAAATCTTTTTTGGTTCTTCGCACGCACTATTTTTGCCTATAACTTCAGCTGAAGCGATTTTTAATAGTCTTTAAACGGCTCTGAGCTAATTATTTTTCAGGCGTTTTTTGTTAAAGACGTCTGCGTTGGTATAGTTTCGTTTACGTATTTTTTTGATGCTGAGTCAAGTTTTTTCCCTTTTGCAGTTAAATTTACCTGACTAAGCAATGCTAGCAGTTGCTGCTTGTGAATCGTTATAAAAACTTTGTTTCTTTTTTCGTTGATTCCAGAGATTTCCTGCATCAACATGAAATTAGTGATAGGAGATTGTAATAAGTGCTCATCTGATCAGAGCCTGAAAGCCATGAGGCCAAAATTTTGTCAAGATAGCAGCGATAGTGTTTATTGCCCGTACCCAGCTCTAAGGCAAATTCAGTACTGTGTCAGAGTTCAATTCAGGTCACATTTTGCATTGAATCTGTCTGATTCAGAGCTAACTCTGTGATTCATTCTGAATTATCTTCTGATTCAGAAGAATACTGAATATTTTCTCTGAATTTTGCTCTGTTTCAGAAAAATTCAGAAATCACTTGGTTCTGAAATCACAGTTGGTTCTGAAATCCTTCTGAATCAGTACTAAAACTCGAAATTTCCCAGAATTGTTCTGAATCAGTGCTGATTGTCTCTGAGCGTTAGGTACGGGTGTTGTTTGACACCCCTGGGGAAGCATGGAGTTGTTATTGTGCGGCAGAGTTTTTGTTCTGAATTTTCTTCAAAAATCTTTGCAGTTGCCTCCCAGCATCTGTAACTATCATTTTTCTAATTCGTATTTTTTTATTCAGTGTTTTAATCATTCAGACTTTTTCATATTTTATGACTTCTGTTCTGATTTTAGGATTTTATATGTAATAATAAAGTTAATTTCAAACATAAATTATTCCGAATTATCGTTCCGAACTAGTCCATTGCCTGTGAATTTTTATTTATTTTTTATTTTTCTTATCAATATCCCATTTCAGGTTTTCAAGCAATGGAAGATTCAAGAAAGCGTACTCGACCATCTGGCTCTCCAGTTGCAAAACCCTTCATAAAATCGGAACCCAATTTGGACAACTCAACCGAGGAAGACAACGGATCCACTCCTCTTCCCAAATGTATGATTCACCTTCACGAATTGTGCACGTTTTGGTGCAAAGAGTGCACGCTTGCAATTTGCATGACATGTGTGAAGAACAAACATCGTGACCACAATTTGGTATTCCTGGAATCAGTCATTTCTGAGAAAGTTCAGGAGTCAATACTTCGCCTCGATTACATTAGAGATAGACTGAGTATTGTGGAATCGAACGTCGATTTCTGCAAAAGTGAGATCAACTATCACGACACGCAAGTTAAACTTCTGAAACGAAATCTGATCAGTTGTGAAACAATTCGAGACTACCCGAAAGTTTTCGACCCTCACATGCAGGCATTACTTGACCTTGCTTCTGGTGTGAAAGGGGTCAAACTTGACCCCAAAATTCTGGGCAATTTCTTGCAATTACTTCGCAAAACCGACAATGATATCTTCTGTATCTCGAAACCCTCAAAAGCGATGTGCAAAGTTCGGTCTGAAGCAATATTCAAAAGCTCGCCTGTGCAGTTATGCTCTCTAAGTGGCTTCGATTTTGATCTAAAAGTCGATTTCCAGAATTCATCGCTCGCCTTATTATGTTCGCCCCAAGACAGCTCGACGCTTGTGTGGTCTATCAAAGTGGATTTCAAGTTATCGATTCCGAATGAAGAGCAGCAGTTGTACTCCGTGGACAAAACGGTTGTTAATCAGATATTCTCGCACAAAGAAACAGTTTATGAGTTCGATTTTGAGACTTACAAACCGTGGATGGATAACGAAGATTCTCAGGGATATGTTCCTTTCATATTTGAAATATTTGTTCACGAGTAGATTAGTTTGTAGTTTAGTTCATTAATACTTTAAGAACTCCTCGATCAAACAACAAAGCTTCCTCGTCTCCTGTTAGTAACAATTATATTGAGGGGCTCTGAAAGAGCAATAGTATTTTCTACGACAAAAGCAGAAAATGAAAACCTTCAGTTTCTGTTTAGAATTGAATAAACAAACTTTGCGATAATTTGAGATCAAAGTGAAAGATTCCCAGTTACTTGGAAAACATGACTAATAGAGGCTCGTGCTGCATGGCAAAAAAAATGAACCCATTGTCTAGTAATCATTATTATATTTTCTCAATTTTCGATCGCTCCCTGATGATAAAAATGTATTTTTGGATAAAACAGGCAAACGAATGTATATGGAATATATCAACGACGTGAAACAAGAGTAATACTAAAAACCAGTATGACGGGAGAGTAATTATTTTAAAGATAATGGAATTTTAAGGCCAGCCTATGAAGCATCATCAACTGATGTTGGAAGTGTTTCGTGTAAACGACACCCTCTGAGATGAGATTGGTTATCCAGCTAGATTCTTGACGAAATTTTTTTCTATACGATGTATCGTCTTGGAAGATTCTACCATTCCGGACAGTTGCACTGTTCAAAAGTCTCTTGTTTTGTCTCAGTGGATTTCTTTCACATGTGGTTTGTAATTGTAAATAGTTCATCCTCGCAACGGTTATTATTTAGGCGCTCTTTTTTACAATCCTAGAAATAGATGTATTGTCGCTGTCTTTTTACAATCCAAGAAATGGATTGTATTGGTGCTCTGTTTTTTTGTAAGACCTATTTCCATGACGTTGAGCTTTGCAAACGGGATAAACAGGTTAAATTCAGCAGGCATCAAGTGTCTTCAGAGACCCTTAGCTGCGAGTGCTAAGAGTCGTGCAGCTACAAGGGAAGCTGTAATTCAAGGATAGACGGTCATTTTTAGGAGTTTTTGACCACGAAACGGTGAAATTTTCCTTCACTTTCCGAGGGTTTCTAGTGACAATGGAATGGTTTCCAAATTTCAATACTATAAATTTCAGCAATTTTCTATACAATTTGCAGTTTTTATAAAATTTTTGATAATTTTCGGCATTGTTTGAGTTTTCAAACCCCAGGGGCCAAAGAACCTCCTACAGGGTTTGGCAATATGTAACTGCTTAGTTTCTAGCGGTAATGGAGTGGTTTTCACAAAGTTTAGCAGTTTCTTGTAGAAACTTTTTGGGTGTGTCTAACGCCAGGGGCCAGGAACTTCCTCTAGGGTTTGCAAGTATGTTTGTGCAAAGTTGGTAGGATCAATGAAATGGTGTTTACGTCTTTTTTATCACGCATTTTTTTTTTGCAAATTTTGACAAATTTTCGGAACTTTTTGACTTGAGAGGTACTGAACAAAAATGGTTTTGAACTTAATAATTTTGCAAAATTTAGAAACTCTAAAAATAATTTGACTTTTTAGGTTTTTATTATAAGTTTCTCTTTAATTTTTCCATTCTAAGTGGCCAACTAAACCCTTTGAACCTGGTGCATGGAATAATGGGTAATTTAAATGGACGAAATTTGACCTTCAAGTCAAAAGCTTCAAGCGTTTTAACATTGATTTTTTTTGACCTCTATAGCTGTCAGGTTAATTGTTACGCTGGTCAGACGCATTACTGCTAAGGTTTTCATTCAGTACCGTGGATTGCTTATCAGAACTTTTCTCACACTATTTCTTGACTTTGAGCGTTTAAATTGGGATAAACAGGTGAAGCTCAGTCACTCAAGTTTCATTAGAGGCCCTTAGCCGGTGTTAATAGTGTTAGACGTGCATTAAGTGGTGGAGTTATTCTATTAAGTTAACTGGGAAGGACGTTATTCAACGTTGTGAGTAATTCTAGATTATTCAAAAGTTTTTTTAGGAGTTTTGAGACCAAAATGTTGCAACTTATTGCGTTTTTTGTCATTTTCTGATTTTTTTTGTTGGATCAGACTAAAATTGAAGCTGTTAGTAGTTGATAAAGGTCTTATATAACTTGATAAAGCAAGACATATTTTTTTTTATTACCTTTTTGTGATCTTTATGTTTTGTTACCAAACAGAGACGAAAATTTATACTAGTTTTTTCAATCTTTGTCAGTTTTTTGTCAATTTTTGTCAGCTTTTGAGTTTTCCAGCCGGAGTTGCCAAAAACCCCATCTAGGCTTTGGTAAGAAGTTGCCGATTAGTTTCTAGAAAAAGGTGATGAAATGGTTTTCGACTTTTCAATATCACATCTTTTGGCAATTGTTTATGCAATTTGTAGTTTTTATGGTCATTTTGTGGGTCATATTTTGAGTTGTCTATTCCCAGAGGCCAAGCAACCTCCTCTAGGGTTTGACAATATGTTAATATATAGTTTCGAGTGGTAATGGATTGGTTTTCAACATTTTGTTTTTCACTAGTTTTAGCAAATTTGTATTAGAACTTGCAGTTCTCTTTGAATTTTCTAAGTTTGTCCTTTTTCTTAGTAACCCTAGCCCCTGAGGAAAGGTAACATTCGCAAGGGTTTGTTAGAAGGCTACTCCAAGGTTGTTAGGGTCAATGGACTTATCATGTTCCGACGTTATGGATCTTTATAGGCCAGTGTAAATGTTCCTAGTATAGACTTTGATTTACTGGATAATTTCAGATGACAATGAAAGATTCTAAAGATTTTAGTTGTACGATTTTTTGCAATATTTCAATAAAGTTTTTAATTTTTAAATTGTTGTAATTTTCTGAGTTTAGCAATCTTCAGGGGACAGTTAAATTTTTAATGTCTGGCTGATGGGTTAATAGAAAGATCGGAGAGGCTGAAAACAGAAATTGTTTGGAGCGTAGTAGTTTTGCTAAGTGTTAAAACTGTAAAAAGTTAAAAAGCAATTTTCCGCTGAAATCTTTAGTGGCCTTTTGAACCATTTCTTTTTATTAACGTTTTCTCTCAGTGCTTGTTCGTTGAACTACAGCGTCAAATCAACCAAGCAGCCCATACAAATATGGAAGTCAATGTTACTGAGCCGCCTCATCATAGCACAACATGTATTGGCTATCAGAGTCCAGAATCATCCTACAGCTCAAAAGCAAGCGACATAATTTTAAAACACTTATCAAATTCAGCGATTATATTTTTAGTCACTCATTATCCACCTACATCTACCCAGTTTGTCTAATTCGACTCGATCTAACACTTTAGCCACAGATGAAAGAGATTAGTTGTACTCAAATCCGATTTATGATTCGGATAACTCAAATACGAGCCCTTTTGGAGAGAGATTTCCTTCAACCAAAGCAACATATGACTTGAATACTCTTCCACCACTTCAAAGAGCCCTTGTTCGAGGCAATAGCTGTAACTCACAACGACAAACTGAGGCACCTTGTGCAGTACCAATTAGGGAAAGATATTCACCTCAAATTAGAGGCATTTCTATTCAAAGTGGAGCCAACGCTGCACAAAGAGAGGAATTAGTTTTCAGAAACAATCAACATCAATACATAAAGAAAATGAAGTAAATAAAATTCCCGAAATACCCTTTTGCTGTAACGGAAAACAATAGAAAAGTGGAAAGCTTCCCATCCATTTTCTTTGTGCTGCTCATATACCATTGAGTGAAAGAAGTAAAAACAATATCTGAGCGTTAAAAACAACACCAAACATCCAACTGTCAAGAGGTACTGATCGAAACTCAAGGGGCAGCCAGGACGTAAATAAAACCTAGATAACAAAAACAATGTCAACTCATGTTTGCTTAAAAGAACCCTACAGCTTTTAGGAAACTACATTGATACAAAACTACTCTTTCAAAATCGCTCGTTCCTGTATGATAGTCTTCATGCTCGAAATAGCAAGATTTCACTGAAAAACACTCTTAAGGCAATGTTCGGACAGACAGACACTCATACACACACAAACACGCACATACATGTTTTCAGTGACTCTCAAGATTCATAGAGGCCCTTAGCCGGTGTTAATAGTGTTAGACGTGCATCAAGTGGTGAAGTTACTGGAAGGACGTTATTCAAGGTTGTGAGTGGTTCGGGATTATTCAAAAGTCATTTTAGGAGTTTTGAGCCCAAAATATTGCAACTTCTTGCGTTTTTTTGCCTTTTTTTCCGATTTTTTTGTTGGACCAGTCTAAAATTAAGCTGGTAGTTGTTGATAAAGGTTTTTTTTCAGGACATTGTTATTTTTATGACCTTTTTGTGAGCTCTATGTTTTGTTACCAAACAGAGACAAAAATTTTTACTAATTTTTCAACCTTCATCAATTTTTTGACAATTTTTGTCAGCTTTTGAGTTTTCCGGCGCCAGGAGCCGAAAATCGACTCTAGGGTTTGGTAAAATGTTGCTGATTAATTTCTAGAAAAAGGTAATGAATAGTTTTCGATTTTTCAATATCAGATATTATAGCAGTTTTTTATACAATTTGTAGTTTTTTTTAATAGTAGTTTCTATAGTTTTGTCATATTTTGAGTTTTATAGTCCCAGAGGCCAAGCAACCTCCTCTAGGGTTTGATAATATGTTAATGTGTAGTTTCCAGTAGTAATGGATTGGTTTTCAAAATTTTGATTTTCACGAATTTTAGCAAATTTGTAATAGAATTTGAAGTTGTTTTGAATTTTGGAACTTTGTCCTTTTTTATTAACCCTAGCCCCTGGGGATGAGTAACATTCGCAAGGGTTTGTTAGAAGGCTACTGCAAAGTTGTTAGGGTTAATGGAAGTATCCTGTTCCGACGTTATGGATCTTTATGGGCCAGTGTAAATGTACCTAGCTTAGAACTTGGGTTGCTGGATAAGTTCTGACGACAATGAAAGGTTCTAAAGATTTTAGTTTTACGATTTTTTGCAATATTTCACTAAAATATTCAATTTTTGTATTTTTGTCTTTTTCTGAGTTTAGCAATCTTCAGGGGACAGTTAAATTTTTAATGTCTGGCTGATGGGTTTATAGAAAGATTGGAGAGGCTGACAACAGAAGTTGTTTCGAACGTAATAGTTTTGCGAAGTCTTAAAACTTTGTTAAAAAAATACTAAGCAATTTTTTCCGCAGAAATCTACAGTGGCCTATTAAACCTTTTCTCAGCGTAATAACGTTTTTTTCCGATTGGTTGTTCGTTGAAATGCAGCGCCAAATCAACCAAGCAACCCATACAAATATGGAAGTCGATGTTACTGAGCCGCCTCATCATAGCACAACATGTATTGGCTATCAAAGTCCAGAATCATCCTACAGCTCAAAAGCAAGCGACGTAATATTAAAACAGTTATCAAGTTCAGCGGTTGTATTTTTCGTTACTCACTATCCACCTACCAGTACCCGATTCGTCTAATTCAACTCGAACTAACACTGCGGCGACAGATGTAAGACACAAATTATACTGAAATCTAATTTATGATTCGGATAACTCAAATATGAGCCTTTTCGGAGAGATAGATTTCCTTCAACCAATTCAACATATGACTTGAATACACTGCCACCACTTCAAGGAGCCCCTGTTCGAGGCAATAGCTGTAACTCACAACGACAAACTGAGGAACCTTGTGCAGAACCAATTAGGGAAAAATATTCACCTCACATCACAGGAATTTCTATTCAAAAAGGTGCCAACTGTGCACAAAGAAATCAATTAGTTTTCAGAAACAATCAACAGCAACAAACAAGGAAACTGAAGTAAAATTCCCGAAATACCCTTTTGCTGTAACGGAAAACAATAGACATGTGAAAAACATCTGTCATGCTCATGCAGCTACGCCTCATGATCATGAGGTTATCGTGACCTGTCATTAGAGCTATTACCCTTTTAAGAGGTTACTTGATTATCATTGAACTGTAAATATTTAGTTTAAATATTGAAGTGAGGTGCTATTAAACTAATCTTTGTCAGGACAAGCTAGAATTGGATAGCTAAAGTTAAGCAGCTCTAATAGTGCCTGTATTTTCTCTGACTTTTTGAATTAAAGCAAACATCTAGATCAAACCTTTCTTTTAGTTTAAGTTGAGAAACACCAAAGTAACCCAATTTTCGCATTCGTAGAAAATGAAAATTACAAAACCCCAGGCGAACCGCTAATCGCAGCGCTATAACTTTGGCACCATTCGAACCGCGACTATTTGTTTCGTGTTTTAAACTACTTTCCGGGCCGCTCGTGACATGGTGACAGGAGTCATTTGGTGTTTCTGAACAGAATTTTGAGGTTTTTGAAAATATTCATTCAAAATGGCACAACCTATCCAACCTTTTTTGAATTTGCAAACTTTTTCTGGAGCAGAAACTGAAAACATTGACCAATTTGAGAGGCAATTAAGAAGTTGCATTGGCTTGGCTCAAATTGATGCAGCAAATCAACATTTGTACCTACATCTTCACCTGAAAGGTAACGCTTTAACTTTCTATGATCAACTTGCACAAGCTACAAGAGCAGATTTGGATCTAGCTTTGACAGCTTTATGTGAAAGGTATGTAGGTCCCGAACGCGTTGAATTTTATAAACTGCAGTTTCAGAATCGTAAGTTTAATAAATCAAAAGAAACAGTTCAAGACTACCTGACTGAGTTACAAAGATTGGCAAATTTAGCTTTTCCAAATATAGCAGCACGAGCTGCCGCTGGTGGTTTACCTGCAATAGCTGCAGAAGACAGAGCAAATGATAGAACTAGAAGAGTTAAAGAAGCTTTTATAAACGGTATGCCAAACAAACTTAAAAAATATCTGTTAACTCTACAAGAAGCGACCCCCGTCGAACAACATTGCGAAAAAGCCTCAAAAAGGTTAATGTTAGATGATCAGTTCCCTGAGGTTGATTCCGAGTCAGCCTTTAATGAAATATCAACCTCACAGTTTGAAACAATTGTTGCTAGTATTTCAGCTATTAACAAAATCCAAAAAGAACTGAAAGAGTCTAATGAAAAACTTAATCAAAAATTATCAAAATTAGAAAACAAAGCACAAGCACAAGATGTGAGTTCTAGTAACTGGAACACAGGACGATACGGACAAAACTATCAAGGAATCGCCCACGCAGCAGCAAACGACCCTCCTTTCGACTGGCAAGGCATGATGCAGCAAATGATAGCAATGCACCATGGTGTTCAGCCTAACAACAACGGAGGAAACTTTCAGTCACAAGGTGGATCTGGAAATGGAAACTTCAACAGATCTAATGGTAGAGGAAACCGCAGAAGGTTCTTTTGTGACATTTGTGGAAAGAATGGACGCACACCGAAGTATTGCTGGTATCGTGAACGAGCTGAGCGTGACCAGAAGCTACCTTTCGACAAACAACCAAAAAACTAGGTAAGCCACAATTACAGCGCAAAGTCCCTCATCTTAATTCAGTAATACCCCCTTATTGTGCTAAACTATTTTATGTCCCTTTATCTTTTCAATCATTCTCAACATCATTTTTAGTCGATTCTGGAGCTTTTTCTAGTGCTATTTCTCCTTTAATTATTGATAAAATCAAGAAAGTATCGCCAACAAGCATCGAAAACTTACCATCTAATCCATTCCCTGTTGTAAAAGTGGCTAACGGATCCTATGCAAAAACTTTAGGCCTAGTTAATATTTCTTTTACTCTAGCTAATCAACCATTCACTGAGAAATTTTTAATTTTGCCAAAAATGAGCAAACCAATTCTAGGTTTACCCTTTTTTGAACGAAATGATATTTTAATTGATCTTAAGTCCCGTAAGCTCCTTTTGCCTGATATTACTTTGCAAATTAACTCTGTGGCCAAAGCCAACGGCTCTAAGAAAACTATTCATCATAAGAACAAATTTGCGCTAAAAAGTGCTCAAAAGATTACTGTTCAACCACACAGTCAGGAAGTATTGAAGTGCGCAATAGATAAAAAATTCTCTAAAGAAATCATAGGAATAGTCGAGCCTAATGCTGGTTTTGAAAAGAGTTCGGGGTTATGCTTAACAAGTTCCCTGTCCAAACTGAAGAATTCTGAAACAGAAATTGCCCTTCTTAATGTTACTCCAATAGCAATTACTGTAGCCAAAGACACAGCCATTGCCAAATTTACAATTTTAACCGCAAAACAAGCCGAATATATTCAGCCAATTGATCCTAGTTTGTTTAGTTTAGACAATTTTCAACTTAATGAGCTAGTAACAATTCATGAAAAAGTTGATCCCTTTCCCAAAAATGAGTTTTGGTTCCCTACACCCGAAACCTGTTCGTCATCGCAAAACTTGACAGGAATTCATAAAAGAATTTTCGAAACTTTGGTAGAACTGAAACAACTTGAAAAGCTTGATCCTTTACAAAGTCAAGAAGAAAAATTTAAATTTTTAAGTAATTTTAATTGGAATAAATCTGTACTGAATGTTGAGCAAAAATCCAAAGTCGAGGATCTTTTAGTCGAATTTAATGATATTTTTGCCAGAAATCGTTTCGATGTTGGTGGAAACGACGAGTTCAAAATCAAACTTACGCCGGAAAAACCCAAACCCGTTTACACGCAAAGTCCCCAACTCCAATTCATCTGCGTGAAGAAATTTTAGTCGATCTTGCAATAATGCAATATTTTGGAATTATTACAACTTTGCCGTATTCAAAATATTCAAGTCCTCTTTTTGCGCAACGCAAACCATCCGGCAAACTCCGTTTGCTTGTCGACCTTAGACGTGTTAACCATTTAATTCGCCATGATTATAATTCGAATAATTTTCCAATTTCAACGCTCGAGGATGTTGGTATCCATTTAGCCGGTAAAAGCCTTTTTGCAAAATTAGATTGTAGCCAAGCGTACTATGCTGTAAAAATGGCAGACCCCCTTTCCGCTCAACTACTTGCTTTCAATTTTGCATCGAGAACTTTTGCCTACACACGATTAGCGCAAAGATTAAGTCGCTCTGTAAGTGCATTTAGTTCCTTTATGCGTAAGTATCTTGACCCATGTATTGCAAATGACCAATGTTTTCAATACGTTGACGATCTTGGCACCGCTGCTCACAATTTCGACGAATTGTATTCCAATCTAGAAAGCATTTTTCATTGTATTCGCCGTTCAGGTTTGAAACTTTCGATGGAAAAATGTGAAATAGGAGTACCAAACATTACATTTTTAGGTCGTTCAATAAGTTCCGAAGGAACAATGCCTAACAAAAGCAAGGTTGATAAGTTCCTGTCAACGATTAAAATGCCTAAAAATGTAAAACAAACAAAACGTTTGATTGGATTTTTCCAGTATTTCCGCCACTATATGCCTAAATTAGCTGACAAGCTTTTGCCATTTTATCAATTGACAAAAAACGATACGCCTTTTGAAATTACCAACGAACATCACACTTGTTTGAAAGACTTGACTAAAATGTTGGAAAACTCGTGTAAAATTACTCTTCGACTACCAAAACCAGATTTGCAGTACGTTATTTTAGCAGACGCTAGCTATTATTCGGCTGGATATGTTCTTATGGTTGAAGATTATGTTCAAAAAGGTGATGTTGAGCACAAAC
>NC_134477.1:8963993-9122303 GCF_964194025.1 Convolutriloba macropyga
TTCCCGTTCTTTTCGAGAAAATTTTGAATTGGATGACTTTGGTGATGTTACTCTAGTGACAAATACTACTTCAGTGCAAATTACGCAAAAACATTACAATAAAGTATCTCAACATCATGTGATTGGTTGTCGCATATAATCTCACAAAAAGCACATTTTGAAATCTTTGTTTTTTTCCTTTTTTCGACTTCATCGGTGTTGCAGTTTTGTTTGTGTGGCATGTGAAAAAATCAAAAGTTGATTGGAAGCGAAATCAAAATTTACATTAAGAAAAACTATGCTTTGGAGACGCAACTTTCGAGAGAATTTATCCGCTTCTTTTTTCCTGCTGTTTGTTCATTTCAGTGTTTATTTCTGATTTGATAGCAAGAAAAGTTTTTAAAAATTTAAATTTTCAGAACCTTGATGGAATCAAGCCGACAATCACTTCATTCTAATTAGTGCTAAATTTTTGCTATTATTGGTGTTCACTGATGATTCCGATTCCTTCGAATTTTCGGACATCAAAATTATCAAATAATCTCTTACCGACAGCAACACTTTTTCGCTGCGTGACGTCATATTTTTCTCCTTTGGTCTGTTTTAACTTCTAAATCAATTTAGCGAAGAATTTATGAATTCCATTGCTCAAAACAACTTCTGTTGTAAGAATGTTCCACGAAAAGTACTTATTTAATTGAACTTCTATTTCCCCATTTCTTATTAGGTTCATTTCCATATTTATTTTGTTAATGTCTGCTGCTAAATGGTTTCACATTGCTGTTTAAATTTATAGTTTCGTCTTGTTTAACTGTTTCCAAGCAACCAACCATCGGTTGTATAAACTATTTTCATTTTTCTGGTTGCTTTGCTGTAATCCGCCATAAAATTAGTCTTCATCAAAATCGCTTTATTCACCAAGCCAAATTAGTCAGTAGCTCTAATAGCGAAATTTCCCCGCAAATTTAATTTGTAATTCTAATGGGGTGAATCAACAAGTGAATCACTTCAACAGTATTGTGATTCAAAAAGCCTGAATCTCTCGGCGAATCACCCCTATAAAAAAAATTGGGTCTAAAGGCACCACAAAACATGAAAGTCAAAATAGGAAAAAAGTATAACTTCAGTACTCTTTGACTCCAGGACTGGTGTGTATCATCGTGAGAAAAGACATAAGAAGGCTGATCATAAACTATTCCGAAGAAGCAAAGTGGTTGGTTGAGGAACAAAAAAATATATAAAAATCTTCTCAAACGAACCACTGACAACACTAGGCACCCTAGTGACTCCAATAGAATGCAAGAAATTTTCAACCAAAAACGCTCAATTCGTAATTGTCAAAAATGATCAACGGCCCTCATTTGAACAGATTTTTACGACACACTGGGCATTTGCATCAAGCAAAAACAAACAACCAACGAATTCGTGAACTACATAAATACACCGAACCGAATCAAGAAACAATTCGACAAAAAATTCCCTGGCCTCATAACTTGAAATTGTAAGTCAAAAAAGTTATCGATGAAATTAGAGTTAAATCGAATTTTCATTGAAAAAATACCAAGTACGTCACCAAAAAGGCAGAAAAGTTTCCAAAAATATGCAATGCAAAGTCAAAATTCTATTGTCAAAACTGTTATAATTAGTTCTTATTATAAAGTTCGGTTCATGTTCAGACAAATCATCACATCACCTATGGTAAAATCAATCAAGAAAGACGGATCAAAAAAGCTATCATTAGGTTCAAAAGTTTTGAACAAATCAAGCAACAAAAACAAATACCAGGTATTAAATATAGACAGACTAATACAAAAATTCACAAAATACAAGCTCAAACGAGGAGCGAAACGAATCATATTTCACAACTCTCGATTTGCAATTCGCCTAATGCCAGCTAAATGTACACCCAAAAAGCGAAAGGCATTGCAATTTTGATTTACTTAGCGGCAATATGACAGGTACATATCGATTCAAAACAAGTCTCTTTGCTTTGACATATATGCCGGCCCAATTTTAAAGGGCCATAGGTACAAAAATAATTGGCCCTGCGAACACATATTATTTTCTAGACGTTTTTAATCGTAGGAAGCGGAAACGTTGGACGAACACTTAGATTTAGTCAGAAAGTGCTAGGAGAAATTAGATAAAAAACACCCAAGAACAATATTATCGAATTGCTGTTTTGCGAAAAAAGATTTCAAATGGCTTGGCTATAAAATCTCAAAATGTGGCCTAAAACCAATAGCAACAAAAATGAGCTCTTTCCTTATTCTAAAACCGCAAAAAAACACTGGGGAAACTGGAGATCGTTCCTCGGATCTGTTCACATGGACAAAAAATCAGAAAAAAACACATGGACCGAAAATCAAACCAAAGATTTTGAACCAATAAAGAACCGAATAGCACAAGCAACTGAAAATAAACACTACCAACCAAATTTGGAAGCTAAAATGAAATGCAACGCATCTAGAGTAGGTTTAGGGGTAGCTCTTGAACAATTAGAACACGAAGGCTTGAGAACAGTTGCATTCACCTCGCGATTCTTAAACTTGCTAGAATCCAGATGAAGTAAAAAACAAGCTTGAACATTTGGCGGTAGTATGGGCATCGGATAATTCAAATACTACCAGTTTGGACAAAAATTTACAGCCATAACGGATTATCGAGCACTGCTTTCTATCATGAAAGAAAATCGATCAAAGAAATTGTATAATAGTAGACTAACTAGCTGGGTAGATCAGCCTTTATCATTTTATTGCAAAATAGAACGTTTGCTGGGCACAAAAACGACCCTAGATGATAACAACTCTCGCAAACCAAATCAATTAGCACCCAATATAATTCAAAACGAAGCAATTCGTGGTAACAAAATTAGGTTTAGTGAAACGCAGCGCGAAACGCTTCCTGATAAAAAAAATCTAAAAATGAGTCAACCAAACCACAAATCGAGTAGAATTACCAGCCAATATCTAATTATGACAAGGTTGTGAAGGTAAATGCCAATTTTGCTGCACAAATAGAAGGAATGAAAAACAATTCACGCAAGCTCGCTAATTGGTGCGAAAATTCATTCTGCAAAAGGAATGAACAATTTGATTGACACCACTAAAGCAAACCATTCCACGATTTTGAAGGCGCAACTTCAGTCTGTCAACCCTAAATCTAACTTTGAAAGAATTGCACAGCAATGTTTAAAAAATATTGAGATGCCTAAGAAATCAAAAACTAGCACACCATCCCAAGTTATTTTCGACAACGAACAACAACAGACCACATCTCAAACCACAACACCCGAGACTCCAGCAACCGATGGGAGCTGCACACCGGATTCAAGCAACCCTGCCCCACTGTCCGACGTATATGCTGACGCCGTCAGTTTTGCTCTAAGCAAAATAATTACAAAAGGCTTGATAACTTACCTGACGGCGAAGAATTTGATCATAAAATGAGTCCGCGACTGTGTGCTGACAGGAAATGAAGTGCACTGCAAACAGCTAAGCCCCTACATACAGTTTTTTGTGGGACTTACACGTGAAGTCGGGCTGTTTATGCATTGACGATTGCATCGCGATTCCTCAATCCATCAAGGACGTCTACATAGAGGCAATAAACTCGACCCAATCCGGTCGTTGAAAGACAACCGACATGGCCATCCAAGAATGGGGGCCATACACGAATAGGAACATCAAATCAAAGGCCTCAAAATGAGACCTGCATAAAAATCGGATATATTTAAAGCCCGCTAAACCTTCATCATTTTGCCCTCGATAAAGCCAAGCAAAAAAAAAAACTAATGAAGAGATTGATTTTGGCGGTGCAATCTGTTATGAAAAACGACCAGGAGGTTTACTTTTTTCCCTGTATAGACCGTTTCCCAAACTTTCCAGTGGAAGTTGTTGACAACGCCAATGCTAATATTATACAAAAATTCCTCCAATTTCAAATTCTATTGCAGGCGTTCTGAGGTGCATTCGCTTTGACCATTAGCATTGGCATTGGCGTGGTCAATTACTTCAACTGGAAAGTTTGGGAAACGGTTTATTGAGGTAATTGGAGAACCAATTAACAACCATAGAGATATCGGCTTAGTAGAACGCCTCATCCAGACAATTAAACGCAGGTTGGGGTGCATCAAAGAATCTGCTAACACAAAAAATCAATTTGAAAATGTCTAGTAAATTTTAGAACGCCCCAGCTCAGAATATGCCGACAGAAAACACTGAAAATGAGCCCATTTGAGGCTCATTTCAGCCAAAAACCAAATACGTCCTTAAGGAAAAGAAGCACGGAGCAGAATCTACAGAAACTTTTTTACCAGAATGTTATAAATAAATATTTAGGTAAAGAAACAAATCAGTCGATGACCCTTGTAACTGAACATAAATGGGAAGACAGAGACCGCAATGACACAGAAGCGGAGAGTAAAAAACCAGTGCAATGCGCGACGCCATTGAGCGGCAACAAAATGACACCTCAAATGAGACGCGCCTAATAAACGCAGACGCGCTTTGTGGTAGCATATCAAGGACAGAGGAATCTCTACAGCTAAAACTGGCAAAAAAGAAGCCGGCAAGCAAAAGATCAAAAAAGAAACTACAGAGATTATACGAGGCATGGGCCCCCGGCTCAACAATAGTGGAAGATGATGACGTTACTTATATTGACAAAGAACTGGGGAAAATGACATTAACGGTACGCAAAACTGATGCAGCAAAATTGGGCTCTAAAGCCAGAAGAACACCCACCTCAGAACCTATGCCAAAAGGCGACCACCAAAAACTCCATCGGGAAAAGTCACAGAGGGCAAAATTGCAAATCACTCCATTGACTTTGAACGGAATGGGGGAGGGCGGAAAACCAACTGCACAAAAACAATCGGTCGATGAAGTGGGCAATGTGTCATCGGTGCCTTCAAACTTCTCCAGAGCGATAAGAATACAAATGCCGGTAGATCCAGCTAACCCACACTTGAGGTAACCAAAAAAGAGAGCACAAACGAAAAGTCCCATCACCACATCGAAAGAACCGCGTCTCGGTAAGAGAAATTGCACGGCAAAAACAGATTCAACTGACTCAATAGTAACCAGTCCCGCGGTATTGGTCGCTTCAAAACGACGCAAAACAGATAGCAAATCACAAATGTCAAGTTATTCAACCCAACTTTTAACTCCTCTAATCCAAAGCAGCTCATCTGCTTTTCACTCCAATTGCACCGCAACCAAGCGTAGTTGAAGGAATTCAAACTCTCGCCCATTGAAATCCGACGCCTACAGCACACCTCGAAATCGGGATATTCTCACCAAATGTCGCACCATTAGACCTACAAAATTCCCCAACTGTACCCTTTTATACAATCTGCAGTGGAAGCTGAAAAGAACACAGACTCAGAAAGTTATTAAAACTGCTGAAACGCACGAAAATGATAACCATCAGCTCGAAATTTTTTTGTATGTAGTAAATAGTGCATATGATATGTAATTTTATGTTACAATTTATATTATAGCGAAAATAAGCAAAGCTGTACTTTCGTTTTGCATAGGAGGAAATGGGGTACACAGATACAACAACGAGTACTTATTTCATCGATCTTCTATTTCCCCATTTTTTTTCGGTTAATTTTCATTTTATTTTGTTTATGTCCGCTGCTATATGATTTTTTTTGTAGTTTCCCCCCTAAATTAATGCTCATACTTTTTGCAACTCGCTGCTAAAGTGTTCATTCCTCTACGGTAAATATTTCTATTTTGTTCACGTTTAACTTTTGCCAAGCAACCATTCATCGATTGTATAAATTACGTTCATTTCTCTGGTTTTTTTGATGTAATCCACTACTAATTTAACCTTCAACGAAATCGTTCGAATCGCCAAGCAAAATTAGTCAGTAGTTCTAATGGGCCAAATTGGCCCGCAAATCTAATCTGTAATTCTAATGGGCCGAATCACCATGTGAATCAGTTCAACAGTATTGTATATTAATAAGCCTAAATCGCTAGGCGAATCAGCACTACGAAAAACTCGATCCAAACGCATCGCGAAACACCAATAAATATCGTAGCCATGAACTGCGTACGGCAAGTTCTGCACTCTATTGATTTAGTTGATGTTTAAATAGTTCTGAACATGAGGCGCAATAGATTTCATCTAGACAAAGACTTCAACGTTAGTTCTCTAGTAAAACTTTTCTGACTTCTGTATTTCTAAACACCGATGTACTAACTGATTGGGACAAGTCCGTGGACCTATCGATACCAGTTACACGCCACGGTAGTCCAATGTGACTTTACAGGTATGCAAACTGGTGCACGTGATAATGTAACTCATAATTAGATCTACAATTAATTATTGTTGTTGCTGCGCCAACGCAGCTTAGCAAGCATGACGGCTGTTGCGGCTCTTTCCCAGCTGTGTTTTTTCTTATTATTCCCAACATTTCAGTCATTTAATGAGCAGAATTTCTCTTTAATGGCTGTGGTCACTTTGATTCAAAAAATTCAGGTGGTAAAAACCACAGAATTCAAGATTTTTAGGCTATAGTCAGCCTGAAGCAGTGGTTTCGTGAGAGCGCATACTCATGCAGTCATCTTCACTAATGCAAGGGATTGTACGCTCAGCAATTGCCGTTTAAATCACAAAGCTCACCTCTCGACTATCACACGCTACACATACATACACACCACACACACACACACACACACACACACACATATATATATATATATATATATGTATATATATATATATATATATATATATATATATATATATATATATATGTATATATATATATATATATATATATATATATATATATATATGTTCTCTCTCTCGCTCGCTCTCTCTCTCTCTCTCTCTCTCTCTATATATATATATATATATATATATATATATATATATATATATATATATATATATATATATATATATATCTAGCTAGTATCTGGCTGCAACTATATATTGACTCCCTTGAAATTTATATATTTTGGTCATATAAAAACTATTAATAACGGAAAATGTGCTTTTTCTCAACGCACACTCTATACTGAATCTTTAAAGTGTCAAGTTCATGTTGATTTGCAATCACTTTTGATGTAATTTTATTAAAAAAACTTGTGAGTGTTAGCAACTTTAAAATTAAGTACAAGCCGTCTTTACTAGTCACTCTGTAAAATAATGTCACTCCACCCAAAAATTTTGAAAAAAGAAATTAAAGTAATGTTACACATGTTAGAAAATTGAATTTTATTCTCACTACGCGTCCATTAAATGATCACTCCTTTCTGATTTCCAGCTTAATAGGACAAACACAGAAAAAAAAGGAAAGTGTTTTGTCAATCTGGTGCAAATGTGGGTCTGCATTAAAAAATAAACAATTATTTGTTTGGAAAAAATGACATTTCGATATTTGATACTCTGTTTTTTATCAGTTTCACTTGCACACAACTTGTTTTTCGGGAAAAAAAACATGTTTCGAGCATAAAATTTTATCAAAATAAAGAATTCAAAATCTGTGTTAAATATCCTAGGTCAAGATTTTGATCAAATAATGCTTCTATGGGACACAATAGTATCAGCAGACTCAGTTAGATCAAAATTTTTTAAAAAAAAATCACCACCAAAAACATACGACAATAACACATACCAACAGTTCTGTCACAATTAACAATACAACAAACATGCAAGCAACTGCTATCTCTAGGAATAATTAGCCTAACATCAAAAGCACATTATCAAATTCTCAATCATCTTTAACAATAGGAACGACGGGAACAACACCAGCAACAAAATCCAAAATGTCTGAACCAATGAGAACGGCCGGACCACCGCCAGCACCAAAGGTAACAAAATCCAAAATGCTTACAGCAATGGGAACGGCCGGACCACCACCAGCACCAAAGGTAACAAAATCCAAAATGCTTACAGCAATGGGAACGGCCGGACCACCACCAGCACCAAAGGTAACAAAATCCAAATTGCCTGCGCCAATGGGAACGGCTGGAACACCACCAGCACCAAAATCCAAATTGCCTACACCAATGGGAACAGCTGGACCACCACCAGCACCAAAATCGAAATTGCCTGCGCCAATGGGAACGGCCGGACCACCACCAGCACCAAAGGTAACAAAATCCAGATTGCCTGCGCCAATGGGAACGGCTGGACCACCACCAGCACCAAAATCCAAATTGCCTACACCAATGGGAACGGCTGGACCACCACCAGCACCAAAATCCAAATTGCCTACACCAATGGGAACGGCCGGACCACCACCAGCACCAAAGGTAACAAAATCCAAAATGCTTACAGCAATGGGAACGGCCGGACCACCACCAGCACCAAAGGTAACAAAATCCAGATTGCCTGCGCCAATGGGAACGGCTGGACCACCACCAGCACCAAAATCCAAATTGCCTACACCAATGGGAACGGCCGGACCACCACCAGCACCAAAGGTAACAAAATCCAAAATGCTTACAGCAATGGGAACGGCCGGACCACCACCAGCACCAAAGGTAACAAAATCCAGATTGCCTGCGCCAATGGGAACGGCTGGACCACCACCAGCACCAAAATCCAAATTGCCTACACCAATGGGAACGGCCGGACCACCACCAGCACCAAAGGTACCAAGATCCAATCAAAAAGAAGCCAGCACTAGCGCTGCTGACCAAATTTGCCATGACCAACAACGATGTAGTGACTGACGAAACAGCTGCTGACTTTTTGAACAGAACATAGATCATTTACGCTTAGGGGCATCAAAAGGGATGGAGTTTTCACAAACAAGTTATTTGTTCAGTTCTCTTAGAAACCGAAAAGACTTGAAGCAAGAGAACCGATATATTGCTGTAATATTATGGAGCACATTTTTAAACTTGGGTGCGTGACGAATAAAGAAGTGTAGTTCAATTTGAAGGCTGTGGGTTAAACTCATTGGTGTGGCCATGATAACCGAATTGATATTAACTGGATCATTCTTTTTCCGAAAAAACTCAAATCACAGATATCGAAACCAATAAAAGAGTAGCTTTGCCTCTGAAAACAGTCGGTTGAAAATTTTTCAAGTATTTGAATCTAAATCACGAAGTAATGCAATCTTAATGAAATCATGAAAAAAGGCAAATAAATGAACTAATTTTTATGTAGCCGTAAACTAGCATTCCCGAATGCACACAGCGATCGGGGCAACTTTTTACGTATCCTAGCTGCGTCGAACGACCCTCCTGGAATTCCACCTTGTACGAGTGGGGGAAGGATTTCTCTAAGGGTGTGTTAAGAAATTGTACAGCTGTGTGGGACAAAAGCTGCAAAAAGAGTGATGTGAGATTACGCTGTAAAGAGGGTGGTAATGCTGAGTATTAACTATTTCATTGAATCAATGTAAGTCGCCATATTTGCACATTCATTTGTGTAAAGCGCCATGTTTGTAATGATTGCTAACAAAAGGATGAAAGTAAAGTCATGTAAACCGGAAGTGATGATAGTTGTTTTTGATATAATCTGAAACAAAACCTGGGAAACCAAAAAATAAACATGAAAACCGGAAAAAAGGACTGAATACGACCAAGGATAGGCCAGCGTTGAGTTCAGATTGCGCTTTTAAGTCACTTTTAAGGCGCTTTAGGACGAGTGTTATTCGTGAGGAATGCATGACCAGTGTTAGTCGGTTATCTATGGTATAGAGGCTGGCGAAACTGCTTGAAGGGAAAGAGTTGGCTTCGAGACTGGGGGTCTTCGGATAATGGGTTAAACGATGTAAGAGCAGGGCTCTCCACAGAGGTAAGAGTGGATAGGAAGGCATACCCTTAGCGACACTTTCATCATTTATCATTTTACATCCTTTGGCAGCCCGTAGAGCTTTACAGTTTTGAGCTGCTCTTTTGCTGCTATATGTTCTCCCGTTGCAGCATCTCACTCATCCGTCTTTTTGAGCGGGTCAATTTGACTCCGGTGGAAAGAAAACAGTGGTACCATACAAAAGTTTTATATTCAGACAAATTAACTCAGTTTCTTCCAGCAACTTGCCTCACCCGATTTTTCAAGAATTCGGTGGTTAAAATTATAGAGATTGAATCAGCTGCTTTGAAGGAAGCCGCGATTGATAAATTTTTCAAGCCAAATTATTACAATAAAAAATTAAATCTGTAAAAACAATAGAGCAAAAGTTCTTCGCTGGACCAAAAGTTTCCGAAAATTAGAAATTTGCCCGTAAATTTTTGTGAAAAAGTTATCGGGACCAAAAAAAAGGAGCGAACAGGAAATCATTTTTTAGTTCTCTGTTTAAATTGGAGTCTAACAATTAGGGGCTGTATACTATTCAATTTCCTTAAAAATTGCACATTAACTATTCTCATTGAAGGTGCAACTTCAAAGTTTGCGAGGGATAATTTTTACAAGACACTTTTAAAACGGTTTGCTACTAAATGACATTATTAGAGCAACTCTTTTGCTCGTTATGTTGATTCTATGTCAACACCATTATAGTGAGAGTAAAGTTTGGGACCTATGGGGGTTGCGACCCCACAATCTCTTAATTGATTGCAATCTTGTGCTCTCTACTGAGCCAACTGGTCCACACTGCGAGAGTCTTACTATGCTCTCTTATATTGAGCTATCATTTCAAGCTCAATCTTATGATCACAACTTATTTACTAGAGTGTATACTCTAACACACCCCCTTAAGTTGTGCATCGTAACTCCTCACTTTCAACTTCTGGTTAGAGCGTTAAGCTGGGCCCATAACCTATTAGAGCAACTCTTTTGCTCGTTATGTTGATTCTATGTCAACACCATTATAGTGAGAGTAAAGTTTGTGACCTATGTGGGTTGCGACCCCACAATCTCTTAATTGATTGCAATCCTGTGCTCTCTACTGAGCCAACTGGTCCACACTGCGAGAGTCTTACTATGCTCTCTTATATTGAGCTATCATTTCAAGCTCAATCTTATGATCACAACTTATTTACTAGAGTGTATACTCTAACAGACATACAACGGAATTACAAGTCCGATTAGTATTTCAACCTTGCTGTACCAGTATTTAAATCACTTTCTCAGTACACATTAGTTTTCTGGTAACCTTCTCATTTGCGGCTTTCATTTTTATACCCAAAATTAAGTGGAAACGTTTCATTTTAAAGCTTAAAAAGTTTACTTATTTAAAGTAGCATTTTGCTTTACAGGTAATTTGCTTTAAATTTTTTATTTTCTTGCACAAACTTTTAAAAAAACGTCCAATACATGATCTGCTTTTTTGGTTTTCTCAGGTTAATTTGACTCCGGTGGAAAGAAAACAGTGGTGCCATACAAAAGTTTTATATTCAGACAAAAAAAAACTCAGTTTCTTCCAGCAACTTGCCGCACCCGATTTTTGAAGAATTCGGTGATTCAAATTATAGAGATTGAATCAGTTGAATAAAGGAAGCCGCGATTGATAATTTTTTCAAGCCAAATTATTACAATAAAAAAATAAATCTGTAAAAACAATAGCGCAAAAGTTCTTCGCTGGACCAAAAGTTTCCGAAAATTACAAATTTGCCCGTAAATTTTTGTGAAAAAAGTTATCGGGACCAAAAAAAGGAGCGAACAGGAAATCATTTTTTATTTCTCTGTTTAAATTGGAGTCTAACAATTAGGGGCTGTATACTATTCAAATTAATTAGAAATTGCATATTAACTATTCTCATTAAATGTTGCTTCTGAATTTGAATTTGAATTCCAGATTTAACTTCAAATGAAGCAGAACAGGAAACGCATTAAATTGTGAAAAAAAATGCTAATCATTTAAGGAAATGATTTTAGGAACAATTTTGGAAAAGGTGCATCGTTTTGTTTGCAAAGGTTGTCGAGCAAAAATGAATTATGATTCCAAAATTTGCCTTCACCTTATTTTGCTTTTGAACTTCAGGGGCTGGAGCGGCCCTCCGTGGTTGACATCTAGCTAAAAATAAGAAACTTTCACAAAAAATGCAGTTTAATGGAAAGACGGAAAAACCATTTCTTAACCACAAAACGGTTAAAAAGTTCCTTGCATGTTCATTATTGCTCACAGCATTTTCCTTGCTACCGAGAACTTTTTGTAGACTTGAGTAAAAAAAAAATTGAAAAAAATTGCTGATGTAGGATTATTTTTGATAAGATACGATCCCCATAAAGGCAGTTATTAAAGAACTAAATATATTCGCAGTTAGATAAACGAAAACAATCAACTGCTTCAATTCTCAGTCCTTATTTTGCAGTTTACTGGATTTTTTAAAAATTGTTCTGTTTCAATTTCAGATAACCTCAGCAGTCACCTCTTGTAGGTGATAGAGTTGTTCAAGGAATTTTTCGTTATTAATTTCAGTGAGTTAAAAGATATCGTAGCTTGTTTTTCATCACTTTCAAATTTTTCTCAGCAAAAAGAGTTAAACATATCTGTATAATTTACATTTGTTTAATTTTGCAACAAGAATTTATGAGTGTTTAAAAAAATGCAATTGAGCACAATGTTTTTAATAAAAGGAAATAGTTATGATGCTTTTTGTGATTTTGAAGGAATTTGGTCACTATGAATAAACATATTCAATCAATGCTTAATCATTCAATCTCTCAACTTTTAAAATAAACGAAAAATTCTCAAATTTTTATTATGAGCTTATTGTAGACTGTTGTGAGTTTTTTCATTTGCGGTTGCATAAACTAGAACTCTATTTTTAAAAGTTTGCTCAGCATAAAATTTGTACAATTTCATCATTTTTTTTTCTGACTAATATTAATTACATTGGAACATTTAGGAAGCAATTTCTGTTTTTACTTTTTGTCCTTACAGTTAAATTTGTTTGGTCTTTCTTTCTTTGAAAAACACCAAGTTAATTATCCTAAAACATGGCGATAATTTTTCGTCCCACTTCTTGTGTTCTATGTTTTCGTTGGAACAATAGTAGTTTGTGTCGTCAGCAAACATTGTGGTATTTCGTTTTATCTGCCACTCAGGAAGATCAATACAGAACCATAAAAAGAGCTCAAGTTTTAGCACCGATCCATGTTTGAATTCTGGTTTAGTAATTGACCAATATGTGTACCTTCTGATAATTAAGATTCCAAAACGTTGCAAGTTTTACTTTTGAGTGCACATTTGTTTGGCGTACTCTCCTATAAGTAACTGTACCATTTCCTTTGCTTAGATAGACAAAAGGGCATATAGAATATGTTATGACTTTGTCTCTTTTTGTTATACCAAAAATATTACGCTTACAACTGAATCCTTTTTATTTCGAAGATAAATCCCTGTTTTCGAACAAAAAGTGTCCCACGATCAAACAGCAATCTCACGATACCTTTTTTTATTAAAAAAACTACAAATCTATGCAACTTCAAAACTTGTGAGGGATAATTTTTACACGACACTTTTGAAACGGTTTCTTACTAAATGACATACAACGGAATTACAATTCCAATTAGTATTTCAACCTTGCTGTACCAGTATTTAAATCACTTTCTCAGTACACATTAATTTTCTGGTAACCTTCTCATTTGCGGCTTTCATTTTTATACCCAAAATTAAGTTAAAACTTTTCAATTTAAAGCTTTTGCTTTACAGGTAATTTGCTTTATATTTTTTTATTTTCCAGCACAAACTTTAAAAAAAACGTCCAATACATGATCTGCTATTCTGGTTTTCTCAATATAGCATTGGTGATCAATTGTAGCAAAAAAAGTGTCAATCGCACTCGGGGGATAATATTTGTTGATGAAACAACGGCAAATCTTCAATTTGAATTCGAATAATTGAGATACTTCTATAATGTTTTCAGCGCTTTTGCTTCTTTTAATTAGGTCAATTTTGCAAGCACCAAAGAAAAATTGCTTTGATTAAGTTGAAGTGATCTACGACATTGTGTACGATATCATCTTTGAGATATGTTCGGTTATGGGTTTTCGCAAGCGGAATAAAAAGCTTTTCCAAGTAGAAAAAAATAATCTCTCTCTCAAAAAAACAAGAATTATATTTTACAGTAGAAATTCGAGATTTACAGGACAGATCTGATTAATATATCACGATGGTGATTTGATTTTGTGGATGAAAAAAAGCTCAAAAATCAGCTGTATAATTTTGTCAAAAGGAACGTAATGAGTTGAAATAGTCCCATATTCTGACTTGTCCCGAATGAAGTAAAATTTTGTCTCAATTTATTTGCTCAACTTGTGCATGAGTGGCATTTTGGCACAGTTTGATACAAATTTGATGCAATGCTTCCTGAACTGCTGCTGCCATGCCGTGATATTCGGCTTCTAATGAAGAAAAAGCAACTGTGGCCTGCTTTTTTGGCAAGCTTGCTGAATGCTGCGCCACGTTCGTTGAGCTTGAAGTAATAGACCGTCATTGATTTTCTGTCGTTCATATCACCAGACCAGTCTGCATCACTTTCCCCACTAAATCATAACAAGCTTCTTTTGTGTAAGTAGGTTCTAAACCTTTCCAACCATGCAGATATTGCAGAAGTCGTTTTCCGCGTAGCCAGTGTTGATCGCTAGGTGCATTCATGTGTCTGGAAAGAATGTTGACTGAATATGATGTCCGGCCTAGTCTGTTTGGCCAGATACAGAAGTGATTCAACCAAGCTTGTGTACATCCTCTGGTTCTTGGTTGACTGGGAATTTGCCCCTTTTCACGTCTGATTCTTAGACCCATAAATCAGTGTAGTCTTCCTCTGTCTTCCATGTGAAATGTTGCCTCGATTGTCTTCTTGAAATCGGAGATTGCTGTCATGCTTCTTGATGCTACTATGATTTCGTCAACCCGGACCAAGATGAAGGTGTGACACTGTGTCTCTGCTCTCGCGAACTAGCAATGATCGTTCCTGCTACTGGTGAATCCCTGTCTCAGTAGAAAATTTGTCAGTTCTTTATAACAGTTGTTAGCTGCCTGTTTCAAACCATAAATTGATTTTTTCAGTCAACATACTAACTTTCCTCCATCTGATCATTGTTTTACAAACTACTGTGGCTATTCCAGATACATTTCTTCCGCTATTGGTGAGTGCAGGAAAGCCGTCTTGACATCAAACTGGTGCATCACCTGGCCCGGCTTAACCGATAGTTGAAGTAGAATCCTGAATATCTCTGACTTAGAGGCAGGCGCAAAAGTTTCGAAGTTGTCCGGTCTTTCCATGTTTGAAACCTTTTGCCATCTAGCGTGCTTTGTATTTGTCGTCTTGACCACTGGTTCCCAATTTCACTTTGTAGACCCATTTGCCCGGTAAGACGTCCCTGACTATGAGTGGTTTCACTAGGTTCCAAGTCTCACTGTCTTGGAATGCCGTGACCTCATCCTCCCTTGCCCGGTGCCGCTGGTCGCAGTCGTCACTAGCTTGGCTTTGTAGAATGTTTTGTGTTCCACATAGGCACCCTCAGTCACAGCAAGTTGGGTCGTGAAATCTCCAAAAAATTTCGGAACAATCCTTGCTCGTGTTCCATGTCTGGGCTCTGCCCTGTACGCTTGTTCCAATGCCTCTTCAACTGTCTCTGACTGTGATAAGTCATCTTTGTCACTGTGTTCAGCTGACTCCGAGTCTCTGAGACTCCCTCTCGTTGCAGGTTCTTCATCTAGTGCTGCTTCCTCAACATCCGAGGTATCTCGTCTCAATTTCGTTTCTTGAGTGTTAACGCTCTCTGCGTCATGCCACTCCTCCCTTATTGCAGTAGACGTGCCCTGCTTCTCTTTGTTGCCATCGTCTTGATGACCATCATCTGTATGCCACATATCCAGCTGCAGTGACCCCTCGTCTAGTAGGTCGAGCGTCTCTGTGTTGTCAGGGATTGAGCCCACTTCGGACTCCTTGATTATCACATCTTGAACTGCCATCAAAATGCGTGTATTGGGTACGTACACTAAGTATTTGTTGTCTCCTCCAGTGTAACTAACAAAATTTCCTTCCAGTGCTTTGGGTTCAAGTTTGCTGACGTCTTTCTTCCTCTTCCTCATGAAGACTGTGCAATTAAAAAAAGATAATTTACTAATTTAAAGCTTAGATTTTATACCTCACTTCAGCTCTTTCTGGAAATTCTTTCCCCTCATCTCACAACCAAATTCCTGGTCATTGTTGCGTGGACAATTGCTGCTCCCCACATCATCTTTTAAAGACCCGAATCAATGAGCAAGTATCTTACTATCTCCAGCAGTGTCCTGTTCCACCTCTCAGCTAACGATTCTGTTGCGGAGTCTCCGGTATGGTCTTCTTCTGTAGAGGACCTGAATCTAAACAGTACATCTTGAACTGCTCTGAGAGAAACTCTATCGCATTGTCTTGTCCCAGTTTCTTCGGCGTACCCACACTGAGAACAAACTTCATCAGGCCGGCCAGTGCTTTTTTCTTTGCCTAAAGCAAGTCCACAAGCACAAAATTCGTATAAGGGTCTGCAAACACAATGCAAAACCGGAACCCTGGCAGTGACTCTACTCTGAAAGGTCCCATCACGTCTGTGAACACCCTCAGCAGCTTCTCTTCTGCTTGAGAATCTGCCACTCTTGTAACTGGAGTCTTTGTCATCTTTGCCAAAGTGCACACATTATATACATCATCGAGTTCCCCCACTGCCTCTGGTGCATTCCTGACTACATGCACTTGATTCAAATGACCCTTCCGTCTGCGCCACCTCTTTGCACTGTCAACTTTCACGGTGTTGGAACCAATCTTGAATTTAAGAACGCTGCAGAATTATTATTTTTGTTAGTTTTACCCGATTTTCCTTCTGGAGCTTAACACAGCTATTTTTTTCTTGAACCTGAAGCCATGCCCCCACTCCATGCATCTTGAGACTGAGAGGAGGTTTCGAGAAAAGTCAGGCACACAAAAATTTTGAGTTCGCATTGAAAATCTCTTGTTTGAGGGTATGCTGATCCTCACACAACAACTGCCCACCACTCTGGAAGCCTCGCTGTTGGGATTTTGACCAATAATTGAATGAGCACCAAGTCCAGGAACGCGTCAATGTTCGTTATTATGTGATCTGTGCAACCACTGTCCACTAGCATGCCTGCTGTCTTCCACTGGGTAAGAGCGGCCCACTATTCCTCGTCTGGTGAAGCCAATGTTGGACCAATTTCCACTGGTCATGTGTGCCTCCATCTCTTTGTCTCCTGCATGTTCTTTTTAGGCGGCCTATCTCACCACACTTGCTGCATTGTTCTGTCTTCTTCCTCCTGGAGTCCATGAGAAAGTGTCCCGGGATCCCGCACACAAAGCAGTTTCAGTTGTTTCCCTTCTTGAAGTCGCGCTCCACTGCCAGTGCCGCAGAACCACTTTGTCCCTTCTGTCTCTAGCACTTTGTCAATAGCATGCCTGCTTTCTTCCACTGGGTAAGAGCGGCCCACTATTCCTAGTGTGGTGAAGCCAATGTTGGACCAATTGCCACTGGTCATGTGTGCCTCCATTTCTTTGTCTCTTGCATGCCCTTTCTAGGTGGCCTTTCTCATCACACTTGCTGCATTGTTCTGTCTCTTCCTCCTGCAGTCATTGACCGGTGATCCAGGGATCCCGCACACAAATCAGTTTCTTTTTTTGTGTCCCTTCTTGAAGTCATGCTTCACTGCCAGTGCCACTGAACCACTTTGTCCCTCCTCTCTCTGTGCTGTGCTCTAATGGAAGATCTGAAGCCTTTTCCTCAACTCTGTGAATTCCGTTGCGGTGTTTAAGTTTTCCTGTATAACAAAACTTTCATGCCTCATTGCCAAACCATTGAGGACCAAAGCGTTGAAGAGGGTCTCGGAGACTCCTTTGGTAGCCTTGTGAAATTATCCAAATCCTCAGAATCCTGGAGCTGCAGTCCAGCAAGCTGTGCCACAAAAGTCACCACTGTCGGTGTCTCCACACTCTAGAATATCTCTTGCAAAAGCTTTCAAGACCATCTTTGCTCCATCTCCGATGCCGTCATCTCCCAAAAAGTCATGTCTCATGCATCTAGAGTCAGTGCCAGATGGCATCACACATTGTTCCGTTTCTCCTTGATGTCTGCAGTTTCCTTCTCTTATGCATTTTTCAGCACTTTCTGGTTATTTTTATCATTGCTCGCCCCACTACTTAGTGGTGCAGGCTCATTGAGTTGCTGCTCTGTCCCAGGTAGTGATTTGTATAGTTCCTTCGTCCGCATCATTGCCAAAAATCTTATGCTCCAAATTGGAAAGTCCTGTGTCTTTAATGATGCAAACGCACGGACTCTTCAAATTACTACTTGGGACAGAGGAACAACCCACTGATCTGGCACAACTATGCATTGGGGCGAGTAATGACGAGAAGAACCACAAGGTGCTGAAGGATGCATATCAGAAGGAAGTTCCAGACATAAGGGAGAAACGGAACAATGTGTGGTGCCATCTGGCAGTGACTCTAGATCCCCTGCAGGTCCAGGTCAGCAGCTTCACTGTCTGTTGATCCATCGTAGTTTGAGCAGGCAAAGCAGTTTTGAAAAGAAAAAGTACTACGCAGAAAAGGATTTTGACTGTCATCAACAAATTGGTTTTGTTTTATGAATTATTTTCATGACTTAGCAAAAAACTGGGACCATAGCCTATTGGGTTATGGGTATTCGCAAGCTGAATAAAAAGCGTTTTTAACCAAATAGAAAAAATTAACCTTTCAAAATCAGAAAAACAAGAATGATATTTTACAGCAGAATCTAGAGATTTACAGGAGAGATCTGATTTTTATATAAAGCTGGTGATTTGATTATGGGGATGAAAGAAGGCTCAAAAATCAGCTGTGTATATCCATTATCCGTGCGAGAAAAACAAGATAAAAAACAATCTTAGCGCCATGACTTACATTGGGGGTCGCAAGGGTTACCCAATATGGTTGGCTTCTGCAAATTTCCTAGAAATCAGTCGCAGGGTTACCATAGATGGTATGCATTTACACTTTTCTAAGAATTCTTCCATTTCCGGTGGTATCATAATCACTCAATACATGCTGGGAAGATTTTACATCAAATGATCTACCTCTAATAGTAGTTATCTAGATTCACCATTTTGAACCGAATATCGATTCTAAGCACCATTTCGTGACGATTCATTTATACAATTTTTATGACTAACCTCAATTTGCTCCTGTCTTGGTAATCTGTTGAGTTAAACTTTCTTTCTATTAATTCTCACTAAGTTCAAAACTATAGTTTGATGGATATTCTAACAAGATATATCATTTAGATTTCGTACCAATCGGAAACAGCGCTCAGAAGTGAAGGATTGTAGTCATAACGGTTCCTACGACCCAACATCTACTACGAGTATCAATTTTCTTAGTTTCACTCCCATACATAGTACGTTAAAACTCTATCGCTAGTCTGATTTTCTAGTAAATTCACGCCAACAGTTTTCTAACTGAGACAGGCTAAGATTTATTATTTTATGTGAACTTCAATTTTAACACTGAGCAAGGTTTCCCGTTTTAGTTGGTTTTCTAATTTCTACGTTTCAAAACTAAAATAGTGTTGGTTGTTGAATTTTGATTTCGTTTCTTTCCAAAATAATTCCAGTAGGAGATTAACTGAGGTGGCCACTCTTGCATTTCTTTTAACTGCATTTCAATACTTTAAGAATAATCGCTCGTGCGAAAATTTAAATTGAGAAGCTGTAGTAACCCGTAATTGGCACATTTCGAATAGCGAAAGTTGCAGTTCTTGCGCAGTAAATGAAAAAAAACTGAAAAATTTTAATGGTGCATAATAACAAGAAAAAATTGCTTCATATAACAAAAGTCGATTATTTAGATGATTTAAATATATTCGGTCAACAGAAATTTCAATAATATTTAACCCTTGATGAAACAATTTTCATATTGTCTCACAATTCGTTTTCTTTTAGTCTGGCAAATTTGATGCATAAAACCTCAATAAGTCATCACCTTTAGTTGGCGTTTTTCTCCAGATCAATTAAAATTATTCTTTGAGCTGCTTGAAAAACGTCTCTGCTCTGTTTCTTAGTAAACAAAACAATTAGATTTTTCAGATTAATGACAAATGAAGCATTGTTAACTCTTACATAAAAATTGTTTCATCGGTATTTCCGCTTTGCAGCTGTTGCTCGTTGCTATGTCTCTTTTTTGGTTTTAATAGCTTTTTGGTGGAAGCATTCAATGGAGGAAACCTTGAATCTATTCGTTTTCATTCGAGCTTTTTTCATCTTTTTGAATTGAATAGTAATTCTTTTATTTTTACGTTTTGCCTGTAAAATGAATGAAATGTAAAACAATAAACGGACTGCAGGAATTTTGTTTTGCATGGGTAAATCGCAGCGCGGTTCTGCGGTTAGAACTATGTGGTAAGCTTTAATGTCTTGACACTTGATTTTTATCTTTTTTGTCAGCTTCCTTTGATGCCTCAAGAAGTCGAGGCATCCTAGCGTATTCAGTCAGTTATTCGGAAACAACAAAAATGGCCCAGAAAAATAGATTCAGAATTTTTTTCATTGTAATCGACTGTTCATCAAAGTTGCTTGTAGAAGTCACAAGCAATTTAAATAATAGTTAATTGCATAGACATTAACGGTCTTTAAAACGAAAAGGATATCCTTAAAATGAACTCGGTTTTTTTTTACCTCAGATCACAAGCCAGTCTTGTAAGCTGTACAAACTTGAAGCCCACAAAATTGAAAACATGCATTCTTAAATTATGATAAATTACTGAAAACAAGTAAAATTAATTTATAACCGAAAGGTTAAACATGCTTGAAAAAATATATACATTATGCAAGCATTCATTATTAATATTTTCTTAAACTTTCTAAAATATTTCTAAGATTTCCTTAACAAATTACTTTAAAAAATCTGAAGAAATGTATAGCACCAAAACTGACCAGTTAAGAGTTTTGATTTTTGTACCAAATTCGCTCTTCCAAAAGTGCAAAAATATCAAGCTTTGTTACTTTTTTCTTCCAGGTAATTTCAAATTAGATTTCAGTCGCGTCAGTAATGAACTCCCAGGGGCTCTAGCTCCTCCACTAGCAGATGTCTGGTCTCTACAAAACCTCGGTGGGTACTCTTCCTCTGTGAGCCCAAACTTGTTCCCATGTACAATGGTCACGTGATCGGGAGGTGTGATGCCCAGTGGGTTCGGAGTAGAATGGTCTGCATACCACACACTCACTTGACTAGTAACTAGTCTGAAGTACTGTCTGTAGGTTCCCTTCTTAAGAGGCAGGGACTCGTGGGGGGTGCAGTCTGTCATCCAAACTAAGTCGCCTTGACAAAACACAGCAGCCAAATGTACAACAACTAGCCTTCAGAGAGTCCAGAATTATCTTGTGAGCGACGAGCATTATCAACAGCTCAATTATGCTGGCGTAAAGAAATGGGGGTCTTTCCCATTATAGCCCCCCCCCCAAGCTTAGTTGTCAGATAACCTATAGCCCCCCCCCCAGTCATGGTAATTATACCATAATGGGGGGCTATAATGGGAAAGACGGCGAACAGACAAACAGTCCCAAATAGCAAAACATTCCCAGACAAAACAGTCCCAAGAAAACCGACAAAACAGTCCCAGACAAAATAGTCCGAACTAAAGATAGAGTCCAACATGTGCACATCAATTAGGAAATAAACCCCTTGAGGTATTCATATGATTGTATTTCTTTGAACAAAAATTAAGCCTATGAAAACATAGTTTTTGACAAATAATGTATTTTTAAACAAGTTTTTGTTTTAGTCCTAATTCATATCAATTAAAAACAATGCATTCAGAAGCTTAACTTATAGATTATGTTTGTTAATTGTTTGTAGATTATATAATCTTCCGTTCCAATATTTTATTTGTTCCAATATTTGTTTGGGACTATTTTGTCTGTGACTGTTTTGTCTGTTTTATTGGGACTATTTTGTCTGGGACTGTTTTGTCTGGGAATATTTTGCAATTTCGGACTGTTTTATTCGGGACTGTCTTGTCTGGGACTCTTTTGTCCGGACACGGGGAAAGACCCAAGAAATGATCTAGTATTGCACATTTTGAATTCTTTTCTCGTCCTAATCCTTTCTGCTGTCACAAAAAAATACAGACGTGCCTCGTTCTAATATACATTCTTCACCTTATATACTAAACAGTCCAAAATTAAAAGTTCTCGATATCCATGCTTTTGAATTAAGCTTACAAGACTATTGTACGTAATGAATGGTTAAGTGACTCTGCTTGAAGTCATTGAGAAATTCTGGCGTTCATCGAGAACCGGGAAGTGGTTCGAGATATTGAATCAGAATTTCGAAGTGACTTCTGCAGAGTCACTTAACCATGCTTAAAACACAAAACGCACGTTTTAAAATGACGAAAGTCAAGGAAGGTCAACTTCTGGCTAAGTAGCAACTTCTGGCATTTTAACTTCTGGCAATGCAGACTTTCGGTATTTTAAAATGTGCACGTGAGTGTTTTAATTTTTACTTTTGGTATTAATGGTTTCCCTAGGCCGGACAGCATTGCTTCAATCTGTCAATAAGCCAATACGTCAAGAACAGTCAAAGAAACGCTCGTGGAAGATAAACGTACTCAACGAAATAACTAACTCAAATTTGTCTGATTTTCGTTGTCTTAATTAGTTTCTACCTTATTCGCCCTTCTTAGTTGCCTGTCACAATAACAAAACTTTATTTTTCACACTTTCTCAACTGAAGTTAAATTAATCAACAAAACTGATAGAACGGACTACTTTGTTCATTCTCCTGATAAAATATGCTGCGCTTATGAAAGGTTTTAATTTAGATTAAGATTTGAACTTTCAAAGCTGCATAAATAGATCATTACATTGGTACATACAATGCTTGAGAGATTTTCACATAGGCCTAAACCAGTCACAAGTGCTGTCTCTTGAGAACAATATTGACCAAAAGAAGAACACACCTGATTGATCTTTTATTTAGTTCCACAAAAAAATTGAACATAACTGACTAACGTCGGGCGAATGGCTCTCGAACAACCGTCGAGCGGTTGGCTTCGGTAGCAGCCAGTTGGGGCGTAGGGATGCTAGGGGGTAGGGTTGGGAGGGCATGAAGAGGGGGATCCAAACCTTCACGTGGAGGAGGTTGGACTGGGTGAGAGTTGGGGGCGGGGGTCAACCCTTGAAGATTAAAAACCGCCTTTCACATCATGAAGTTGTCTGCTCAAAACAATTTTGGCGAATCGCATACGTAGAAACTAGTGAGACGAACGGCTCTAAGAGAGCTGTTCAGCTACTCAATGCCGCCCGGTATTTACCTGCTTATCCCGTTTTTGGGAAGGAAAAGTTAAATCGGTCAGACCAAAAATCGGTCAAGCGAAAAATCGGACCCTTTTCCATTATAACATACCCCACGAAATTATAGACCTTATTATTGTCTAATTAACATATTGGGGGGGGGGGCTAAAGGTTATGACCACTAAGCTGGCGGTGGGCTATAATAGGAAGGACCCAAAAATTGCATGAAAAGGGTCATAGGACTAAAATAATATCTTCAAACTTCATTTGAGAGTAATTTAAAAAGCATCTGAAAATAGAGCTTCCAACATCGGAAAAGTCTTGGTTTCAATTAAAGAAGAACAAATTTAAACATAACCAACTAACGTCGGGAGAATTGATTTCAAACGACCTGCGACCGGTTGGCTTCGTCAGTAGCTTGCAACGTTTTAGTGAGGCTAGCTTTAGCGTAATTGAAGGGGCGTGAGGTGAGCGCAGCGGGGGTGAATCGGGTGAGGGGGGCTGGTGGCTGCACGGGGCCCTTACGGCCTGAATGATGTGCAGTAGATTGGGGGTGTGACGTCAGCGGGGCTGGTGGGGTTGTGGAGGGAGGGGGGTCAAACTCTAAGAACCGCCCTCCACACCATAAATTAGGGCTCCAAAACAGTTTCTGTTAATCGCATACTTGGAGACTAGCGAGCTGAAAGGATCTAAGACAACATAATACCCGTTGGGCGCTCCATATTTATCCCGTTTTTGAGGACGAAAAGTCAAACGGGTTAGACAAAAAAATCGGTCAAGCAAAAAAATCGCATTAAAAAAGACCAACAGGACTAATATGTTGCTACAAACTTCGTTTGAGTGCAATTGTTGATCTTTTACCGTTTTAAACTTGAGATCTATTTGTTTTGCACCCCACCAGATTAGTGGGCATATATAATTTGCGCCTCCCGCCACAAGTGCTCTTTTTATATAGTAACATGCTATAAAACAGGATATAAATTGTAAATGGGGGCATTAAAAAGATGTCTAAGTGTATGAAACCAAGTGAGACATCTAAAAGACATTGTTGATTCATTTTATATATTGCAACTTGTGCAACCAGCCCCAGCCATCTTTAATATAAAATAAATAGTTCACAAGATTTGATGTTTTTGGAACATTTGTAATTAACTTGACGGTTATTCCTGTTGATTGACAATGCCTTTAAAGATACTTTTGATAAAAACTTTCATTACATCCCACAGGAAACAAAATTTTACTACATATCTCACTAAATGAGCTAAACAAATTACGTCATTCACATGTTATCAGTTGATGGCAAACGGCGATAAATGCAAAAAGAACAGAAGTGAATGAAAAATGTCAATTATAACCAGGATCTGTTTTCGTATGGCCCATAAAAATAAATTAGCATTGAATCCAACACAACTGGAAAATGGCGTTCAACACACAAAAGCAGTTAAAGAAATAAACCAATATCTATTTGATGCCGCAATCATGTGCAAATAACAAAACTCAACGAAAAAGTTTTATGGCGACCAAACCTTAACCAGAGATCAAAACTGTCTTGTTACAAGCTTAAGGCAACTAACTGACAATTTCTTTCACTTCAGAGTTTTTTCCAGTTTTGGACAAGTTTCTTCTCATAGTGTTAAATCAGTGCTGGAAAGCTTCAAAAGCAACCATGCCATTAGCCATTAAAGTTAACTCTCAAAAAACTGTCAGCAAAATTAAACTGTATTTACAAAAAACCCCTAAAAAATAAACTGTCAATTAAGTACTTAAGTATTATAATTAAGATAACTCGGCGTGGAAATCGTTCAGCTTATTAACAAAAATAATTCTGCTCTGCACAGATATATGTCACAGCACAACCAGTTCGGAAGCAAGTTTTAAATTATCCACCAACCCGCCTCTAATGTCTCCCCCTCTCCTAGGTAGCTTGCCATGTGTTCCAGGTCCCCAAGGTGTCCCACTATCTCCTCTGGATTTTTCACTTTGCAGTTCCACACTCGACAGCTGTCACTCACATTAGATGCCATGTAGAGACCACCAACATAGTGATAGTTGGATTCCAGATTGCCATCGAACAAGCCTGTTAAAAAAAAACTTGATTTAATCTGCATGTTTTTGAAAATGCACCACAACGCATGTTATGACTTTAGAGCTAATTTTGTCTAAATATTTTAAACACTACAAATATTTAGATCTTTGCGTTTGTGTCCCCTCCCTCCTCCAGTACGTTATGCAACCCCCCGCCCCCGTTACAGAGCACGTCAGTTACATAGCGAATTAGTGAATCGCCATATGACACGTGCGTTTGTGGGGGTGCGTTTGGGAGGGGAAGAGGGGGTACAAGCAAACGGAAAAGCTCCAAATATATAAACGATTTTCCAATACACAAAACTGAATCAGAAAATTTAGACTTTGCGTCCTTTTGCGGCCTCCCTCAGCGTTGACACTGACACGCGCGTGCTATAAGTAATGGTTAAGTGACTCTGCTTGAAGTCACTGAGAACTTCTGGCGTTTATCGAGAACCGCGAAGCGGTTCGAGATATTAAGTCAGAATTTCGAAGTGACTTCTGCAGAGTCACTTAACCATGCTTAAAACACGAAACGCGCACGTTTTAAAATGACGAAAGTCAAGGGAAGCTAACTTCTGGCTAAGTAGCAACTTCTGGCATTTTAACTTCTGGCACTGCAGACTTTCGGCATTGTAAAATGTGCACGTGAGTGTTTTAATTACAATTAAAAAATTTGCTATTTTAAAATTATGGAGGATTTTCCGGGTCTCTCCCATTATAGCCCACTTATGGCATATTTCCGGCAATCGAGGGAAAGGGGTTATAATACTATAGCACTAAGTGTGGCGTTAAAGCACCAAGTGTGTGTGTGTGTGTGTGTGTGTGTGTGTGTGTGGGGGGGGGGGTGTATTGGAAACGAACCAATTTTTCCAATAACACTTGGATCACATTCCTTGTGACATCACATCACTTTTTGACACAACTCGCGTCAAGAAAAAGCTATTTGAACATTCCATATCGTCGTTCCTCTAGTTTAAAATACGACAGGGATGGGATTCGAACCCACGCACGGAGACCGTATTGGATTAGCAGTCCAACGCCTTAACCACTCGGCCACCCTGTCCACATTTTTTCTAACACTAATTATCATTGGTCTCTAGCCCATAACTATTTTGATTAAAGTGACATGACAGGAAGGGCTTAAAAAATAAGTTGTCAAATATTCCATTATATTGTTGCAAACCCAAAAAGTTGACAATACATTTGCCCATGTCGCTTATAATCCCCCATCTCAAAATGTGCGTTGTCATATGGCACCATACTGCGCATGAAACACGTGCGTAGGGGAGTAAGTTTTCTGGATCTATTCTGTTTCGGGGGGCCGAAACAAATTAGATCCAGTTTTCTGACCAAAAAGCACATGGAAGGAGCGAAATAAAGAATTTTATATCATTACAAACAACTTTTGAGGCGAAAACGTTAAATCTACTTGGAGCTTTTTCCGTGTTTTATTTTCTAATTATTCATGATAAAACACATGAATAAGAAATAACAACATCTGCTTGATAACGTTAAGGCATTCGAAAGGATGATCTAAAAAATATGTGTGAACAAGTGTACCTCCACCCCACGCGATTGGCCCGAATTCCTCCAGTAGCCAAGAGCCTCCGTCTTTCTGAAACAATATGAAAAATTAAACATAACCGACTGCCGTCGAACATGATTGTCCTAGAAGCAATGCGGGTTGTGTGTCAATTGCAGCCTGCTTTGGCCCTCTCAGGGGGTGTTAGTATGTTATAGAAGCACAATTTAATTTAGATAACAGGTTACATGACAATATACCCAATGCCAAAATACCCAATTTATTGCATTTGATCTTTTCGTTCGATAATCCGATTCCAAATAAGCATCAGCGGCCCGTGGGACGTGATATGAAACTATCACAACCGAACATGGGATTAAACTATCAGCTTAACATACAAGCATGTTTTCTCCTAGTTAGGTGAATAATTTAATACCATGTTCGGTTGTGATAGTTTCAAATCAAGTCCCACAGGCCGCTGAGGAATGGCCAATAATGCGCTAGCTAAATATTGGTGTCCCGCTTTTTCACCCCTATTCATTTAACCCCCTATCTTTTAACCCCGATTTATTCACCCCGGTATCATTTAACCCCTCTATCATTTCAACCCGATTTTAATCTTTCTATAAAATAAGCATAATTAAATTAGCAATATAATCATTTGGCCATGCCTCGCGGGCCATGGCCATGCCTCAGCGGCCCGTGGGACTTGATATGAAACTATCACAACCGAACGTGGGATTAATTTATCCACTTAATTATGACAAAACATGCCTTTAATGTCGACTGCTAAGTGGCGGGATGAAATGATAGAGGGGTTAAATGATTGAGGGGATAATATTGGGGATAATTTGGGTATTTTGTCTCGGCACCTAGATAGCAACTTCCTTCATATCTGAAGGAAAATGAACTAAGGAGAATTACTAACCATGCATTGGGAGTTTATACCCTCCCATTTTGATTTCAATGACTTTGCACTTGCTCAAGTACTTCTCTTCAAATGCGATCAGAGCACAATAAACGAAGAATTCAATGAGCCACAATGAGACAAGAAATATCATATAAAACGTTGATATAAGGAATCGCAGGATAAGCAAAAAAAAATTGTTGATTGACGAAAGAAAAGAAAATAGCAGCTCAAAAATATTTCACTACAATAGCTGAGTGGCTCTTCCAAAAAGATAAAAACTGAGAAAAAACAAAAGTGATGAAAATGAGAAACAACAAAAAAAACAAAACCATGAAAACTTTCGATTGTTTGAGTACTAACAAACTAATAGTTTCTGCTAACAAATTTCATACCAATAAAATCACGAACATCAAAAATGCGCGGAAAAAAGTTAAAATACACAAAACGGGTAAAAATTTGATCAAACCTAACTAATTTTCTCCGACAAAATCAATTTATATTTGATAAAATTCGTAACTTGAAAAACTAACTAATGTCAAGCAAAACTTTCTATACGGATGAAAATCAATCAAAAGAGTATAAAACCACAAAATAGCAAAAAAAACATTGAATCTGAAATTTAACATTTGCTTAAAAAGGTCGAAAAACTTCGAAAACCTTACATATGTGTAAAACAATGAATAGATCAGTATTAACCCTATTGTTGCAAGGCTAATAGACCGGCAATTGTCTAATCGTCCTAATGGAAAACGCGGTAGAGTAAAACTTGTCTATTGCAGCACTCCGATGATGAAACTTGAGACATTACCGTATCCAAACTAGGATCCCGATGAGACTCCAGCCATATCTTTCCAGGAGTCTCAGTGTGGATTCCTCCTCTCCGTTGGCTCTTCCCATCTTCTTCAATTTTAGACTCGTGAATTGTCAAATATCCGATTTCATCGAATTCCGCTCTAAAAAAGCAAAATACTAAATGTGCCAGACAATTTTAAATCACTACGATGAATTCCATCTCAGATACCAGATCAGGTATAAACTTAAGTGCAGATAAGAAACACTCAAAGCGATAAATGCATCGTTAAAAGCAATTTATCTGAAAAAAACAGTTGCACTATATCAGGAGCAGGATAAACACAATGGTATCAAAGAGCCACTCACACATATACCGAATTTTTTGAAACAAAACGCTACAAAAATCAAACAAAAACATTTTGAGTTCAAACAATATCTCTAGTAACCAGTCATCACCTTTTAGCTTTATAAAATCTAGTAAACGGTTTGCATAGTTTTCATTCAAATTTTTAACGACATCTGAGAAAAAGTTCCCAGTTTTTCTACTGAATTTCCCCCAAAGAATTTCCTGTTTTCGTAACTGTTAAAACTGTAAAACTCCTTACAAATTTCCAATTGGATTGCGATTGCAGGACTATTTGCTGATCATTTTAGTACCTCTCGGCTCTTTTTGTGGAGAGATTGCTAAAAATCTTTGATTTAAGCACATGGGCATTATCCTGTGAAAAACAAGGTCTCCAAAATTCGAACTTTTGTCGTGATTTTCTAAATTTCCAAGTAAACAAGAACGTTTACCTTGTTAGGTTACCCAAAAAATAGTTTCTGTCAAAAGGATTGTATTTTACCTCAAAACATAAAAGAGCTTGTCCGTTTTAATTTTTTTTTTGGTTTCTTTTTGTAGAGAAATTTGTTCTAGTATTTGAAAGAGCTCGCTTAATTCCTCCACTGGAGGAGATGTATTGATTCCGTAAACCGTTTTTCGTTATCATTTGTATGAACGCTGAGTACTAGATCTCGACTTTGAACTGAATTGCTCCCTTTTCCTCTAAGGAAATCGCACATTTCAAATCGCCACAGCGTGATAAAAATTAAAAGAAGCTTAACCATCTTTTCTGTGTAAGCTGAAAACACTATAATGAAATCTCATTTAAAACTTTAAATTCAGCGCTTTTTTCACGCCTTATCGCAAGCCAAACGCTTTGAGCTGTAAGGCAGCATTTTGGTAAAGTAGTGTAATACTGATTAAAACTAATGTTTACAACCTGAGTAAAAGTAAAAGGTTGAGAAATGGAACGAACAAATGGCGAAAATTGCGTGACACAACACAAAAAAGAAACCCAGAGTTTGTAAGAAACGAACCAAAATTCGTAGATGCAAAATTCACCTAGAGACACTACTTTAGTAGCAGCATACTTAGAAATGAACTGTGACAAAATATGCAACAAGGAGGCTGGGTATGTTGCAATCGCACATATTGTTCCGACCCCGCTCAAACACAATTTTGGCATAATTGTCTACCAGATGAGGAACAGATAGAAAAACAAAAAAATTCAAGTATTTTTCAAAAAAATGGTGGATGAACGAAAAGATAGCCTCCAAAGAAAATAACTGTGGAGTGAAAAAATGTATTAGATTGATGATATATGCCATTATTAGGAAAGCGAATCAAGACGAACAGCAAAATCAAACAACGACAACAAACATTAATTACATAAAAATTTTTATGTCCGTTTTAAAAAAAAAAAACAAAACTAGATAGCAAAGTCAAAATAGCGTCAGATAAAACTGAAACTAAACAAAATCACTTGTAATTCACCAGAAAAGATATGGGACCAGTCCATAATAAGGCTTGATAACAATTAGACAATAAAGAACAAACCCAGTAAATTTGAAAAATTAGCATTTTTTTTACAAACAATTACTTTCAAAGTAATGAAAACCATTAGAAATCAACTAAAATATCCCATCTATACGACTACAAATGCTTCGACTACAAATGCTTCGAAAAGAGTTAATTAAGAACTGTCGGTATTCATTTTTGGTGCGGTTACAAAAAGAACAACAAATAGACAGACAAAAAATCAATTAAAAAAAACTTGCCAGAAAACGCTTTCGAAGCCGTAAAGCAATACTTTGGACCTCAAAATACGTTTGATTGCACTTTCTTTAAACACCAAAAAAGTATTATTGCACCTCTCATTCATGAAACCAGATAACAAGCAGACAAAAAGAAGAAAAAGGCAAAATTAAGTAATTCGTTTTTTCGAAAAAAAATTATTTCCAAAGTCATGAAAGCCAATAATTACAAAAGAAAATAATCAAATAGGTTGGTTTATTCTTCCAATGCAAGCCCTTGAGACCAGGTCTGCAATTATCCACACTATGTCTGACGTCTTCAAAAACAACGTCAAATATGACAAAATCAAAAAAAATTTACTTTTTTTTGAGAAAAACCCGTTTCGAAGTCAGTAAAGTCATAAAGAATCCTTTAAAAACATTAGATATTGTCACCAATCCCTTTTGAGACCTTACCTTAACACAAATAATGTCATATTTGGCCTGTAACTAACGAGACTAGTTAAGAAGCAGACATAAAAAGGAACAAAACTGGGAAGCAAAAAAAGTTTTTATTTTGGAAAACAATTGTTTTCAAAGTCATGAAAGCCATCTGCCATAAACAAATATCAGCCCATTTATTCCTCCATTTAAAGCCAATGAAACCGGGTCATTGTACAGGAAATTTCATACGACTAAAAAGACAAAGTAAAAACAACAGTTAAAGACAAAATGAAAAAATTCAATTAGGTTATTCGAGAAAGTAGTCCCGTTAAAAGCATAGTCTATAATTTTAAGGATTTTAATATTATCAATTGTGTCTGATTTTGCAAGCCTGCCAATAATGTGATATATGAACTGTCAATGACGTGGTAATGTGACAAAACTAGAAAACGTGAAAAATGTGCAAATACCTAAAAATAAAAAATGAAATCTAGTAGTAACCAAGCCAGAAAACCATAACCTGAAGCATAAGCTAAGATTAATTTTTTTAAATCAGTAGAATGAGGAAGCATTCTTTTTTGCTGACACTAAGCTACAAAATCAAGAAAAAAATGACAAAGTTCAATAAGCCATTATTTATTTAAAAATCAAATATTTTTCAAAGTCAAAAAGACCATTTGCTTTCAAGTAAAAAAACTAAGTGCATTAATTTGGAGCTGCTGAGGAAGCAATTTGAACCTATCACTGCTGAGCTTTGATTTTAAATGTTCTTTTATTTAATTAAAATTAAAAAGATCCACTAATTTATTTTAAAAAAAGACCGAATGATTACAATCCGTATTATTTTTGGGATTGTAACAGTCCGAGATTGTTCCAAAACTAGCCCTGCTAATACTTTTCGTCAATTAAGAACACTTATTTTTCCGAATATTATAGGGACGATGTCATTTTGAGATTTGTACACCAACTTGAAAAATTAGAATTACAGAAAATCAAAAGATTGAAAGCAAACATAGCCAGCAAATGGCCGGATAATAGCCGCGATAGACCCTTGTGGCCTTCCATGAATTGAAACTTAGAAATAAGATAGACAGATCGACCACCAATCCCTTAAAGAGCTTAAAAGAACGTTTTTAAAATTGATAATCGAAATCAAAAACGCAAGACTCTAATACTCCAGAATTAGGGCAAAAACGTTTGGCACTAATTACATGCACACTATTTTTTTTAACTAGTAAATGTCCATAACATTTAAAGTTCCATAATTGAGTTCAGACGTCACTTTTTGAGTGAGGTAAGTCACGCAATTGAGCTAAAAAAATGACGCAAAACACAGACTTTAACTGCAAAGAAGTAGAATTCACTCATTGAAAAAGTCTATTCTAAGAAGTCAGGTCGTAAGAATCATCCGTGGAGATGACAAATTAAAAAAACCACGATGTCCCCAATAATAGCCGCTAGCGCTTCGCGGCTATTAAAAAAGAACATTTCAATTTTAACAATCTCAACGAAAAATCAATCTAGTGCAGAAAATATGAATAATTTCACCTTTTTTAGATCCAATTTGGTTTTTTAGATCTTCTCGGTATCAATATATGCTCAATTGCAGATGTTAAGGATGTTATTACTTATCAACTGTCTCAGAAAAAATTCAGGACTTTGAAAAGTTACATACAGGTGCTCTGGGAAATTTTCAAGGTCATGAAAAGAAAAAACACTGAAAAGGTAACAAAAAGATTTTTGAAAAAGATGCGGCACCAATCTACGATCTTTTTTTTTGTAAAATATATGTAGCAATGCTACAAAGTTGATGATTAATTACTTCCTGAACCTCTATAATTGAGCCTGAATTGATACCGAGAAGACACGAAAAACAAATTTGATCTAAAAACAGCGGCATAACAGCTAAAATTAATTGAAGCATTCTGATACATTGATACAATGAATTTCAGCAAAAAAGAGAAGACTAAACTGCAACATGATGTCATGCACCAGACACTACTGCAAGTAATTATGACTGAATTAAAATGTGAAAATATTGCAACAGCAAAGAATTTTAAAACAAATTGGCAAAAATATCTAATTTTTGGAAAAAATAACCCAAAATGATTTTAAAAACCTAAATCCAGACATCTCGTAAAAATGGGAAACAAAACTGACACCTCTCCAATTAAAAACGCTACGTTCACTTTGTAATGATACTCCGCACAGCTTTGTACGGTAAAGATATCGATCGACTAAAATTGAGTGAGCAAAAAATCAGTTGGGAATATAGTTTTCGTCTCTGCTTTGTGCGTCGAAACAACAAGCGTCAATTATAATAAAAAAAATTTAAAACTGATTTTTAAACAAAAACAGTTTCAGAGACCAAACTTTTCTATTTAGTGTTGTAGTTAGACATGATTTTGTTTCTTAATGAGAGGGTAGTATCAATACCAATAAGCATAAGGGGTGGTAAATAAGACTTAAAAGAATAAAGTTTCAGAAGTGGTCATCTAAAATTGGGCTGTATGGGTTTATATCGTTTCTATTTTTGATGTTGTGTTTTAAAGACTCCATTCATTTTGGATTGATTTGCTGAGTAACTACTGTTTAAAAGCACTTTGAGCAGAATGAGCAGAGCAGGAAACCAGTCTAGAGAAAACAACAGATTTCATGCAACATGTTGAACAAGCTCTGAACTAAAATAAAGCGAAACAAACTTTTATTCGACGAAGTAAAAAACATAGCTTGATAAATCCTGACACAATTCATTGAAAAATTTTCATTGGCCAATCAAAAGACTAGTTTAAGAATGGGCAAAAATCGACTGGGAAATCACTTAGAGACAATTCCGATAAAAAAAAATTGAAAAAATAGCAAAAACAAAGTCAAATGCCGCATGTGAACCAAAAAACCACAATCGAGAAAGCAAATTTTTGTCCAAATATCGTTTCCGCACTCCACTTTAAAAGTGGTGTGAAAATTCACGTCGCAAAATCCTTAGTTTTTTTCCGTTCAAATTCGTGTTTTAGCGTGATCGAAATCACTTCTCCAAGTCACAAAAAATTGTGAACAGAAAAACATAGGCACAAGAATTCTGGAAACCACTCGAAAAAAAACAGCGCATTCAAAAAATTAGTACATACCTGAACTACTCAACTACTCACGAGATTTTAAAAAATGTTTGAAATTTATGATAAAAGTCCTTAAAATAAATCGAACTAAAAAAGTAACAATTTTTTTTTATTTTACGATCGCACATAAAGTCAAAAACATTTAGGAACCAAATGCGAGTATTCAAAAGCTCCCAAAATAATATTGAAGTCATAATAGGCTAAGAAATGTGTCTAAAATTAAAGAAAACATGAGGAACTTCGAAATACAATAAAAATCTTAAAATTTTTGGTCATATTTCTCAACAAAAAACAAAATTTATAACAGCAAACCTGTGCTCAATTGGTATCTCAAGACTCCTTTAGTAAAAGGCGTCTTTTCAAATCCTACTTAGGCAGTAAAACAAAACGCTCAGCGAAAAATGGCTAAAATTCGTTTAAAATTGAGCAAAATAGCCGAAAAACCTGCAAATTTGCTTAAAATTCATATTAATTACCAGAAACCTTCAAACCACTATCAAAACAAACGTAAAAATGATACAAATCATAATCAAACCTTTGAACCGAAAAATTAAAAAAAAATCTTTCTGAAAAGCCGCACGCGTTTCAGTTTTTGCTTCAAAATTCACTCCAATGAAAGTGATTTAAAAAAAGAACTTCTCCAATACTCCTTTCAGTCGTAAAAAGACATCGCCCCTATACAATTCAAATTGTTTGAACTGAAAAAAATTAGGAGAGCAATAATAGCCAGCTGAGAAGATGAGGGCGGCAATTAAACAGTGCTACAATTGTTAAGACTAAAAACACTAGTAATGGTTGCCATTGATTTGGAAAATTTGAACACTGCCTCTTTCCTCGCGGTGGAATATAACCATCTAAAATTCACATGTTTATAATTTTATAACGGTATGCATTAATTGTAAACATTTCATGGGGTAAACTGTTCTATACTTACGAATCAATAGGGCATGCAACAATCATTGGCAGGTACTGTTTCATATTTCCAGGGATTGATCTGCTGTCACACAGTTTTATCGGCATCATATTCACATTAATTCCTTTCGGCTGAGGAAACTTCACTTTTGCGACTACACTTGCAAAAACTCCCCCAGTCTGTACGTGTTCTTTCCAGATATTTTCAACATGGGCATAGATCACTTCGATCAGCTCAAACGGTAACCATGACAACCGAGAACTTGGGCTACTTTGCTCGTTTATAAGGGCATCCCAAATTGCACACGATGGTTTTTGGGTACTTTCACTTTCATTTTTTGGGGACCGACTTTTGGAACATGCCGCTGGACGATTTTCAAACAGATCTTTTACTTTTACTTTCCAAGTACGAAAGTTATGGTTTGTAAGATAACTCTCAAACCCAAAACCGGATCGTCTGTGAAGTTCAGAAATTGGTGGAAATCTTGAAATTGGAACAGGAATAATTGGCATTCCAAAAGGAATTCCGTCATACCCGAGACTAGGAATAGGCGTCGAATAATTATGAACAAAAGATTTCAGATCGCACGACAATTCGCCTTCTATTTTCAAACGTCCTTCAATATTTTTTGATTCAGAATCGTAGAAAACTAAAAAGGTCATTGACTGTGGCGTGCTATCTTCACGAAATCTGATAGAATAAAAGAGCTCTAAAATCGCTAAATTTGAAGAACTATAGGTTGAGAATTTTAAACCAGGCGGAACTATCATATCTTTTAGACACATTGATTCCACAGATCCTAGAGGACTGATATTCTCGACAATTTTTTCGTGAACTTCGTTCGCAACATTTCGTAACTCCTGATCAGTTTCACAAAGTGTCTTCAAATTTGTCGACATTTAAAACAATTACTCTGAAAATAGTACATTGCTGTGAAGAAATCATTTATCAACATTGAAACGTTTTGGAAATAACGACTTAAATTTAAGCACTTAGAACTAACTTTGACTCATTTAACGTTTATAAAAAAACCTGAAGAATAGTCGAAAAACCGGCACAGAAAACTGATACAAATACTTTCAGCAAAAAAACTACAAAATAACAAAGAAAAGTCTTTTGATTTTTAGAATTTATAAAAAGTTTACGCAAACCATTAAGAGTGGAAAATCGCAAAAAATTACCATCATAATAACTTAATATGCGACCAATTGTTGAAAAATATTATTGCATCTTCATTATTTTTCTCGAAAAATTTTCTCGCATTTATTTTATTTGGCACGGAAAAACAATTAAATTCAGCATTGAAAAACAACAAAAAAAATTCTGAGAGAAGTTTACACCAAAAATGTTACGAAGTAAATAAGTAAGCAAGATATTATCAGCCAATCAGAATCGAGTATTTCTAAACTTTAAAATAAGATTTAAATACGTTCTAATATACGTAGAAAGTTCCGAAAAAGTTCATTTAACCTAATTTTAAGTAAATATAACCACTATATGTATCGATTAAGCTGGTTTTCGGCTTAATATTTTTAGGTTTTCTAGACAATTGCCGATTGAATACGAACTGATTTGACGTCAATAACATCAGACAAAAAACCAGTAAAAGAGCATCGAAAAAACCTTGCCGTCTAAGTATCACTTGTTGCTTTGTACGTCTTAATGCTTACACGTTGTTGCTATGCTTTGTACGTATTCTTATAGTCGAAAAAGAGTTGAATTGAGCTCCCGAACTTCTGTTTTATCAGAGTTAACATTGGTACCGCTACCGGCTTTACGAACATTTTCTGTCGTGTCAGCTTGAACATGATTATTTTCCCTACTCTCAGATAATTTTTCTGTTGATGTCTTGGAACCTTTAATTTGCCCAACACTTGTTCAACAAGAGATTGGGTTGTTATTACTTTCTAGTTTCCGGATAAATTTAACTCGTTTTAAACGTGGAATTAAATTTCCTTTGAAAGGAATTGTCACAAAATTTCATAGCGAGTTACTCTTTACCAAATACGGACAAGATAATTACCGAACAATTTCCGGCTCTTTCATCTCATTTGCTTAATATTATCGAAAATTGAGAAGCAAGAAGACAATAATATCAATAATTTTTCTACAATCATTGATAATTATGAAGCTTTCCCCAGTTTCCGCAGAGTGTGTCTGAGGCCTAAGATAGACAAAACACGATGACGAAATTTTTGAACACCAGAAGAGGCATAACGACTACGGAAGAGGGCTGCTGGATTTCACGTGAAAAAGTAACGAAAAAAGAAACCTGTAAGACTCTTCCAAAACGAAAAAAAAATATTTTGATGTTCAGTTAGCTCAGACGGCAAGAATCCCAACCCGTAAACCATTTTTGGATATCGCATTGGGTAGTAAAATTTAACTGTTCTTTGAAAAAAAAAACATTAATAAGGGGGCCCACAATTTTTTAGACAAAAAAAACATCAATTTCGAAAATTTTTGGCCGATTTACCAAAAATTCAAGAAAATGATATAGTCTGTTAGTATATCAAAAAAGTACTTCTGATATAGAGAAAATTGAGAGAAAATAATGCTAAATCGTTCAATTTTGAAAATTTTTGGTCAATTTTGAGGCAATTCTTAAAACTAAAGAAAATCAATACCGAACATTGATAAACCGTATTTTTGAGTTTAAAACCGTCCAGTTTACTGGAATACCGTTCTGTAATCAAGAATTTGCAAAAAAAATTGACCAAAATTTGAAAAATTGGACAAAGGCAAAAATTTTTTTGACAAAATTGTCGAAAAATCGAATTTCCAGCAAGAAGGTTCGTAATTTGAGTGAAACTCAATTAACACAGAAAAAGTTGTGAAAATTTTAACAACCTCCGGCCTAAAAAAAATATCGAATTCCCATAATTTTCTCGTCGCTCGTTTATGTACCGTTTTTCTTCCGCGTTCTTTTCGTTCTTTAACTTTACAATTCTCCGTTTTCCGTTTTTTCAATAACGTCGCTCTCCCAAAACTTCGCTTTTCGTTTTTTTTCGCTACTTTTCCGGATTTCAGTGTAGTATGTCATATCTGATGAAGTATGTTGTTGTTTTTGCTTTAGTATGTTGAGTATGCTAGTATGCTGGTTTGTTGTTTAGGTCTTATAGCTTTTTAGGGTGTGACTTAAGTTTATTCTCGAATTACGGCTGGATTGTCCTTTGACTTTTCAATTTTACTAATTGCTAGGCTTCCTGTTGTAGTATATTGATTTTGCAGTTGTATGTTTGTGTGTAACTGTATGATTGCTAGTTGGTTTGGTCTTTTTGCCTTCTAGGGTGTGACTTAAGTTTATTCTCGAGTTACGGCTGGGTTGTTTCTTGACTTCTCCAACTATTTTAGTCTACAAATACACTATTGTAGTTTATTCCATTTTGCTGTAGTTTGTTTAATACCGTTAGCATGCTGATTGTTTGTTTTGGTTTGGGTTTTGCTAGGATGTGACTTAAGTTTATTCTGGAGTTACGGCTAGTAAATTTCTTGACCTTTACATCCTTTTAGTGTACTACTGCATTGCCGTAAATTAGTTTGTCGTTAAATTTGTCGTTATAAACCCCTTATGAACTATATTAGATTGTCTTGCAGTAGCTTCTCTCCTTCCTCCTAGGGTGTGACTTAAGTTTGTTCTGGAGTTACGGCTAGGTTGTTTGCTTGAGTTTTTGCTGTGGTCTGCTAACATAGTTCTTTCCGAACTCATTTCCCGCCCGTTCTTTCCCACCGTCCCGTTTCGTTCGTTTTCCCGCACGTCCCGTTTCCGTTCTGTCGCGCATTGCTCGCTCGACTTCTCGTCTGTCCCGTTTCCGTCGCGTCACGCGTTGCTCGCTCGACTTTCCGCCCGTAACGTCTCCGTTTCGTCGCGCGTTGCTCGCTCGACTTCCCGTGTGTCCTTTGCCTCCCTCCGCGTTGAGCGCATAGCGTTCAGCGCTCCACTTCTGTTTTTGTCGGGCACAGAGTGCTCGACGACCTTCTTTGCTCTTTGGGTGGTTTGTTTTACAGACTGTCTACAGTGTGCTGTGTTTGGTGTCCTTTGCGTTGGGTTCGTTTTGCGTGTATTAGGTTTGTTTGGAGTGTGCATATAAAATATAACCGTGTGCAGTGATAGGATTGCTGGTCTTTGGAAATAATAACATCATGATGTCTAATAGTCTTGATCAAAAAGTCAAAAAGTTGTACGCTGCCAGGTCAAAGCGTGAGGCTGAATTGCATGCTATACATGAAGATATCCTTCATTGTATAAATAGTCAAAGTAGGCGAGTGAAAGTTGAACGCCTAGTAACAAAGTGCAACGAAGCATTTATGACCGTTGTAGACAAAAATGAGACCTGATTGCATTTGCTGGAAAAACGGAGGATCCAAGTTCACTTGTTCCTTCATTAGAGTCTTACTTGGAGGCAATGACAACTAAGAACGACAAGATCCTCGCTTCAGCACGAAACTACATCAACTCTGCTGATGATAAAGTGAGTGAGTTCCAGGAACCAAGGGCTTCCATTCGTTCTAGACTTCCCTCAATTATGACATCGTCAAAAACATCCAGTCAGCGTAAACATGATTATGTAATTGCTAAGATGAAGCGTGAAGAAATTGAAAAACAGAATGAGGCAGCCATTCGCCTTGCTAAACAGAAAAAGCAAATGGAATTAGATGAACTGGAGGAAAACAACAGGAAACGGTTGGCAGAGGCAACTCTGCAAGAATTTGAATTGCTGGACGCCGTTTCTAAAGGTAGCCAATCTGAAACAACTGCAAGTGCTAGGAGCTCATTGAGAGTGAAAAGGCTGTCCAAGACTGGATCAACACCTCACTTGCTTTAAGTTTTCACAATGAGGAGAAAACTAGTGAACCAGAGGTTACGATTGACCCTCCAGAATGTCCTAGCCACAACAACGGCAAAACAGTGGAAGATCTGAACACTGAAATTTCAAGGCATTCTATTCCAAAAAATTGTCGAGGCAATTACATTTTAAGCATTGAGACCTTGCAGCAACTCGACCCCTATTATACTCCACCTGAAAATTTTTTGGCTGCTGCTAACACACAGGCGTTGTACCAGGCGCAAATGAATCAAACAGGCCAGCAAGGCACGGCGCTCCCAAGCATAACCAACCAAGGAACCGCGGATAGTCAGCCGCCTTCTGTACACGCCCCAGGGGCTTCTTCACCCCCCATTCAACAGCCCATTCCACCACAGACGTTCGCACCACAAGAAAATCAAAATAATGCATCCGAGTTTCCACACGCACAATCCAGGGGACCGGAAACATCAAGTCTGCCGAAGAATAATTTGGCCCAGCAAATATGCTCCGGACAACAAATTAATTGTGTCCCCCGAGCACCAAACGCCACTCTTCCTCCTTTCCCGACAACAAATCATCCAGCTCCCGTAATAAACGTTCCCTTGCACCCAAGCGCCCCACCAAGTCCAAACACTCAACAGCACAACACCGAACCCGCTCATCCTAATGACCTTCCCATTCCGAACCCAGTCTTCGCACCTAACCTCACTGCTCCCATCCCACACGCCCCTTTTGATCAACCAGCCTCTCGTCAACAACAATTTTCAGAATAGCAATAACCGAGTACACAAAGTTGTACGTTCTGTTGCTCCTCCTTTCCCAAATATGCCCAATATCCCTCTCGGCCAAAGTTTTGTGCCAAATATGAGTCATTGGCATTTTCCACAGCACAGACCGTCATTAGTCAACCAAGACGCTACCACCGTAAATAATGTTGCTCCAAATGTACAGGCACACATCGCACCATCAGTTACTAATTTTCCACAACAAATATATTCGAATTCACCCCTTTTGATTGATATGCAATCACCATCCGGCACACATCAGGAAAACCCGATTGCAACTACAAGTAAGATTGTACTTGGTCTGGCCACTCCGGTTTTTCAGCCAACATACCATTATGTTGGGCCCACTCCGTTGAGCTGGAGTGGTCCGAAGGTGTCTGCACCTGCCCCTCCGATACCGGACAATACGTCATTGATTAAGGAGTTGGCTGACGCAATAAACAGCAAGAAAAATGACCCCTTGCCAGAATAGAAACTTGCTCAGTATAATGGCGATCCATTACAATGGCACGAGTGGTATGGTCAATTCAAAAGCGCGATTGACTCGCAAACGCTCACTGATGACGTTAAATTGACATATCTTAAGACACTCGTCACTGGTAATGCAAAGATTGCAATCGCCGAGTTTGCTTACTGTGGTTTAATGTACAAGGATGCACTAAGGACTTTGAAACGTAAATTTGGCCAGCCACAGGCAGTCGTAAGTGCCCACTTGGATAAACTAAGCAACTTTCCGCCTCTTAAAATGCACAATAGTGATAACATTATTAACTATTCTGCAGCCATATCCAGCCTCGTTGGGGTTTTCAAGTCACTATCATATGATGCTGATTTGAAGAGCGCTTCCCTACTTAACCAAGCGGTACAGAAGTTACCACCAAACATGAAAGAGTCATGTTTGGTGGTAACTCTTTACGGTTAAGAAGCACTGGGTTAAGCCTACCCTCCTTGATTTTAACGATTGGCTTAAAGAAAAGGCTGAGGTCCATGATCTTATGAAACAAAGCGCAACCAAGGCCAAACCTGAAGAGAACATCACTTCAGTAACAAAGACCAAAACAGCCTCAAAAGTGTTTGCATCAAACTCACAACAAAGGGAAACAAAGAAGCAAATGCCATCTTCTTCCACAAACACTTACTCTCGCTGCATTGTATGCAAAGGTAACCACCGGCTATGAGAGTGTCGAGTTTTCAAGGAAAAGACTCCAACCCAGAGAGCTAAGTTGGTGGCCGATAGTAAACTTTGCTTTTCGTGCTTACGTGATAAGCACACATTCCGCCAGTGTCCTCAACCAAGAAAGTGCCGAGCAGAAGGGTGTAATAGTTCGCATAACTCACTATTGCATGGAGCGTTTCAAACCCGGTGGTAGAATTCTGTCTTTAACGCACATTGACAAAATAGATCCGTGAGTTTCAACATTTTTGATGATTCTCTCGAGCATATCAGTTACTAATTTTTCTAACTTTGTTTGAATGTCTTGTGTTTCTGGCGCAGCCAACATTTTATACAATCAAACTAAAAACGGGAATAGAGCTTCACAACTGTTTTAGACTAATTTGAGTTTGTACAAGCCTTCCGTTTTCGCCAAAATTTAGCTTTTACGACGTAAAAATATATTGGGTTTCAAAACACAAAAATGCATTTATGTTTTGAAACCAAATACATTTTCTATTTCTTGCTTTTAGATCCAATCAAACCAAAGTTATCCTACAATGCAAACAGTTAAATTTCATAATGTCTTTCAATTTGTTAATAATGTTTGTGTTGGAACGCATTCAGTAGGCCCTTCAAAAACCTTCTGAACGTTTTAATTTTCTTTATGGTAGGACGAACGTCTTTATGGTACGTCTTTATGTACTCTTAACATGTGGTGAACATGAAAAAAGACTCGGAAAAAGAATAAAGGCAATAGAAAAACATGTCTAAGCACTGCAATTCCAGTGAAAATGGAAGAATACTGGATTCTTATTTTCTCTTACTTAGGAGCATAGCTAGCTATCCATTACATTAACTGGTCGCAAGCTGTCAAATTTGTCAACTCTCGCTTATAAGCTCTCAAAATTGGGCAAACTAAATCAAACCTATCTCATGCTAAATTTTAATTGGTGGCTCTTTCTAAAACACGATGAGTTCAAATAAAAACTTATATAGCCTAGTCTGTCTTGATTTTGTGTAAAAATTGCGTAGAATCAAAAAACTGCTCAGGATTGCATTTTCTGTTGTGATGCATGTAAAATATAATCACTTTTTATAGTTTCTAAGTACCGAAAAACATTACAACGATTGAGGAGAAGCTAAAAAGGCGAAAAATTCCTTTTTCTTTTGTACTGCATCGGAACCCTCAACTTTTCCTTATTAACTGATGTAGACCTACCTCAAATACAAAACCTCCGAACAATTTCGAAAAGGCATCATCAGTTTTGCAGGCTGCTAATTATGCTCAAGGTTAAACTCCAGAATCTAAACGAATTCTTAATAAAATACATAGCGATATTACATAGGGATATTGCATACTAATATTGCATAGGGATATTACAGACAAAAACAATTAAGCAATAACAATTTACCGTCACAGAAACAATTTATGTTTGACCCACTTATTGTCCCATTTCCGACTTATTATTGGGTGGATCTTTATTTACTGTTTGCTTTGGAGACCTGAAAAAATTGATTACTTTCAAACTTAATTTCCGTGAGCTGATCAAGTGTACAGCCAAAAGCAGAACTGGTGACCTTTAGTCTATTCAAAAACTGAAGGAATTTAAAGCTGAATTTATCTTCCGCATACATTATGCAAAAACAAAAATAAAATTTGAGGCAATATGACAACAGCCAAATATTTCGCTGCAATCAGTTGCCCAAATTTCAAATCATGCCAAACGGTAACTGTTTCCAATCCACCCAACCCACTCGAGTAATATATGATCTGTAACTGATATAATAATGGTGTAAGTCATCTGTAATGGCTAACCAGGTTGAGGTCGCGCTCAAAATTGTCCCTGATCAGACCGTCCCAGACAAGTGTGACCTCTGATCAGACGAGTGTGCGCTCGAAGAGCGTAGTGCGCTCGAAGTGCGCTTGAAGCCGCCTCTGATCAGACGAGTTCCAGACCGAAGTGACCCCCTGATCAGACAAGTTCAGACCATTGTCCAGACGAGTTCCAGACCATTGTCCAGACTAAAGTGCGCTCGAAATATTGTCCCAGACCCCGGGCCGAGGTTTCACGGCGCGGGTCTTCTTATCCCAAACTTTAGAAGACATTAGCTCCAAATTACCTGCCCTTCCCTTTGAGGATTTGGTCACGTGGCTTTTAAGGTTTATGGTCTGCCGTGTTTAAGATGTTTAAGGTTTATCAAAAAATTTGATTTTAAATCACTTCTTCTATACGATTGAGCGAAAACTCGACCCCTCCAACCTAGGTTTTTGAAATCTTGTGGTAATCTACTTTCAAATTATACTTGGATTTTCCTAGGTTTTTTAAACCTTGTGGTAATATACTTCAAATTATACTCGCATTTTGCATATACTTGCAGTAAGTATATGCAAAATGCAAATTACACTTGCATTCTGCATATACTTAATTTTGTGTCCTTTCAACACTTTCCAGTTTCACTTGCTTCCAACTGATTTTTTGAGAAAATGTAAGTTTAGTTTGAACGTAGATTATTTAAACGTAGATTTCAGAAATCTAGGTTGGGGTGGTCGATTTCTTGCTCTATCATATAGAAAAAAGGATTCAATAATAAATTTTTTTGATATTTTCTCTTCCTTTGTCTCCCCTCAACGCTTTCCAGTTTCACTTGCACCCAACTGATTTTTTTGAAAAAATGCACAAACAATTTGAAAGCACAATATAGGAAGAACTCAAAAACTTAGGTTGGGGCGTCGAAAGTTTGCTCCATCATATAGAAAAAATGATTTGGTGATAAAAAATTTTCTATATTTGCACCACATTTGTCTCCTTTCAATACTTTCCAGTTTCACTTGCACCCAACTGATTCTTGTGAAAAATTGCAAGACTGATTTGAAAATAGACTACAGCTAGAGCTCAAAAACCTAGGTTGGGATGTTCGATTTTTCGCTCAGTACTATAGAAAAAATGATTTAAAGATCAAATTTTTGATATTTGCACTACTTTTGCCTCCCTTCAACACTTTCCAGTTTCACTTGCACCCAACTGATTTTCTTGCAAAATTTTAAGAGTAATTTGAAAGTAGATTACAGCAAGAACTCAAAAATCTAGGTTGGGGGTCGAATTTCTAGTCCGTCATAGAGAAAAAAAGATTTAAAAATAAAAAAAAAATTTGATATTTGCACTTCATTTGTCTCTTCCAAATACCGACCTCCCAAACAAGGGTTTTCGAATCTTCCTCTAATCTCCTTTCAAATTACAGTTGCAATTTTTCAAAAAAAATTAGTTGGGTGCAAGTGAAACTGGAAAGTGTTGAAGGGAGACGAAAGTAGTAAAAGTATCACAAAATTTATTTTTAATCATTTTTTCTATATGATGAAGCAAAAAATCAAGAAATTGACCCCCAACCTAGGTTTTTGAAATCTTCCTGTAAACTACTTTCAAATTATTATGATGCAGTTTTTCAAAAAAAATCAGTTGGGTGCAAGTGAAAATTGGAAAGTGTTGAAAAGAGACAAAAGTAGCGAAAAAATCAAAAAGTTTATTTATTAAATTTTTTTTCTATATGACGGAGCAAAAAATCGACTCCCAACTTACGTTTTTGAAATCTTGTTGTAATCGGTTTTCAAATTATACTTGCTTTTTTCAAAAAAAAATCAGATGCAAGTGAAACTGAAAGGAGACGAAAGGAGACGAAAGTAGTGAAAATATCAAAAAATTTTCTTTTTGAATCATTTTTTCTTTATGATGGAGCAAAAAATTGACCCCCCCCAACCTTGGTTTTTGAAATGTTACTATAATCTACTTTCCAATTATACTTGCAATTCTTCAAAAAAAAAATAAGTTGGATGCAAGTGAAACTGGAAAGTGTTGAAAGGAGACAAAAGTAGTGAAAATATCAAAAAATTTTATTTTTGAATCATTTTTTCTTTATGATGGAGCAAAAAATTGACCCCCCAACCTTGGTTTTTGAAATGTTACTATAATCTACTTTCCAATTATACTTGCAATTCTTCAAAAAAAATAAGTTGGTTGCAAGTGAAACTGGAAAGTGTTGAAAGGAGACAAAAGTAGTGAAAATATCAAAAAATTTTGTTTTTGAATCATTTTTTCTATATCACGGAGCAAACAAATGACCCACCTCGAACCAAACTTTTCGAAATCTTGCTGTAATCTATTTTCAAATTTTACTTGCAATTTTTCAAAAAAAATCATCTGGATGCAAGTAAAACTGGAAAGTGTTGAATGGAGACAAAAGTAGTGAAAGTATATTATTTGAATTGGTTCATAGTATTGTCCAAGCCCAACCAGACTCGGTATGGACTATCCCCAGTTTATGTAGACTCTGAGACGCAAAAAAAATCAGCTGCAGCTTACCTCTGGAAAAAGTTAGGTTTTCGTACGGAAAGTTGTGATTATTTCAAATAAGTAATTTTAAAAATCGATCTTTTTCATTAGGTTTTATTATTGATTAAATTTAGCCAAGTTCGGTAGGGAGTTTCCCCAGAGTATGCAGACACTGAGATAAAAAAAAGTTTTAGCTTTAGCTTGCCTGTCGTACAAAAATTTGCGATTATTTCAAACGAGTAATTTTAAAAATAGGTCTTTTTGATTAGGTCATAAAAGTGCTAAAATTAAATCAAACTTGGCATGTAGAATTCCAAATGTACTTAGAAGGTAGAACAAAAAAGATTACGGCTATAGCTCGCCTCTGGGACAATTTAGCTCTGAAACGGATATTTGCGATTAATTCGAAAAATTAAACGTGAACCATTCTTTTTTTTTGGTTGGGCCATAGAGCAATCCCAATCAAACCAACCTTTGTGCGGAGTATCCTCACTTTATTTGGAGTTTAGAAAGAAAAAAAATTTTGGCAAATTCTTTTTCTTTTTAAGAATCGGTTCAGTCATCTTCAAGATATTAAACTTTGAAAACAGGTTGGGGGGTTGGGATTCCCATAGAGTTATATTTCCCATTATTCCGATCTGTATTCTTTTTTTACACTAACAACAACCATATCTAGCTACCATATATGTATATATATATATATATATATATATATATATATATATATATATATATATATATATATATGCATATATATATATATATATATATATGCATATATATATATATATATATATATGCATATATATATATATATATATATATATATATATATATATATATATATATATATTCGGCAGCTCGAGGGCATCCGAAATATGTAATTTGAACGCAAGTTGTATTTCGCCTCTTTACAGGTAAGTTATATGTGTTGGCAATGTGAAATATTCGAATTGAATGCCCCGCGGTCAATTGACAGCTATACACCCTCTGAGCATGTCATCTGACAGCAGGAAGAGTGCTATGAAGCGCTGTCCAGCTAGACTATTATAATTAACCTGCAAAGAGGTGCATATGAAATGAAATGCATCAGGAACGTTCAAATGGTGGTAGTAAGTTAGTGAAAGCAATGAGAAAGCGTCAAAGAACCCCCCCCCCCCACATCCAGCAGCTACACCAGAATACCCCCGCCCGCGGATACTAAGCTACGTGTCGTACCGTACGAGTGTTGCACGTCGTAGAATGGCCGCGCGCGCTGCTGTAGAGCGCAGATCAGAGTGTCGGGCGTGCCTAAGGTCATTTTAATAGTAGGAATTGAGTATTTTAGATCAAGTGAGATGCAGTCAATGTATTTTGACGACCATGTACCTGGACAGGGAGTTAATATTAATGAGTTCTTGAGTCCAGGAGGACGCAGAAAAGAGATAAGAGTTAAATGTTTCGAAGGTTTTAAAAAAGACAAGGACATATATAGGACAAGACGTCAAGTTGATTTAGATCTCGCAACCTCTACAAGGTTCGTCAATTTCCAAGCTAAGTGCGAACCTGGGCAAATACTAGCGAAAGTCTGGAAGATATTTAAGAATGCGAAATCGATCAAGTTGGGCAAATTAAGACCAAATCAGAAAACGGGCGAAAAAAAACAATGGCGTTACAATGGCTGGGTCAATTTTTTTGGCAGTGGAGACTGCAAACGTCACAGGAGTCTTATAGAGAAAAAGAGAGAAAAGTATGGCGAAATGATCATTGAAAAAGTTGGCAAGATCAGATGTCTCGGTTTTCATACAAAGAAGAAGGTTGTAGCTGTACCAAAGAAAAGAATTCCTGCGAAAAAGGAAGTGCCTAGGCAATTCTCCAGCTGGGGTAAACGATGGTCCTCAATAAACGAAAGTCGATTTGCGGATGACGTTTTTGATTGTTTATTATCAAATGGTGTTGTGCTAGTTCAGTAATTGTTATAGCAGAGTTGTTTTAGTGTTTGCCTTGTAGTTTTATTCTTCCATATTTAGAAATTGTTTATTTGATGCTTATAATTTAGCTAATCTGAATTCAGAATCGTCCCATCTGAGAGCTTTTATTGCTTTATCATTTATTTGTACGGCTTCTATCAACTTTTGCGTGGTTTGTTTTTGAGGATTCTGCAGGGGAAACCCTAGATTACCAACAGAATCGTTGAAAATATTCCATTATTTGCTCAAAAATACGATTTTTCCGCATTCTAGAAATCATAGAAATTTAAAAATAGGTCTTTTTCATCGGGTCAAGGAGTTATTCAAATCGAACCAAACTCGGTATGGAGTATCCCCTGTGTATCTAGAGTCTAAAACAAAAAGAATTTTTGCTATAGCTTGTCTAGGAAAAGTTCTTTTCATACGGAAACTTTCGAATATTTCGAATATTTAATTTCAAAAATAGACCTTTTTCATCGGGTCAAGGAGTTGTTAAAATCGATCTGAACTCGGTATGCAGTATCACCAGTGTATTTAGAGTGTAAAACAAAAAAGACTTTTTGGGATAGCTTGCCTAGGAAAAAAGTTAGCTTTTCGTACTGAAATTTGCGATTTTTTCGAATATTTAATTTCAAAAATAGGTCGTTTTCATCGGGTCAAGGAGTTGTTCAAATAGAACCAAACTCGGTATGAAGTATTCCCAGGGTATGTAGAGTGTAAAACAAAAGGAATTTTTGGTATAGCTTACCTAGGAAAAAAGTTCGTATTTCAATCGGAAATATTGACTTATTCGCTTATTCTATTTTCAAAAATATAGAAATTTTATCGGGTCAGGGAGTTGTTCAAATCAAACCAAACTCAAAATGGAGTATTCCCAGGGTATACAGAGTGTAAAACAAAAGAAATTTTTGGTATAGCTTACATAGGAAAAAAGTTCGTATTTTAATCGGAAATATCGACTTATTCTATTTTCAAAAATATAGAAATTTTATCGGGTCAAGGAGTTGTTCAAATCGAACCAAACTCGATATGGGGTATCCCCAGGGTATGTAGAGTGTAAAACAAAAGGAATTTTTGGTATAGCTTGCCTAGGAAAAAAGTTCTAATTTCAATCGGAAAAATCCACTTATTCGCTTATTCTTTTTTCAAAAAAATAGAAGTTTTATCGGGTCAAGGAGTTGTTCAAATCAAACCAAACTCGGTATGGAGTATCGCTAGGGTATGCAGAGTGTAAAAGAAAACGAGTTTTTGGTATAGCTTACCTAGGAAAAAAGTTCGTATTTCAATCGGAAATATCGACTTATTCGCTTAATCTATTTTCAAAAATATTGAAATTTTATCGGGTCAAGGAGTTGTTCAAATCGAACCAAGCTCGGTATGGGGTATCCCCAGGGTATGTAGAGTGTAAAACGAAAAGAATTTTTGGTACAGCTTGGCTAGGAAAAAAGTTCGTATTTCAATCGGAAATATCGACTTATTCGCTTATTCTATTTTCAAAAATATAGACATTTTACGGGGTCAAGGAGTTGTTCAAATCAAACCAAACTCGGTATGGAGTATCGCTAGGGTATGCAGAGTGTAAAAGAAAACGAGTTTTTGGTATAGCTTACCTAGGAAAAAAGTTCGTATTTCAATCGGAAATATCGACTTATTCGCTTAATCTATTTTCAAAAATATTGAAATTTTATCGGGTCAAGGAGTTGTTCAAATCGAACCAAGCTCGGTATGGGGTATCCCCAGGGCATGTAGAGTGTAGAACAAAAGGAATTTTTGTTATAGCTTGCCTAGGAAAAAAGTTCGTACTTCAATCCGAAATATACACTTCGCTTATTCTATTTTCAAAAATATAGAAAATTTATCGGGTCAAGGAGTTGTTCAAATCAAACCAAACTCGGTATGGAGTATCCCCAGGGTATGTAGAGTGTAAAACGAAAAGAATTTTTGGTACAGCTTGGCTAGGAAAAAAGTTCGTATTTCAATCGGAAATATCGACTTATTCGCTTATTCTATTTTCAAAAATATAGACATTTTACGGGGTCAAGGAGTTGTTCAAATCAAACCAAACTCGGTATGGAGAATCCCCTGTGTAATTGGAGCATAGAGAAGAAAGAATTTTCAGGAATAGCTTGCCTAGGAAAAAAGTTCGTATTTCAATCGGAAAAATCCACCTATTCGCTTATTCTTTTTTCAAAAATATAGAATTTTTATCGGGTCAAGGAGTTGTTCAAATCGAACCAAACTCGGTATGGAGTATCCCCAGGGTATGTAGAGTGTAAAACAAAAGGAATTTTTGGTATAGCTTGTATAGAAAAAAAGTTAGTTTATTATAGGGAAATTTCCGATTAATTCGATTATTAATTTTAAATAATTTTCAAAAATATAGAACTTTTATCGGGTCAAGGAGTTGTTCAAAGTGAACCAAATTGATATCCCAGACTACCAGTGCTATTTAGGTTGTAATGCAAAAAGAATGGTCCGCCTAACTTTCCTAGAAAAAAGTTCGTATTTCAATCGGAATTTTCGACTTATTCGCTTATTCTATTTTCAAAAATATAGAAATTTCATCGGATCAAGGAGTTGTTCAAAGTGAACCAAATTGATATCCCAGACTACCAGTACTATTTAGGTTGTAATGCAAAAAGAATGGACCGCCTAACTTTCCTAGAAAAAGAGTTCGTATTTCAATCGGAATTTTCGACTTATTCGCTTATTCTATTTTCAAAAATATAGAAAATATATCGGATCAAGGAGTTGTTCAAATCGAACCAAACTCGGAATGCAGTATCACACGTGTATCTAGACTTTGAAACAAAAAAAATTTTTGATATAGCTTGTGTAGGAAAAAAGTTGGTATTTCACACGGAAATGTGCAATTATTTCGAATAACTTGAGATTATTGAAATTTAAAAATAGGTCTTTTTTATTGGGTCAAGGACTTGTCCAAATCGAACCAAACTCAAAATGGTGTATCCCATGTGTACCTAGAATGTTAAACAAAAAGCTTATCTAGGAAAAAAGTTAGCTTTTCATACGGAAATTTGCGATTTTTTCGGATATTTAATTTTTTAATATAGTAATTTCCATCGGGTCAAGAAGTTATTCAAATCGAACCAAACTCGTCATGTTTTCAGTTTTCATTATGACACAGACCACAATTGTTGTAAGGGAGAAGGGCGTTTTTTTGCGAAAGGCCTCGTGTGTTATCAGATGCTCAAGAAGAGACTTTAGGTCAACACGAAGACAATCTATGAACCGAAATCGATCTCCTCAAAACTCAAGTTGAAAATCTAACCAGGCGGGTCACAGAGTTGGAAAAAGCCTCAGCTGAAGTTGTAGACTTGACTCAACATGATAGCTTTACGACTACTGCCTCTGTTCACTCTGAAGATCTAAGTCCAGTTCTTCTTCAATTTTCTTTTTTAGCGAACGTAATTTGAATGTCGGCGCTTTATTTTCTCTTTGTTAATTGCACTTTCAACTTATTTTCAGATCTTCTGAGAAATGACTTCTGTCAAATGCAGTTTTGGATGGTTACTTCTCTCTACGGACAAGAAAGATGCTAGAATTATTGATGCGAAATCGGAACTGTGGGGTTCAACAATTCATTTTGACAAGTTTACAAAGACGGAGGGGACAGAAGTTCAGCTCCATGTGGAAAACAAACAAGTCACTTACGTTGTGGTGCAGCAAGGAATGGGAAATTTTGAAAAGAATTTGGCAGAACTGAGATCGAGAGTATAATATGCAAATTTCATCGAATATGGGCATACGTCAAATTGAAGCTCCACCTCAATCTACCAACACAAGTTCTACAACTGTCCAGGCTGTTTCGGTAATTTTTTTAGTTTTTAGCGAGCAATTCAAAGAATTCTGTTCAACAAAAGACAATTTCAATTTTCTGTTGTTTCGTTTTCTTCACAAATTAGGCTCAACGATTTTTTCAACTTTATGAAAATCAGTTATTGTTTAGTGCTGCGATGCTCATCGTGCAATCACAGAAACACTTCTACAAAATGAAAACCGATTGTGTGAGGCTGTCGAAATGATGCAGCAATCATCTCAACAATCAGCCGATGATTTTGCCAACCTGAAAAGAAGAATGGCGGCCATTGTAAGTCACGTTTTTTAAGCTGTGGAAAAAAGTTCGTATTTCAATCGGAAATATCCACTTATTCGCTTATTCTTTTTTCAAAAATATAGAAATTTTATCGGGTCAAGGAGTTGTTCAAATCGAACCACACTCGGTATGGAGTATCCCCAGGGTATGTAGAGTGTAAAACAAAAGGAATTTTTGGTATAGCTTGGCTCGGAAAAAAGTTTGTATTTCAATCGTAAATATCGACTTATTCGCTTATTCTATTTTCAAAAACATAGAAATTTATTGGGGTCAGGGAGTTGTTCAAATCAAACCAAACTCGCTATGGAAAAATCCCTTTTGTAATTGGAGCATAAAGCAAAAAGAAATTTTGGTATAGCTTGTATAGGAAAAAAGTTAGTTTATCATAGGGAAATTTCCGATTAATTCGAATAATTAATTTTAAATAATTTTCAAAATTATAGAACTTTTATCGGGTCAAGGAGTTTTTCAAAGTGAACCAAATTGATATCCCAGACTACCAGTACTATTTAGGTTGTAATGCAAAAAGAATGGTCCGCCTAACTTTCCTAGAAAAAAGTTCGTATTTCAATCGGAATTTTCGACATATTCGCATATTCTATTTTCAAAAATATAGAAATTTCATCGGATCAAGGAGTTGTTCAAAGTGAACCAAATTGATATCCCAGAATACCAGTACTATTTAGGTTGTAATGCAAAAAGAATGGACCGCCTAACTTTCCTAGAAAAAGAGTTCGTATTTCAATCGGAATTTTCGACTTATTCGCTTATTCTATTTTCAAAAATATAGAAATTTCATCGGATCAAGGAGTTGTTCAAAGTGAACCAAATTGATATCCCAGACTACCAGTACTATTTAGGTTGTAATGCAAAAAGAATGGACCGCCTAACTTTCCTAGAAAAAGAGTTCGTATTTCAATCGGAATTTTCGACTTATTCGCTTATTCTATTTTCAAAAATATAGAAAATTTATCGGATCAAGGAGTTGTTCAAAATGAACCAAATTGATATCCCAGACTACCAGTATTTTTAAAGTTGTAATGCCAAAAGAATGGTCCACCTAACTTTCCTAGAAAAAAAGTTCCTTTTTCAATCCGTATTTTCGACTTATTCGCTTATTCTATTTTCAAAAATGTAGAAAATATATCGGATCAAGAGGTTATTCAAATCGAACCAAACTCGTCATGTTTTCAGTTTTCATTATGACACAGACCACAATTGTTGTAAGGGAGAAGGGCGTTTTTTTGCGAAAGGCCTCGTGTGTTATCAGATGCTCAAGAAGAGACTAAGTCAACACGAAGACAATCTGAGAACCGAAATCGATCTCCTCGAAACTCAAGTTGAAAATCTAACCAGGCGGGTCACAGAGTTGGAAAAAGCCTCAGCTGAAGTTGTAGACTTGACTCAACATGATAGCTTTACGACTACTGCCTCTGTTCACTCTGAAGATCTAAGTCCAGTTGAGAATGGATTGATACATTAGAATGAGCATAATGTGTCCCTCGAAAATCCCTGATTTTGAATTGGATGCATGCCTTGAACTAGCTGAAAAATTTATTCAATTAGGTAATTGTTTACGAGTTGTCTTTGGCAATATTTTGTTACTTTGCTTTATTGATGAAGTTTTGTTAATTTGTAGTCACTGTACCATTATTTTGGTTTTCGTAAGGAAGCGATGTTTGAGCTATGAAGTGTTTTCAGTTACTTTCTTCAAGTCTCTTTTTTAGCGAACGTAATTTGAATGTCGGCGCTGTATTTTCTCTTCGTTAATTGCACTTTCAACTTATTTTCAGATCTTCTGAGAAATGACTTCTGTCAAATGCAGTTTTGGATGGTTACTTCTCTCTACGGACAAGAAAGATGCTAGAATTATTGATGCGAAATCGGAACTGTGGGGTTCAACAATTCATTTTGACAAGTTTACAAAGACGGAGGGGACAGAAGTTCAGCTCCATGTGGAAAACAAACAAGTCACTTACGTTGTGGTGCAGCAAGGAATGGGAAATTTTGAAAAGAATTTGGCAGAACTGAGATCGAGAGTATAATATGCAAATTTCATCGAATATGGGCATACGTCACATTGAAGCTCCACCTCAATCTACCAACACAAGTTCTACAACTGTCCAGGCTGTTTCGGTAATTTTTTTAGTTTTTAGCGAGCAATTCAAAGAATTCTGTTCAACAAAAGACAATTTCAATTTTCTGTTGTTTCGTTTTCTTCACAAATTAGGCTCAACGATTTTTTCAACTTTATGAAAATCAGTTATTGTTTAGTGCTGCGCTGCTCATCGTGCAATCACAGAAACACTTTTACAAAATCAAGAACGATTGTGTGAGGCTGTCGAAATGATGCAGCAATCATCTCAACAATCAGCCGATGATTTTGCCAACCTGAAAAGAAGAATGACGGCCATTGTAAGTCACGTTTTTTAAGCTGTGGAAAAAAGTTCGTATTTCAATAGGAAATATCCACTTATTCGCTTATTCTATTCTCAAAAATATAGAAATTTTATCGGGTCAAGGAGTTGTTCAAATCGAACCAAACTCGGTATGGAGTATCCCCAGGGTATGTAGAGTGTAAAACAAAAGGAATTTTGGGTATAGTTTGCCTAGGAAAAAAGTTCGTGCTTCAATCGGAAAAATCCACTTATTCGCTTATTCTTTATTCAAAAACATAGAAATTTTATCGGGTCAAGGAGTTGTTCAAATCAAACCAAACTCGGTATGGAGTATCCCCAGGGTATGTAGAGTGTAAAACAAAAGGAATTTTTGGTATAGCTTGCCTAGGAAAAAAGTTCGTATTTCAATCGGAAAAATCCACTTATTCGCTTATTCTTTTTTCAAAAAAATAGAAATTTTATCGGGTCAAGGAGTTGTTCAAATCGAACCAAACTCGGTATTGAGTATCCCCAGGGTATGTAGAGTGTAAAACAAAAGGAATTTTTGGTATAGCTTGCCTAGGAAAAAAGTTTGTATTTCAATCGGAAATATCGACTTATTCGCTTATTCTATTTTCAAAAATATAGAAATTTTATCGGGTCAAGGAGTTGTTCAAATCAAACCAAACTCGGTATGGAAAATTCCCTTGTGTAATTGGAGCATAAAGCAAAAAGAATTTTGGTATAGCTTGTATAGGAAAAAAATTAGTTGATCATACGGAAATTTCCAATTAATTCGAATAATTAATTTTAAATAATTTTCAAAAAAATAAAAATTTTATCGGGTCAAGGAGTAGTTTAAAGTGAACCAAATTGATATCCCAGACTACCAGTACTATTTAGGTTTTAATGCAAAAAGAATGGTCCGCCTAACTTTCCTAGAAAAAAGTTCGTATTTCAATCGGAATTTTCGACTTATTCGCTTATTCTATTTTCAAAAATATAGAAACTTTATCGGATCAAGGAGTTGTTCAAAGTGAACCCAATTGATATCCCAGACTACCAGTACTATTTAGGTTGTAATGCAAAAAGAAAGGTCCGCCTAACTTTCCTAGAAAAAAAGTTCGTATTTCAATCGTAATTTTCGACTTATTCGCTTATTCTATTGTCAAAAATATAGAAATTTTATAGGGTCAAGGAGATGTTCAAAGTGAACCAAATTGATAACCCATACTATCAGTACTATTTAGGTTGTAATGCAAAAAGAATGGTCCGCCTAACTTTCATAGAAAAAAAGTTCGTATTTCAATCGGAATTTTCGACTTATTCGCTGATTCTCTTTTCAAAAATATAGAAATTTTATCGGATCAAGGAGTTCTTCAAAGTAAACCAAATTGATATCCCAGCCTACTAGTATTTTTTAAGTTGTAATGCAAAAAGAATGGTCCGCCTAACTTTCCTAGAAAAAAGTTCGTTTTTCAATCGGAATTTTCGACTTATTCGCTTATACTATTTTCAAAAATATAGAAAATTTATCAGATCAAGGAGTTGTTCAAATCGAACAAAACTCGGTATGCAGTATCACACATGTATCTAGAGTTTAAAACAAAAAGAATTTTTGATATAGCTTGTGTAGGAAAAAAGTTAGTATTTCATACGGAAATGTGCAATTATTTCGAATAACTTGAGATTATTGAAATTTAAAATAGGTCTTTTTTATTGGGTCAAGGACTTGTCCAAATGGAACCAAACTCAGTATGGAGTATCCCATGTGTACCTAGAGTGTTAAGGAAAAAGCTTATCTAGGAAAAAAGTTAGCTTTTCATACGGAAATTTGCGATTTTTTCGGATATTTAATTTTTTAATATAGTAATTTCCATCGGGTCAAGAAGTTATTCAAATCGAACCAAACTCGTCATGATTTCAGTTTTCATTATGACACGGACCACAATTGTTGTAAGGGAGAAGGGCGTTTTTTGCGAAAGGCCTCGTGTGTTATCAGATGCTCAAGAAGAGACTAAGTCAACACGAAGACAATCTGAGAACCGAAATCGATCTCCTCAAAACTCAAGTTGAAAATCTAACCAGGCGGGTCACAGAGTTGGAAAAAGCCTCAGCTGAAGTTGTAGACTGGACTCAAGATGATAGCTTTACGACTACTGCCTCTGTCCACTCTGAAGATCTAAGTCCAGTTGAGAATGGATTGATACATTAGAATGAGCATAATGTTTCCCTCGAAAATCCCTGATTTTGAATTGGATGCATGCCTTGAACTAGCTGAAAAGTTTGTTCAATTTGGTAATTGTTTACGAGTTGTCTTTGGCAAAATTTTGTTACTTTGCTTTATTGATGAAGTTTTGTTAATTTGTAGTCACTTTACCATTATTTTGGTTTTCGTAAGGAAGCGATGTTTGAGCTATGAAGTGTTTTCAGTTACTTTCTTCAATTTTCTTTTTAGCGAACGTAATTTGAATGTCGGCGCTTTATTTTCTCTTTGTTAATTGCACTTTCAACTTATTTTCAGATCTTCTGAGAAATGACTTCTGTCAAATGCAGTTTTGGATGGTTACTTCTCTCTACGGACAAGAAAGATGCTAGAATTATTGATGCGAAATCGGAATTGTGGGGTTCAACAAGTCATTTTGACAAGTTTACAAAGACGGAGGGGACAGAAGTTCAGCTCCATGTGGAAAACAAACAAGTCAGGTACGTTGTGGTGCAGCAAAGAATGGGAAATTTTGAAAAGAATTTGGCAGAACTGAGATCGAGAGTATAATATGCAAATTTCATCGAATATGGGCATACGTCAAATTGAAGCTCCACCTCAATCTACCAACACAAGTTCTACAACTGTCCAAGCTGTTTCGGTTATTTTTTTAGTTTTTAGCGAGCAATTCAAAGAATTCTGTTCAATAAAAGACAATTTCAATTTTCTGTTGTTTCGTTTTCTTCACAAATTAGGCTCAACGATTTTTTCAACTTTATGAAAATCAGTTATTGTTTAGTGCTGCGCTGCTCATCGTGCAATCACAGAAACACTTCTACAAAATGAAGAACGATTGTATGAGGCTGTCGAAATGATGCAGCAATCATCTCAACAATCAGCCGATGATTTTGCCAACCTGAAAAGAAGAATGACGGCCATTGTAAGTCACGTTTTGTTTGCTATCTGATTTTCCAAAAAGTATCAAAGCTTTTCACAAAACCCTTTTCCGTAAGTAGACATCTCTTCATAGAATCCTAGTTAGTCTCACAATTCTGATCAGTTCAATGTTTCTTGGGGAACAGTACCCTTTAAAATTAAATTTTTCTTTTCTATGATTGCATAGGTGAATAGCGCCCTGAAATCCTTCGATACAACTGAAAATGTACCTTTCGTTGATGAAAATGTGGAAATCACCGAAGTAACAGCTGACGCTGAAGAGACTGATCTCTTTCTTCTCGTTGAAAGAAATCCCCCTATGCAATTTGGTTTGAACAACCAGAATTTTGATCTTGTGTACAGCGGTCATTTGCCTTCAACATTCGGGGAATTCTTCGGAAGTGGATATTTCGAATTAACGGACTGGCACATGAAATGATTTTGCCCTCAAAAACATTCAACGGAGGTCGAAAATGTGCTTCCAAGGAGTTGATTCTGAAATTTTTCCGTTAGAACTTCCGAATTCTTTTTGAAGGATTTTTTTTGTTGCTCTTAGGTTTTTAAGCTGTGGCAATCAGAAATCTTATCTCTGTTCATATTTTAAAATACTGCTTGATTTTTGCATCACTGAATTGAAAAGTGGCATGTATGGTCTCTTCTTAGGTTCTGTGGAGCGAAAGTTTCCTAGAGATACTTATCCCAACGCAAAGCATCAGGCGAAGGTTGCTGCAAACAAGGCGGGCTTAAATGCACAACAGCGGTTACAGGCAACTGGAAAGTACAGCGAATCAACAAAAGCCCAGAAAAAACAGAACCCTCTGGCCAAAAAGAATGGCGCTCCAAAGAAGTAATTTCGAGAGAGTTCAGCGTAGATTACAGGCTTAGCTTTATTTTATCCTAAATTTGTTTATTTACCAAGTACTTCTAATTCTGACGTATAAATGCGTATTAGTTAGCGTAGTCTGAGATTTAATGTTTTTGACAGATTTTTTATTTATATATGTCCCCAGATGATAGTCTTCTTTTACTTCACTGATTTTAATTTAAAATAACTCCTTTCCTGTTTTAATTTTTATGGTTACAATCTTCGAAGAGTGATTTGTCTATCGCATTGAGGTACTGTTTGTGAGTCGCATGTTTGTTGGAATGTTATATTTGTTTAAAATTTTGTTCAAATCTTTGCCGTTCTTTCAGAGATATATCTCAAAAACCTGTGTCTAAAAGATCAGATTCGGGTAGACTGATCAAAAGCCGCGAATTTGAAACTGGTCCAGAGACTTTAGTTGAGCGTAGCAGTCAGCAAGAGAACTTAAACACAAGGTTTCTCTTTTACTGCACCGATGCTCTTTTTTCGTGCCAATTGAACAGCGATAACTGGCCCATAGGAACCACTACTGATGACAAATTGGCTCTCAAACCACGTACTTGGATAGACGCATTTTACAAAAGGAAACCAACCAGGTGTCTGTACATAGGCAAAGGAACAGCAAAATGTGTCTCTGATCACAAAGACGAAACTTACAAGCGTCTTAAAAGAGGACTACCGCCATTGCACATTAAAGAACCCGAAAAACTACAAACTCACGCGCCTCGTGCAAATGCTGAACTATCAAGAGCCTCTGAGTACGTGCCGAATGTGCAACCTACAGTGAGCAACGCAAATAGGGTGCTGTTTCCAGATGACGAGCCAAATTTCTCAATACAACCAGGCAGCTCGCAAGCAGCAATTGCTCCAACTACACCGACACTCGCGAGTGACAATATCTGTGGAGCTGTTTGCGAGGAGTTCAACAAATTTATCGAAGAGCATGAGCAACGAATGGTGCGCGCTATGTCTGTGGGAGTAATCTTGAAGCAGAAATCTGACAAGAAACCCAAGAGAAATGTTGCTGAACTGAACGAGCTGGAAAACTTGCTTGTTTGTTATTTTTTGCTGCAAAATGTTTTCTCAGATTAAGCTTAAGTTGGCCAAAAATTGTCAGAATTTTTCCTAATTAAAATGAATGTACGAAGTAAGAAATTTGTCTGTCCCAGCCTACCTATACTTTACTTTTCAACGCTTTTTTAAGCCTTACTTGACAGAGTTTATTTCTTAGAAAGTATGAAGACTGGTTTAATTTCCATTTGGTTAAGCTGGAAGATATGACAGAAAATGAAAAGCTGCAAGAGCACGGCTTCCAGAGCATTGACGAGTACCCTCATCTTCTGGCGACCTACCCCACAAAACGTGTTGATTTCAACGGCGAAGATCTTATGAAGCGTTACAAGACAGGGCCGCATCCATCAACCCTCGGAAGAAACTTGCGGAAGGATTTGTCTGGCTTGGACGGTTTGACCTCAGATATGATGGACAGCGAGAATTCCCCTATCAGAAAAGAAGCTGATGAGAATTTGGTCAGAATTTTTAAAGGTCAGTTGCCATTTCCTCTATATAGATTTGATTTTAAGATGAAGTAACTAGCTCTACGTTTGTTATATACTAAAGGCATTCGATTTAATTGACACAACACTTGTTTGCTTTTAGATGTTGTCGAGCAAAAATATCCAGTCACCCCACGACTTGCTCTCTTGAAGGCAAAAAATGCGGCAAACCAAGCTGGTCTCGAGCGGAAAAGCTACCTGCGGCCAAGTGATGAAAATAAGGTTGCCAATTATGATGAGGGTGTCAATGATTTAGAAGATAATCAAAATGCGGATGTTGATGAGGACTAAATTACAAGGCAGTCTTTAGTTGAGTCTGTACTCTAGAATTACCTCGCAGAAAACTTTAAGTCTCGATTGCTTTACTTGTTGCTTAAACTTCAAACAGAAAAATTGTTTACTTTAATTTCTGATTGGGGTTGCTTTTAACCAGGATTGATTTAGGGCAATAAATTTTGATTTGAACTCATTTTCTAACAGATTTGTGCAGTTAATGTCAGTTAAATGTGAAGTTTGTTAATTTGGTAAAGATGGTTCATGACTTAAATGATATTCAGTTAGCTTCTAGAATTTGCTTGAATGACGTTTTCTTCGGTTAGCAGTTACCTGAATTTTCTTTTTGGTTCGCTTTTCTTTCCTGTTCATTTAAAAGATTGTGAAATGTTTTTTTTGGTACTGTTAAGATCAGAAAGATAGAATAAGTATTTTTGCTCTAAATTTTAATTGTATTTACGCTTCAGATATGGATTTGTGCGAAATGCTGTTACAATCTGAGGGTTGGGTTTAAAAATCTTTTATCCAAGATACGGAAATCAGTCCACATGTTTTAACTTCGTTATTGTCGGATGATGAGATGAAAAGAATGCAGAAATCTAATCGTCAATTCAGTAAACTGTGTGACAACATGGTGAAAATCTATTCAGCATCCTTTGAAGCTGGTTTGATTGAGCGAGATAAGTTTGGTGGTTTTTGTCTAGTAAATCGAAGTGGTCGAACAATTAAATCTGGCGTAATAGAAAACACACTTTGTCTGTTGGGGAAAAAACCAAGGAATCGAGAGCTCGATGACTTGTCTATGATGGAAGGAGAGAAGATCTTAGTTGGAGTTGCGAGATGGGCCAACCACTCATGCCGCCCGAATTGTGAATATTATGTGAGTGGGGGCTTCAATGGCAGACCATGCGTAAGGCTTCGTGCTCTGGATGATATTCGGGACGGTTCTGAGCTTCTGACTTTTTACAGGGCCGATTAATTTGGTGATGGGAATGATAATTGTCTCTGCGGTCACGATGATTTGCACCATGAAGTAGAGTGTACCCAAGAGTCCTCATCAACTGCTCAAAATTTTCGATCCTCAAAGCGAAGACGCGTTCGGCCCAGAATTAAATTGTTTGTAGAAGAAAAACAGAATGCTCTGGAGAGTTTAATTAACTTTCATGATGAATGCTCAAATGCCAGCTTGTTATCGGTCGAAAGTTCTATTGAAATAAATTTTCCCGTGCAACTTGATGAAAATTCAGACATTGAAACGTTTCTGTTCGCAGGCTCCGTAACCTTTTCAGAAGAAAACAATGATATTGAGTTGCATGAGAACAGCAGCAGTTCTAGGAGTCTTGTCATAAGTGGCAGCAGCTCTTCCAGCTCCAATCAGGCAAATGAAAACTCGATTTTTGATAAACGGTCCTGCTCTGATCGTTTAAATGCGGTTTCTGTTGTCTCTCCTGTCAATTTGACCGCATCTCTGATTACCCTGGTTTCCAAACATAATGGTTCGGATGCCCTTCTGAACGATCTTTTAAAAAGAGACCAAGCTCTTTTTGGTGAACGTGCCATCACGCCCTGGACCGTTACAACACAGTTCCGAGAATTTTGTGACCGATATGAATCTGAAAAAATAGTTAGCTCAAATGGCGAGCTAATCCTCATCAAATTTTGTATATTGCTATTAGATATCGTTTCCAGGTTGCTTGCTGACATTATTTCATATGCGAATGAGAAGATAAGGGGTGAAGACATACTCATGCCTAAGTTTTGTATTAATGAAGATGTAGCAACAGTTAGACTCCCTATCGACCCCCCTATCGACATGGCCACTCTTTTTAGCTATGGCAGACCTTCCTCCAAAGAAAAGGCAGTCATTCGAAAATATTGTTCTAGGTTGCCTCTTTGTAGGGTCCGGCTATCCTGATTTCGATGCCGTGCTGTCTCATATAAAACAAGAGTTATCAGTCTCTGAGTCAATTGTTTTTAATGGGAAACAGATCAAAGTTGTCTTCAAACCTATGCTTTGTATCGCAGATTTGATTGGCAAATCCAAAATTTTGAAAACAAAACAGTGCAATGGGTTTACGGTTGCACTTTATGCACACAAAGAGGAGTACATTACGCTGGAGCTCACCGTTACCCGCACGGAGAATCTTTCACTATGAGATCTTATGACTCCCACTTGGTAAATCTTTCGGAGTTAGAAAAAGGAAGCATTGATGAATTGAAATCGAAACACGGCAGGAATGCTGACTGCGAGCTCCGAACACAGGGTGTAAAAGGAAGGAGCAAGATTTTGAGTGTCATACCCAATCAGCCCCTTTCATCGCCAATAGATCCAATGCACCAATTATTTCTCGGTGTTACCAAAGAACTTCTTGGTTATTTTTACGATAAAATGTTTTCCTCTGAGAAAAAAGAGCTCAACGAATTTCTCAACTTGGTGTTACTCCCGAAAGAGCTGAAAAATTCCGTGAGAGGTTTGGATTTTTTGTCAAATTTTAAAGCTAAAGAGCTGAAGGCGTTTTTATTCTATTTGTCGCCAATAGTTTTGCCTCCATTTTTCCACGGCGAAAACAGATCTAGTGACGAATTAGACCTCAAAAAGCTTGTCTTCGCCACTCGACAACTGTTCGATACAACTGAGCTTTCCGATTTCTATGACACCCTGTTAAACCAATTTTGCAGAAGCATGGCCGATAAAACAACGCATGGAGTCGATCAATTTTCACCTGTTGAGGCACCTGGCATGGCAAGTAAAAAGTATTGGCCCACTCTTCACTACATCAGCATCCATGTTCGAATCAGCCAACAGATTATTGATTGCTCCCTTAACAGGTACTGTTAATCAATGCCAGTTAATGGTCAGAAAGTTTATTCGCGCAAATGCTTGCGAAAATGAACATTCAAGATGACTGCTTGACTTCCTCAATAAAAGGTTTCCAGGAAAACAAGTTTGATGAAAATTATGCGTTTCTTGAAAGTCAGGAAACAAAAAGATTTCGAGTCAAAAATCCCTCGTCCCAACTCTTCTGTCGCAGTTTTGTAAACCATATCCTGGGATCGGCGGCTTACGGACGCGGTTCAGCTGCTGACAACTTTGTTGCCGTAAAGCTGGACAATCTCATCGTTGGCGAAATCTTGTTCTTTTATAGAAAAGAAACAACGGGAAGTGTTATTCGAAAACTCGATATACTAAGAAAACTTAGGCTTGTCAAATCTGATGTTGCCAATGAGTTGCCATTCGGTTTCCTTGTGGGTGATCATAAGGAAGTTGTTGAAGTACCAATGAATGCGGTCAAAAGGAAATTATTCCGATTTTGCTGATTCTGTTTATCTGATATCAATTCTCAAGCATTATGAGCACAACTAAGTCAACTTCACGATAGACTAATTCTTAGCTCTTCTAAATTCATTTCTGCAATCTGGCAATTCTCATTTTAAATTTTGATCCTTTAAATTTAGAAAAAGTTTTTTAATCGGAGTTTTCCTTAAGTGAAGAATAGTGCAATCCTAGACTAGCCCTGATATGCAGGCTGTAAGTCAACAAGAAGTGTTAGTGAACAAGGAACAGGAATTGTTAGTGAACAGGAAAAAAAGTTAGTTTTTCATACGCAATTTCGCGAATTTCGCGATTAGAAATTTTAAAAATAGGCCTTTTCATCGGGTCAAGGAGCTGTTCAAATCAAGTCAAACTCGGTATGGAGTATCCCCTGTGTACCTAGAACGTAAAACAAAAGTAATTTTTGCTATAGCTTGTGTAGGAAAAAAGTTAGTTTTTAATACGGAAATTTGCGAATTTCATGATTAGCGAATTTTAAAAATAGGTCTTTTTTTATCGGGTCAAGGAGTTATTCAAATCCAACCAAACTGGGTATGGAGTATACCACGGGAACCTTGAGTGTAAAACAAAAAAAATTTTGCTATAGCTTGTCTAGGAAAAAAAGTTAGCTTTTCATACGGAAATTTGCTATTATTTCGAATATTTAATTATTAAATATAGTATTTTTGATCGCGTCAAGAAGTTATTCAAATCAAACCAAACTCGGTATGGAGTATCCTATGTGTACCTAGAGTGTAAAAAAGAATTTTTGCTATAGCTTGTATAGGAAAAAAGTTAGTTTCTCATACGGAAATGTGCAATTATTTCGAATAACTTGAGATTATTGAATTTTAAAAATTGGTCTTTTTATCGGGTCAAGGAGTTATTCAAATCAAGCCAAACTCGGGATGGAGTATCCCCTGTGTAATTGGAGCATAAAACCAAAGGAATTTTTGGTATAGCTTGCCTAGGAAAAAAGTTCGTATTTCAATCGGAAATATCGACTTATTCGCTTATTCTATTTTAAAATATAGAAATTTTATCGGGTCAAGGAGTTGTTCAAATCAAACCAAACTCGGTATGTAGAATCCCCTGTGTAATTGGAGCATATAACAAAGAAAATTTTTGGTATAGCTTGCCTAGGAAAAAAGTTCGTATTTCAATCGGAAATAACGACTTATTCGCTTATTCTATTTTCAAAAATATAGAAACTTTATCGGGTCAAAGAGTTGTTCAAATCAAACCAAACTCGGTATGGAGAATCCCCTGTGTAATTGGAGCATAAAACAAAGAGAATTTTTGGTATAGCTTGCCTAGGAAAAAAGTTCGTATTTCAATCGGAAATAACGACTTATTCGATGATTCTATTTTCAAAAATATAGAAATTTTATCGGGTCAAGGAGTTGTTCAAATCAAACCAAACTCGGTATGGAGAATCCCCTGTGTAATTGGAGCATAAAACAAAGAGAATTTTTGGTATAGCTTGCCTAGGAAAAAAGTTCGTATTTCAATCGGAAATATCGACTTATTCGCTCATTCTATTTTCAAAAATATAGAAATTTTATCGGGTCAAGGAGTTGTTCAAATCAAACCAAACTCGGTATGTAGAATCCCCTGTGTAATTGGAGCATAAAACAAAAGACATTTTTGGTATAGCTTGCCTAGGAAAAAAGTTCTTTTTTCAATCGGAAATATCGACTTATTCGCTTATTCTATTTTCAAAAATATAGAAATTTTATCCGGTCAAGGAGTTGTTCAAATCAAACCAAACTCGGTATGTAGAATCCCCTGTGTAATTGGAGCATAAAACAAAAGACATTTTTGGTATAGCTTGCCTAGGAAAAAAGTTCGTTTTTCAATCGGAAATATCGACTTATTCGCTGATTCTATTTTCAATATAGAAATTTTATCGGGTCAAGGAGTTGTTCAATTCAAACCAAACTCGGTATGTAAAATCCCCCGTGTCATTGGAGCATAAAACAAAAAAATTTTGGTATAGCTTCGGAAATATCGACTTATTCTCTTATTATTCGCTTATTCTATTTTCAAAAATAGAAATTTTATCGGATCGAGGAGTTGTTCAAAGTGAACCAAATTGATATCCCAGACTACCAGTACTATTTAGGTTGTAATGCAAAAAGAATGGCCCGCCTAACTTTCCTAGAAAAAAAGTTCGTATTTCAATCGAAAATATCGACTTATTCGCTTATTCTATTTTCAAAAATATAAATTTTATCGGATCGAGGAGTTGTTCAAAGTGAACCAAAATGATATCCCAGACTACCAGTACTATTTAGGCTGTAATGCAAAAAGAATGGTCCGCCTAACTTTCCTAGAAAAAAAGTTTTTATTTCAATCGGAAATATCGACTTATTCGCTTATTCTATTTTCAAAAATATAGAAATTTTATCGGGTCAAGGAGTTGTTCAAATCAAACCAAACTGGGCATGGCAAGTCCACTGTGTAATTAGATTGTAATAAACCGGCAATTTTTGCTTTAGGGTCAATACTTCAAAAAGTGGTAGAGTAGAAAAGTTAAGTTCGGAAACGCAAAAAATTCGTCTGTTTTTTTTTGTAAAATGTCTTGTTATTTCTCGACTATTGGGTCTAGGCGGCTCAAAAATATATAAAAAACGTGTGGCTGGCTAAAGTTGTCTATGATGTAAAGAAACTCTATGATGTAAAGATTAGTGATATATGAAGTAAAGTTTTGCAATTTCGTCAGATGTTTCTCTAAAGTCGTTTCGTATTTCAAAAATATAATGTGACCCTCTGGGTCAAGGAGCTCTTCAATGTTGCTCAGACTATTTTCATAAAATCTACTATTGAATTAGATTGTAATAAACTGGCAATTTTTGCTTTGGGGTAAATACTTCAAAAAGTGGTTGAGTAGAAAAGTTAAGTTCGGAAACGCAAAAAATTCGTCTGTTTTTTTTCTAAAATGTCTTGTTATTTCTCGACTATTGAGTCTAGGCGGCTCAAAGTGATAAGACAAGCGTGTGGCAGGTTAACGTTGGCCATGGTTTGAAGAAATTCAAGATTAGTTATATATGAAGTCAAGTTTTGCAATTTTTTCAAATGTTTCTCTAAAGTCGGTTCGTATTTCAAAAATATGATGTGACCTTATGGGTCGAGGAGTTGTTCAATGTTACCCATACTGATTTGGTAGTGACTTCTACCTATAAGGATTGTAAGGCACTAGGTTGTTTTGTTTTGGCGTCTTTTAATTTTTGGGTTACTTTAAAAAAAAATTGATTTTTTGTTAAATGTCCAACCCTTTTTGCCCTTACAGGCACCTTCTCCCATGTGCTGTATTTTAATTGTGCTTTATTTCTTTGCTTTTATGATGTTCTATTCTTGGCCTATCCGGGATTTTAACTATATATATCATGTCTTGGAAGAAAAGAGCCTCCGTTTTTGCTTATTCTGCAAGAAAAACAGTCAAATCTGTTTCCTTGTAGTTTAAGAAGCTTCTGAGGACTCACGAAAAAACCAAGACACTTTAAATGCCTCCTTTCTGTTGTTATGGAGAAGTAGTAACCATAGAACTTCCATATTATGGAAAAGTTGTAGTCATAAAACTTCCATTTATGAAGAAGTTTTATAGTCATTTGCGAATTTCGAGATTAGCGAATTTTAAAAATAGGTCTTTTTCATCGGGTCAAGGAGTTATTCAAATCAAACCAAACTGTGCATGGATTATCCCCTGTGTACCTAGAGAGTAAAACAAAGAGAATTTTTGCTATAGCTTGTCTAGGAAAAAAGTTAGTATTTCAATAGGAAATATCGACTTATTCGCTTATTCTAATTTCAAAAATATAGAAATTTTATCGGGTCAAGGAGTTGTTCAAAGTGAACCAAATTGATATCCCAGACTACCAGTACTATTTAGGTTGTAATGCAAAAAGAATGGTCCGCATAACTTTCCTAGAAAGAAAGTTCGTATTTCAATCGGAATTTTCGACTTATTCGCTCATTCTATTTTTAAAAATATAGAAATTTTTATCGGATCAGGGATTTGGTCAAAGTGAACCAAATTGATATCCCAGACTACTAGTACTATTTAGGTTGTAATGCAAAAAGAATGGTCCGACTAACTTTCCTAGAAAAAAAGTTCGTATTTCAATCGGAATTTTCGACTTATTCGCTTATTCTATTTTCAAAATTATAGAAATTTTATCGGGTCAAAGAGCTTTTCAAAGTGCACCAAATTGATATCCCAGACTAACAGTACTATTTAGGTTGTAATGCAAAAAGAATGGTCCGCCTAACTTTCCTAGAAAAAAATTCGTATTTCAATCGGAATTTTCGACTTATTCGCTTATTCTATTTTCAAAAATATAAAATTTTATCGGATCAAGGAGTTGCTCAAAGTGAACCAAATTGATATCCCGCACTACCAGTACTATTTAGGTTGTAATGCAAAAAGAATGGCCCGCCTAACTTTCCTAGAAAAAAAGTTCGTATTTCAATCGGAATTTTCGACTTATTCGCTTATTCTATTTTCAAAAATATAGAAATTTTATCGGGTCAAAGAGTTGTTCAAAGTGAACCAAATTGATATCCCAGACTACCAGTACTATTAAGGTTGTAATGCAAAAAGACTGGTCTGCCTAACTTTCCTAGAAAACAGTTCGTATTTCAATCGGAATTTTCGACTTATTCGCTTATTCTATTTTCAAAAATATAAACTTTTATCGGATCAAGGAGTTGTTCAAAGTGAACCAAATTGATATACCAGACTAACAATACTATTTAGTTTGTAATTCAAAAAGAATGGTCCTCCTAAATTTCCCAAAAATAAATAGTATTTCAATCTGTTTTGGAGAGAGCTTTTCGAGCCTAGTTTTTTTCTAGTGCTCCGCTCAATTCTCCTATAGTTGTTTGTTTGTTTGTAACTCCGCCGTAGCCGGTCCCCAGATAAGGAGGAGGGGAACACACCCAGAACATACTGGAAAAATCTCAACAAAGTCTGTTTGAGATAAACAGACTTGAGATAATTTTCCGATAATGTTACGCTATATTGTTTAAATTTCTGCTGTTATTTTTTTTAATTTGTTTTATTTTAATTTGTTTTATTTTAATTTGTTTTATTTTAACTTGTTGTATTTTAATTTGTTTTATTTTTGGAGATGGAGCTTGAGCCCGGTTTTTTTTTACCGAATACTCTGCTCAAAATCTCCTATAGTTGTTTGTTTGTAACTCCGCCGTAGCCGGTCCCCAGCCCGGTTGAGAGAAGGAGGGGAACACACCCAAAACATACTGGAAAATCTCAAAAAGTTGTTCGTTAGTTCAACTGTAGATTTTTTCCGACAGTATTTAACCTATTTCAGCTCTCGATACGTCCTCTGATCAGACAAACGTGCGCTCGAAACTTCCTCTGATCAGACAAAAGTGCGCTCGAAACGTCCTCTGATCAGACAAAAGTGCGGTCGAAACGTCTCTCTGATCAGACAAAAGTGCGGTCGAAACGTCTCTCTGATCAGACAAAAGTGCGTTCGAAACGTCCCTGATCAGACTAAAGTGCGTTCGAAACGCCCTCTGATCAGACTAAAGTGCGCTCGAAAACCTCCCCTGATCAGACTAGTGTGCGCTCGAAAACCTCCCCTGATCAGACTAGTGTGCGCTCGAAACTGCCTCTGATCAGACCGTCCCAGACCGAAGTGACCCCTGATCAGACAAGTTCCAGACCATTGTCCAGACGAAAGTGCGCTCGAAGCTTTTTCCAGACCATGTAATTCGAGCGCACCAGGAACATGTGTGCGCTCGAAACTCGTCTGATCAGGGGTCACTTCGGTCTGGCCACCTCAATCTGGGTAGTCATATCTCTCATTCGAGGCTATAGAAACCACTACTAGAGCAGAGTCATTAATTTCTTCACACAGATCTATGAAGACAAAAATTTTGTTCACCAGGGATGGAAACAATTTCCTAAGCTGTAGAGAATGTAGAGCAAATTGTAGAAACAAGATACAATCTTTCCAAATAAATCAGACGCAACAAGAGTGATTGATGATTTAGCATGTAGGTTGAGTGCCTAGAGGGTTTGCTGTACACTTGCTGGCATCCCATCTATCCAAGATACCAGTCTCTAGTTTGAACATCTGGACTGGACCATTCAAATCAGAAGGAGTGCAAAACTGGTATGGAGTCGAATCGGTTATCCAGACCAGCTGGCCTAAAGACAATCTTGAACTTTCCTCACTCAAGTCAGAATTTCGAAGTGACTTCACCACTGAGTCACATAACCTTGCTTGGAAGACGCGATTCGCATGTTTAAAATCTCGAAATCTAGAATCGAGTACCGCAAAGATCTGGCATCTTAAAACTTGCACTTAATAATTTCAATTTACAAAACTGATGCCACGGAAGACTTAATGTTGTAGTTAATCTCTAACGCCGCACTATACAAGTTCTCAACCAAATTAAATAATATTCCAACAATTTCATTATTCCATTCACGAAGAATTTTTTTTACTGATTAATTAAGATAAGGACTAAATACTGTTAACATGATACATCTGAGGTCCTTTTAAATTCAAATATTTTTATGTAAATAATCTTGTTTCGGGCGTTTGAGAAAGCGATATTTGGCAACGAATTGGGCAACTAATTGAAGAGGAATGTTCTCATTTGTTTGTCCACGTTGGAGTAGCTCTTTATATTTTGATTTTGCATATTCTGTCATATTTCTGTGATAAGTATCCAAATTCGATTCAATTCAATGTTATGGTCTAAAAATGAGACCTTCATAGCTTATATGCAATCCTCTCATTAAAAAAACTAAATTGGGAATAAGAAAGTGCAGGTACTGGCAGATAGATTTTCATAAGACTACAATTTTGAAAATCTGTAAATGTCACAGACATACCAGTTTCCAAAGTTCTTCCTGATCCCAAATAGGGTTTCGCTATTTCTGCGTCTTCTAGAATGTTCGCATGTTGAGCACTCCGTATTTGGCAGTTCCAAACTCGGATGAAATTTGATCGACTGACAGCTATGTAAGTTCCCCGAGTGCATCCAATTGATACGCCAAAGTGGGACCTTCTCTCCTCTTAAACAAAATAGTTAGTTTTGTTTATCAGTCCTTGACTAGTCTAAAACTATGATATTGTACCTCATTATAAAAATTATGATGTCCAACTTATTCACCCCTATTTGTTTAACCCCCTCTGATTTCACCCCTCTATCATATCGCCCTTTGCGTTGTGGTACTGGGACCGGAAGTCAGAGAACCAAGCTAATCAGCTTGCTTCACTGGCGCTAATGTTGGTGCTTCACAGTGTGTCTTGGCAACAGTTCTGAAGTTTCCAGAGGTTTGCGTTACAAATCTTCTTTTGCTACTAACGAGATTATCAATTTTCATTGATTAAAACTTACTTGCCATTGAATTACATCTATAAAATCAACATTATGACTTGGTTTGCAAAGTCAGTTTCAATATAATATAGCACATGCCTCCTAACTTAAATGCGATTTCAAATTTTTATGTAATTGTATCTAATAACTTCAAATAATCATTTGGTCTAGTTCCGCGGCCAATGGCCATGCCTCTGTGGCCTTTGAGGTTGATATGAAACTGTCCCAGCCGAATATGCGATTAATATGCACTTAATTATGAGAAAACATGCTTGTAATGTCCACAGCTAACTTGCGGGGTGAAATGATATGGGGTTGAGAAATGCGCGGTTAAATTTAAAGGGGTGGAAAGAAGTAGAACCGCACAACCGGCTTTTTTCCAATCAAATTGTCACAATTCGTTTACGCATCATAGAAAAAAAAGAAAAGATCATTTTGCTAGTCTTTTATTTAAATAGTGCATCAATTTATTGCAGGTTGAAAAGCAAATCATTAAAAAACTCAAAAAGAAACTAAAGGTAAAGCTATCTCTATAAGGGGTAGGAGGGGGTGGGCGGGAAAACACAGAACCAAGTATTTTAATAGATTAAGAGACCAGAATAACGGACAAAAAACTGAAATGAACTAGAACCGTTTTTTTTTCATTCTCTCTAATTCTTTGAGCAATTTTTAATTGTTTCGACCCTATACACAGACAAATTTAGGGAATCAATTTAATGGTTTCTCTGGGATTTCATCAAAAAATATATCATCAAGTAATTCATATAATTCATCAAGTAGTAATTGGTGATATATTGTAAGAAAACCACAACTCTTTTTTACGCAGAGATTTTTAAATTGATACCATATATGCTAGTCTGGGAAGCCCTCAAGAAAAGTCAAAGATTGTCTGAACAAAAAAGTGGGACTGACATAGGGTTCTCTCATATTTATTTTCAAAAAATTTGGGAACAACCAGAACAATTTTCTTGGCTTGAAATTATATGTTATCTTGTGTTATTGCCTGATATGCGGTTAAAAATAAGGTGGTGTTATCTGGCGAATTGCAACCGTCAGCGCATAGCGTCTTGCTGAGGTGATATACAGGCAAAAAATGGTGACTCACCCATTTAGCCCCAAAAACTACCTCAAAAAAATCCCGCCGCTGAGACAAAATTGGATGGAAGTGGATTGAGACCTCTAGTAAGAAACTACTTGAAAGCAATAAAGCGGGATAATAGAAGAAATGCCAGTGATCCTGTGGGTGGGCTCTTCGAAGGAACATTTCGTTTTCTATCCACTAAGCTATATATTGACATGATTTTCTTTCAGACTCGATTCAAATAGAAAATGAGTGTGCGGAAAAGGAAAAAGAGACCAAAACAAACAGAGGCCATTGATGAGCTAATGCTTTAAAAGTAATCATAATGGTTAAAGCATTACCTGGAGTAGGAGCCGTCCACAATATATGCCATTCGCCATTTGGGTCCTAAACATGAAAATAAATACAAAATTTTGAAACAATCCACAAAAGTTGGTGCATTTCCAGTTTTGATTAACCTCAACCCAGCACCAAATTTATTCTAAATGGTTGCGCTGTAAGTGCAACCTATGCACGTGCGCATGTTATCATTTGTTGGCGCCCTATAAAACAACGGAATACAAGATTGAGGTCTATTCTGTTTTGCCCCCCCCCCACCCCTTAGTGAGCTTATATTTTTTACGCCCCCCCCCCCCCCCTAGTGAGCTTATATTTTTTACGCCCCCCCCCCCCCCCTCCAGGCGCACGTGCTATTTTCTTACATAGTAACGTGCTATATAACAACATATAATTTGTAACGGGGGGGGGGGGGGGGGCTGCGTAAAAGACACTGGGGGGGGGGGGGGGGGGTCATATATGCCATGCAACTCCTTTGTCAACTTTTTGAGCGGTTGCGAAGGTCTACCTTAGAACGTATATCTCCCTCAAATTCAGTGAACGCGCCGGGCCGGACAGGTTTGGGCTACAATTGTTTGCGAGACAGTATATGAAATCCTATGATAGGGTCAGTGGTCATAGGATTTGTTAAATCCTATCATGATCGAAATGATGAATTATTACATAAAGATCAATTATAATTAGTCTTCGAAGCGATACGTAGACAGGGTGGCCGAGTGGTTAAGGCGTTGGACTGCTAATCCAATACGGTCTCCGTGCGTGGGTTCGAATCCCATCCCTGTCGTTTTTGCTAACTGTCAAAGAAATAAGTTTTGGGAGCTACTCTGTCTCCGCCATCTTTTTTTTATGACCCCTACTTATTTTATGGTGAAAAAATACAACAGCAAAGCAATTGCGTAAAAAGTTCTACAAAGTTACAATTAAAAAAGTCATATATTGGGGTAAAATAACGGCTCCATTCTGCTCCCGTGTTTTTTAAGCTCCCCATTTAGAAATTTAACACAGCGCGTAACTGTGTTAAACAATTAGCTCGAGCGCTGGAGGCGTAGAAGTTATATGACCATTAAGCGGGGGGGGGGGGGGTGGGTTGTTTCAAACAGCATAGATCCAAAATGACCCCAAATTATGCAAAAATAAGAAGTAAAAGTTATAGCCCCAAGTACCGTAAATATACCATAATGGGGGCTACAATTCGGTCGGAGGGAGGGGGGGTATTATGGGAAAGACCCAAAATTTGTTCACGGGTAGCAGAACGGCTGAGGGATCATATGAGCATAAAGTGAAGATATCTAAATTTGAAACTAAAATTACCAAAGGTGAATCAATTATATCGTTAGTAAAACTTGGCTTTCGCTTGCAGTGGCTACATTCCAGATTGAGTTTTCCTTCTCCCTCCGAGACGAGATCTGCTAATTCAGAAATGGAGTCACACTCGTAAACAGAGACATATGCAACGCGTTCCATCAAGTTCCCGACATCTTCGACTTTTCGGATGATAGGTAGATACTGTCGAGCAAACAATGATGTGCTTTAAGGATAAATGTAAAATGCAATTTGATTTATTCGGGGATCTCTCAGTACATAGAAAGTATTCTAGTAGATCAAAAGTGATGAATTTTGGGACCCTACACAGAAAGTTATCGGAACTCCTAAAATGGATGCTCAAATTTATGGAACAAGCATTAGTTGATTTTGCCATGCGTCTGTGGACTTCGGGATTTGAGATTTGATAAAAATATGTCACAACCGAACCAGTTTATACAAAAATTATTGGATTCTTAAATATAACGGTCCTTGTTCATTATATCCTCCCCATCCTAGAGGTCATACAACGTATACCGCCCCCAATTACCGTTAAATATAACGTAATGGGGGCTATAAGTTCATATGGTGAGAGGCTATAATGGGAAAGACCCCAAATCTGTTTTCGCTATAGATTTATTTCTCAGTTTGATTGATCTACCAGCACCAATTAACTTCGCCCATTATTAAAGTTTTCAGACACACCGTTTTAAACTATTACAAAACAATTCCAATTTCTACATTAACCCACCTCAGAGTAAACTCTGAAAGTCAGTCGTTTATCTGAAGCTCACGCTCGACATCACAAAACATAACTAACAGTCCCAAATAACCAAACTAGCATGCAAGTAAAATATCTATTATGTTACGGTCCCCCATCTTAGTTGACAACATAACTTTACGCTCAAAGACACACGTGCTCTAATTTACATAGCAACGTGCTATATAACAACACATAAATTCTAATGTGGAGGGCAGAATAGTTCCTCAGGAAAAATGGAAATTTCTTTTATCCTCGACTCTTAATTAAAAATTAAAAAAAATTCAAGCACATCACTGGTTCAAGTATCGGAGGAATGCTGCTGGGATCCGAGGGTAAAACTGGCATTTTGGTGACTTTGATTCTCCCAAAAGCGGGAAAGTCCACTTTCCCAACCAGACTAGCGAACACTCCCCGAGTATTGACACACTCAAGACTCTTTGACACAAACGGTGAAACGTGATCGAAAATCTGTTCGATCACTTCAAAAGGCAAAGTTGACAATCTGGAATAGCCACTCTCAAATTCGTTCACCAGAGTTGAAAATATGACATCAGCATCGAATAATCCGACATTTTCAGCATCAGTTACAGGACGTCTGGGTCTTTCAGAAGCGCCGCACTCTGGCATCGGGTAGAGAGAGCCAACTCCAGGCAACTCGGACAGCTTCAGGTGGAACAGTTTTCATTACGCCAGTAGAATTTGACAACTTGACATTTTGAAAACAATTTACGATTTGTACTTTGAGCTTATACAAGTTTGTAACTTGAACTTGATTACAATTGATAGTTTGACATGGGTCTAGGAAATAAACCCCCACGGAAAAAACTCACATAATTTTAGATAGGAAATAAACCCCCACGGAACTAAACCCCATTTTAAAATTTTAATTCTGGTCGTGATATTTTGTTCGGTTGTGATAGTTTAATATCAAGTCCCACGGGCCGCGAAGGCATGGTATGGTCAGGACTCGCGTGGCATGGCCAAAGGCGCTAAATGCGCAGCTCGTGAAAAGTCAAGAGGGGGTTTATTTCCTATCTAACATTAAGTGGGCTTTTTCCGTTGGTTTTTTTCCCGAAACCGGTTTGACATTTATAATGATGTATGTTTAGCTGCCAACACTAAGGCCTTATAACGCTATAATAATTATTGACAATCGAAAAAGAGGTTGTTTCTTCACGGAAGATAATGAAAAAATATGAGGGAGCTCGGGGGGGGGGGGGGTATTGGAATTGAATTGCAATTTAGTTTTCCTTAACTTAAATGTTATATTAACGCACCGCACACAAGCTTTAAATTTCAACTGGTAGAAGGAAAAAGTTCCCTTTATCATATCCAATGCGCGAGTGTGTGATAGAAAATTTCCACGAGTATGAGATAAGTTGTCGTTTGGCATTGTGTATGTTGGCACTGGAATGATGTAGTTAGTAACCAGTTCCGATAGAGAACATGGCATCCCACCTATATGTTTGAGAAACACAACTTCGGTCGTTTTCGAATTGTAGTAAGTCAAAACGGTCACAGTTTCATTGGCTCCTTTATATGCGGGGTTTGAATCTACTTTTAAATATTTTTTTTATGTGAACGGCATTAGATATTTAGCTGTCTATGAAAACAGAAAGGCTCGCATGTATCCTTTCTGGTAATTGTCAAAAAAGGGAAAGCTATTGCAGAAAAATATCCATTTTGCTATTGCAGTATTTATTAACAATAAAAAAAATTCGCATATATTGCAGGAACACATTGCAGAAAGTAGACTTTTGACCTCCACTGAGTTTGGATCAAATTTGGTAAAAAAAATATTGTCCAGTTTTTCAAGCGCCAAAAATATGCACAAATATGCTTATCTTTAATAGTCCCAAATTTCACCTAATTCTACTCCATTATTAATAGGAAAACCGAGATAGAACCGTAAAGAATTAACCAAATATGTCACAGTGTCATAATAGCGTTCCAATATAATGTCACCAATAGCGTTCAGTCCCGAGCACTATAAGTCTCAAACAAACAAAGTCCGGACAATTAATGCCTCCAAAGTAAAAATTGAATATAGTAGAATGGTTTCGAACATTAAATTGACACAGTGCAATGAGATAGGGAAAAAATTAAAGCAGATATTCCGTACTCACTGGAACTTTTATTTAGTTCCCTCAAATTCAACTATTCGTAACAAAAGGCAAAACAGTTACACCACCGAAGCAATTATAAAAAGTTTCACAAAGTTAAAATTATATTGTTGAAATAACCCCTTTGACTATAGAGAACCAACATAGTGACTACAGTAGAAACAGGGTGCACCCACAAAAATGCATTTTATTGACGGCCATTTCTCACATCTCTACGATGCCTTCTACGTTGATAACATTCAATTAAGTCGAAGACAAAGAGATCAGAACGTTAATTTTTTTAAAATATGGATAGCAGGAAAAATTTTAGCATAGCTGGCAGGTAGCCGGATAAAAGGCACGAAACAGACAGCTGAGACCCCACAGTTAACAAAAGAAATCACCAAAACCAAAGAAAAAAACTACGGATGGAAACTTCAAATTAAAATTGAAGTACTGATTTATTTCAGATACAATATCATTCTTATAATCAAATTGGATCTTTTCCATTTTAAGCCCCCACCCCGCTTAGTGGGCGCATACTCTTTGCGCCCCACAGACGCACGTGCCATATTTTTACATAATGATTTACTATGCAATGGCATGTGCTCTGTAACTGGAGGGCAAAACGCACTGGGGGGGGGGGCACAAACGGAAAAAGATCCATCAAATTTGGCTGAATTCCATTCAATTCAGAGTTTAGAGTCCGAAATTGCATAATAAATGAAAGCAAAAGTCATTTTTAAGAAAGTCATGTATAATTGAAAATTAGCACATCAATTACCTAAAATCTATAGTGAAAACATTAAAAAATGACGTCACGCAAACAATTTCCATTGCAGAGTGGTAGAAGGCACCTAGCAAAGTCGAAATTTGTCCTCCTAGCGCGTGATCAAATGGTGGTAACAAAAACAGGGAAAACATAGCAGGACAAGTACTGAAATAACATCCAAATGATTGAATGAAACCAATCAGTGACTATGAGTGACTAACCAATGAGTTACTATGAATCAGTTTCAGACGAACAACCCACTATGGTTATCAAAGCATATACACGTTCAAATACAAAAAGGGACAAAATGAAAGAAAGTATTAAGAAAGAAATACATTTCTATCCTCTTCTTTAGAAAATCAGCAGTGTCGTAGTCACTAAAACTGGCAAAAACATCTTTAACAAAAAACAAAAAGTTGTTTATAATATGCGTCCTAAAAACTCATGCTAAAATTTCGAAGAAAATCAAAGAAGAACAAGATGTACGATAATACAAAAGAAAAAGGAGAAAATCTAAGCTCACATGTTTTGAAACAGTGGCGTCAGAGTCCTCATTACAAGTAACGATATATTAAAACGCTTAACCACATGTCTACCATTAGAGAGCACAGTTGAACAATGTGGCCTCTCATTGTTGTTCTAAGTGGAAAGACAAAAAAAACTACAAAAACATTCAAAATAACGAAGATCACAAAAAAGATCACAGTCAAAAGCACAAAAACCAATAACTATCAACTTCAACGCATAAATAAAACAATAAACGCTCAGAAAGCCATTGAGAACGGTCAGCATTGGGGCTAAAAACAGTATGGAACAACAAATTAAGGCAAAACCCAAAGATTCATTAAGCTTTTATGAACGCAAGGGGTGTCAAAGGTCAAAATAAAATAGATAACCACTCAAGTACGTAAATCAGTTCACTAATGTTTACGAAAAAAGCCGACAAGAACTGTCATCATCAAGTTAATACAACAGCACATAAAAACTAATTCAAATACTGGCGACTTAAAAGAATATCAGTTTTTTGATAAGAATTACAGTCAAAGCCAAAAAATTATCAGCAACCGACTGAAAAATTTTGTTAAATTAATCTCTGCCTTGTTACAATGCCAATAATAGCCGTAATTGTTATGCAGCCTAAGTAACTAAATATTTCAAAAGAAAACAATTAAGGGTAAACCTAAAAATTTTATGTTCAAAGTACTATCAAAGTCATAAAAACCATACGATAGCGTTTGAAATCTGTAACTACTTTCATTTATGACCAATTAGAAACCAATAAGACTTGCCATTATTAACATTACGTGACAGAACAACAAAAATAATAAAGTCGGGCAAAAAAAGGAAAAATTCACTACAACAGTTGAAAAAGAAATTAAGTTCATAAAAACCAATAGCTTAGAAATGGAACCCTTGACTGCTTTAAATTATTTCTCATTAGAAAACCGAAAACACTTTTCAATTTTAAGTCCAAGTGAAAAGACATTAAATATCAACAGCTACGGGTAGAACCCAAAATTACACTATTGATGAATGAAAACAGGTGGCTTCAAAGTCAAAAACGATCAGCTGCCTTTCTCTCCATGAACTTCCCGCCATTTTGCGCACTTTACACTTTACTTTGACTAAAATCAGCACTGAAAATTTCACTTATCATTGATTTGAAATTAGGACAAGTCCTGAATTATTATCCAAAGAATTGAAATAACTTTTAACATAATTACCAAAATTATTCCAGCATCATTAACCTATAACATTTAACAAAACACAATCCCATATGCGCAAAAAAAAGAAAACAAAATATCTAAGAAACAAAACAAAACGAAAAAATCCTTATCCAAAAACCAGACTCATGTATCACTGATATTTTTCATTAAAACAGTTTTATATAAACCATTAATTGACCTTTGAAGAATTAAAAAAAATACAACACAGCAGAATTGAAACATACGCATGACCTTTCGAAAACTATTAGTGAGGATAGTCAGGATTAAAAAATAGCAAAAATTGAAGTCAAATTGCCGCACGTGAAAGAAAAAGCGCTTTCAAAATCTTTTAAAAACATATTCAAATATCAATCTCTCACTCCTCTCCAAAAGTAATTACAATATAATACAATTAAAACCAGATCGCTTTTTCACTGTAGTCACTGCTCCATTGTGATTAAAATTTGACCTCTCATTGACATAAGTTTCAAAAAATAACCGCAAGAATTGCGGAAGCGCGTCGAGGAGTTTTCTTAGCCAATCCTTTCAGAGAATTACTACATAATTAAATCACTCGAGAAAAATTAAAAAAGAATTTTAAACTCAATCATTGAAATTTTAACCTCCGAACCAACTGAACAAAAAAAATGAGGGAAAAAGATAGAATCTTGAGGGAAAGATAGATTTCCTGAAGTAATATAAGTTCACATGAAAAAGAAAACATTTCTTTAATCAAATGAAGATCACAAAAAGCGTAAAAGGTAATAACAGGTATGCCATATTAGGGTTCGCAACCTTAACTTATTTTTGAGAAAATTGATAAAAATTCTTTCGAGCAACAAGTTTCTAGTAAACCCCCGATGAAAGCAATGAAACAAAACGAGGGGCAAAGTCTCAAGTAGACTTTAAAACATTAAAAAGGCTGAAAACCTCTAAATTAGCATAAAACTTGTAAAATCTACTATTCAAACCTCTTAACCAAAAAAAACATCAAAACCAAAAAAAGTAGCTTGAAAAACCCGGACTTGAACAAAAAATTGTCCTACGGCAAGTTTCTTTTACACATGGATTTCGAGCACTTTCGAAAACAGCGGCGTGGATTAAAACACACTGTTTTCGGTTCACCCCGCAATTGTGTTAACCTTCAAACCACTCCATATTTTTTCACTCATTTCCTGCTTCCAAATTCACTCCAATACAGTTGATTAAAAAAATTGTCCAATACTCCTCTTCAAGTCGTGAAAATTGACAGCACACTAAACGAATACAATCAAAACCCTTTGCATTGCAAAAAGTGAGAACAGATATTGAAAAATGCGCCCAAATACAATCCAAACTACTTGGATTGCAAAAAATGAATCCAATAATAGCCTCGCTATCGCATCACGGCTGTTAATAAATATTTCGCCCCGCACGAAATAATTAAAATTTTCTCAGAAATGTTTTAATGTTTGAAGTCCTCATTGGACAATCAAAAAGGAGCAGCAAGGTCACTCATTCGAAGCATGCACACACGCAACAAATGATAGCCGCGTTTATCACAGACAACCGGCTAGTGAAATCTATTAGGCGCAAACACATACAACCACTCTTTTATTATATTTATAGGCTTACTTCACGTCAACTTAGTTGTGCCTTATAGTTCACAATGAGCTGCGCCTCATTAAGAACAGAATTGATCAGATTTATTAGGAAATTCTACTTACTGTTAATGTTTATACCTAATAAGACTACTCTCTGTCATTCAACTATTGAAAGAGCACCTAATTATGTTTTAAAGCGGAGGCCAGATTCATTACTTTTAACAAATTGAGCTTGCGTTAGAAGAGTTAGATATTGTAAAATTGGACAGTAGAAGAGAAAGTTTCAAGCCCCACCTCCTTCCAAAGTCAACTTGAATTCCTGTTCCATGAGACAGTAAACCGACGATTTCAAGGTGGACGATTCCAGCAAAGGTGCCATTATGAGATCTATGTTGGATCCACGGGCACTTTTTCCTACCTTTTACATGTGGTGATTCCAAGGGTTCAAGTCTCAGATCCCTGATTTTTTAGTTATAATTTGGGAACATACATCACTTGTCGGGCAAGTCAAAAACACGCTATCATTTCTGGGACGATACAAATATCAATCAGGACTTGACCCACCCAAAAAATCAGTACTGAATCATAATTTTGCATTTCTGTATTTCTAATCTGACCAGTACTATGATCAAGTCAATTTTAGTACCATGATCAAGTCAATTTAATCTGACCAGTACTATGATCAAGTCAATTTTAGTACCATGATCAAGTCAATTTAATCTGACCAGTACTATGATCAAGTACTAAACCATAATTTAGCAGTTCTGTATTTTTAATCTGACCAGTACTATGATCAAGTCAATTTTAGTACCATGATCAAGTCAATTTAATCTGACCAGTACTATGATCAAGTACTGAACCATAATTTTGCAGTTCTGTATTTTTAATCTGACCAGTACTATGATCAAGTCAATTTTAGTACCATGATCAAGTCAATTTATTCTGACAAGTACTATGACCACGTCAATTTTAGTACCATGATCATGTCAATTTAATCTGACCAGTACTATGATCAAGTACTGAATCATAATTTTGCAGTTCTGTATTTTTAATCTGACCAGTACTATGATCAAGTCAATTTTAGTACCATGATCAAGTTAATTTATTCTGACCAGTAATATGATGACGTCAATTTTAGTACTATGATCAAGACAATTTAATCTGACCAGTACTATTGTCAAGTACTGAACCATAATTTTGTAGTTCTGTATTTTTAATCTGACCAGTATTATGATCAAGTCAATTTTAGTACCATGATCAAGTGAATTTAATCTGACCAGTACTATGATCAAGTACTGAACCATAATTTTGCAGTTCTGTATTTTTAATTTGACCAGTACTATGATCAAGTCAATTTTAGTACCATGATCAAGTCAATTTAATCTGACCAGTACGATGATCAAGTCAATTTTAGTACCATGATCAAGTGAATTTAATCTGACCAGTACTATGATCAAGTACTAAACCATAATTTAGCAGTTCTGTATTTTCAATCTGACCAGTACTATGATCAAGTCAATCAAGTCACGGGTTCTTAGCACAGCCTACACTTTGGAAAGCCTGAAAATTGCAGGACTGAGTTCTTAATTTTGTATCAACCGACAAACAATCAGCCGAATATTGAAACAAAAATACAGTCAGAAAAACTGCCATTCACACTTACCAAATAGAAGCAGGACAATGTTCCGTAATCAGCTGTAATTTGAGTCCCACGTACAATCTGTTCAACTTGTTCCAAACTTTCTTGAAATCGCAATGCAAAAAATTACTGAAATTGATGAAGGCATGATTAAGTTGAACAGATTTTATGCGGGATACATATGCATGCTGCATACGGAAAATTGGCCGCTTCTATCTCGATTTCCACTTTAAGTTTATCTCGCTTGTCAGTGTCTGAATTTAGAATTACTTAACTTCTGATGACAACAAGTCGATTGATATAAAAATGAAAATAAGGGACAAAACTTATTTTTAACTACATATAACTTGAAAAAGCAGTTCACCATGTAAAATTGCCATTTGTGCGTGTGCCTGGATTTTCTCTGTAAGTACTTTAAGAAACTTTTTAAATGTTCCACGATTTAAAATTCCAACCCATTCACAGTCACCTCACCAAAACTCAAAACAAATGGCGATCGTGTTGACAGCAAAGATGCTTCTCAAAAACAGACAACTACCACGTACAATTACATTTTTTGCTTTAACTTTTGTCAATGAATGTAAAGGTTCAATTCGAAAGACAAAATAGTATGAAAAATGATATCCTTACTATCATATTGACTGCCTCTTTATTCTTATTGCAGATAGTATCTAATTCGCAGCTCTATGATGCCGTCAACCTTGATGACATCCATCTAAGTTAACGCCAAAAGTAGCAGACAGTAAATTTTTGTTAATAATTTGACTACTGATAATTTTACTACTGATAAAATTATCAGTAAACTGATAAATTGACTACTGATAAACTATCAGGTCGCCAATTAATGTGCGACCTCTAAGAACGCATTATGTAGTAAAAAAAAATTTGTTAAGTAGGGCGCATATTTCGTTAAATAGGGTCTCATAACGTATATGATGGGGGCATCTGAAACCACAGTTAAAACTTTTATATAAATTGGTATTAAAACATTGCGGAAAAAGTGCCCGCTTTAGCTTTCCTTTGATTTCTGACGAGTTTACTGTTTCCTTCCTGCGCACGGGCGGTTCCAATGTGAGCTGCACTGAAGACTGAACTGCTTCTGTAACTCTACCCGCAATCAGATCAGTAAGCCTCTCTCTATGCGAGAGGAAAGTCAGCGCCATTTTATCATACAGACCAATTCATTCACACGAAAAACCTGAAAGTGTTCAAATGAAAACAAATGCCGTTATAGTCCAAGCGAAAATCACATAACACCATATACGGTTCGATAGAGGCCAGGTAGAAAGTTGCCGAACAACTTAACATCCAACGTAGTAGGGGTGGGAGTGGGGGGGGGGGGGGGGGACTACTTCAAGGACTCGATCTTTACCGGGGAAAATTAACTCACGATATGAGTTAAATTAATCGTCTTGATTTTAATTCCAAAGTTTAGTGGTAAAATACCCAGAACTTTGTCAAAGCTAATGTTTCTAACATGCTTCCAAACTTTTGATCAAAACACTTGATTCGAAAATTCAATTATTGAAATTCAGTTGATATCGAAAATTTATATAATCTAACACTACAGTACCGATTAAAATTGTTAAAGCAATCTTGGTTAGAAAATAGAATATCCACGTGAATCAGTAAAGTCATCATAAAAAGTTTGAGAGTACAGAAACTGAAATTACAAAATTGAGCACCTGGTTGGGCGAGTTCTGGACTTTGATATGATTGGTTTGTTCCCTTTGGCCGAGCTTTTCCTCGGCTCTTCTGGTTTCTCTTCCTTGCTGGTTGATCCATCTTGATCTTCATCTTCTTCTGAATAGTCAATCGGTTCCTACAGCATCGAAAAGTCGATGATGATATATAGCATCGGCAATACTTTAAACCTTAACAACATCAAGCAACAGGCAATTTGTAACTTAGTTTCATTTTGTGCCATCATCGCAAATGCTTACAAATCATGGAAAACAAAACTAATGACTTGTGGAAAAAATGAAAAACTTAAACATGTGGAAATGGAGAAGAAAAGTAACAATAGTTAAGTATAGAAAATCGGCTCAACAAGATCAAAAAATACAGAGATACAACCGACTTATGTCAAAAAAATTGTTTTCAAACACCAGACAAAACAAAATTAAACTCGAATTGCTCACACTGATAGTCATACTAATTTGAACACTTTAAAGCGAACAAAAACCAATATATGATTTTTAAAAACCTAACTAACAGATAGTCAAAAACTTCCAAAAATTGACTTTTAAAACTGCTATCTAGTTACTGCAATTACACAACACCAAAGAATAAAAACATTCCTCGACATAAACGGTGGCACCAAAAAGATACGTACCAAAACAATTATGAATATTAATGATGTTATTAAAAAGGAATACGGAAAAAGACTAGCAACAAAAGAAAACAAAAGAAAAAACATCAATAACAGCAAAAACTCGAACTGTTTTTTAAAAAACTTGGTAACAAAATCTAAATACCATCAGATAAACTCACAATAATTGTCCTTCGCTAGAAAATAGATGGGACATCTCTTCAATGGGACTAGGTAAAACGTAAGCAAAAAGAAGAAAAAAGGGGCCAAGTTCAAAATCCATCAAATTTTAAAAACCAAATACCTTCAAAAGTCATAGCAACTATTAGTTTTTCAGTTTAAAATGAAATCTACATATAACGCCTCAGCCAGCCAATGGTACCCGTCATTGGTGAGATTTCATGACAACACAAAACAATAAATAAAGGCATAAATGAAAAATAACAAATAATTTACAAAACCACGAAGGATTGAAGCCAATAAAATCACTAGCTATTAACTGAAGAGATTATACTTCTTCACTTGCGTCTCTTGTGAACATCAACGGGAATTAAATATAAAGGGACAATTTGAAAAGATAACAAAGAACTACAAATATTGTTCAGTATCAAAATTCAAATTTTTCGAAAACACTCAGTGTTCAAGTCATTAAAAAACCAGTTAAAAAAACCAACAGAGAGTTAAATGTATATTCAGCAAAAAAAAAGTGCATGGGACCAGTCATTCATGAGACAAAGTTACAAAATAATCAGGATAGTTCTTCAGACTACAAAAGGAACAAAAATTTACAAAACCAAAGATTCAAAAAAGTGCAAAAGAAGTACTTGAAGCCGCTAAAATATAAAATTTTCGTCAAAAACTTAGAACTTTTTGGAGCCACTTTTCAATGCCACGGGACCTGTCATTATTGTAAAAATGTCACAAGACTTCAAAAAATAATCCCAATTATCAACAAATATCCAAACACTAGAGATATTTTACTAGTATCAAAGTCATTAAAACAGTAGAAATCAACTTAAGGCCGCAAAGACGTTCAATTATAACTCAACCGAAAACCAATTAGACCTCTCATTAATTAGAAGGAACATAATGACTACATAAAGATTAACAAAAACAGGCAAAATTCAAAAATTCAAAAAAAAACGCGAAAAGTTGTCGAATCTATTAAAAACAAGTATTCAATCAAAGTTTCAGATATGGTCAGTTGGTTTTCTTTCTGACGCCAAATGGAGCTGTCACTTTTGTGATAGTGTGAGAAGACTTCAAAAAATAACAACATATAGGAACAAATATTAAGGGGCAGAGCATTTACATTTAAAGACAAGTCATCACCATTGAAGGAATCAACTACAACTGTAACGTAAGTAAATACTGTAAAATCAACTTTCACAAAAAAAGTTCCAAAAAATTGCAATTGTGCATTCATAATCAAAATAATGTCCTCGATACAGAATCAGAAAAAAATCTGTGAATTGCAATCAAATACCCATTGCAATCAAATATCAGTTGAAAATAACTTAAGAATGTTGAAAATTACTTAAAAATTACCTATCTTTGGCATCTGCTAAATTAGTGATTTTGCGTAAAACTACCAAAATTTAAGCATGGCTAACATACGCTGAATAATAACTGTAGATCAGAATTTAAAAAGAGAAGTAAACAAAGTAAGATAAACCCCGAAAAAGAAAACTGGAGTTTAAAAAGCAACGTTTGTAAAAAAAAATCACTATCTAGGTTGGGCTAATATATCATCACCGCTATTGGTAAATTAATTTCGTTCAATTCCAAATACGTCATTAAGTCGTGACTTTGTCGAATTCGCCAGAAACACACATAGTCCAAATAGTTCAAACAATTCACAGTCCTCTGATTGAGAGAATGCTTTGCCAGAGCCACTTCGGATCCCACAATCATATACGAAACGTTATGATTCATAACTATGTCATAACTCTCTCGAGTCCATGGTTTTATTTTATGTTTGTCTAGCGATCCGCCTCTCAAGCAGAGAGCTTCTAAACTAGGCTGGTTATTTAATACCTCAATAATAGAATCGTTAACTTCCGAAGGTAAATACGCGCAATCATAAACCAGAACTCGTAAAGAACATCTTAGTTTACCAATTTCAGGTAAAGCTACGATAATACTTTCGTTTAAAAGCGCAGACACTCTCATAAATTCAATATTACAGCAGTGTGAAAAATATTTCAGCATTCTGAATTCGATTTCGACAGCAATGCAGGTCGAGGGTAAGAGCTGAAAACTTAGCCCGAATGGGGATTCCTTTTCCTGTATTTTCTCCGTATGTAAACAGAGAAACTCTAATTTTGGGAAGCAATATTCGATAATGAGAGGAAGTTTGTGAATATCATCTTTGCGCTGATAATTCAAAGTCAGCTCCACAACAGTTTCGTAAACGGGATGTGAGCTCAAAGAAATTTTTTCAGCTAGCAAACTATCAATTTTCAATTTCCGTAAATTTACGAGTTCTTTGAAATCGCTGATATTTAAAGACCCACACGCTGATAAATTCAGCTCATTTATATATGGAAAGTAGCTCAAAACTTGGGAACAATTTTCGCGAATTCCGGGACAAAATGCAAACTTGGTCACAATTCTGGGTTCGGGAAACGATTCGAAAAACCAGTCAGTATATTCGTCAACTTTACCAGCGGCAACAAATAACTCAATATCAGTATTCGGCCCAACTAGGGGAACTTCGCGCAGCAGTCTTTGTAACCAATCTTGTTTGTATGAAGCATCGCCTAGAATAATTTGTATCGATAGCCTTCGTAAATTCTCAGTAAACGGTTCCAATGATAACAATTCAAAAGCTTCATTGTAGTTATAACTTAAGTAATTATAATTGATGACCGATAATATTAGCTTGTCAAACTTCCATTGATAATTTGAAGTGATGAATTCTAAATATTTCACAAAATTCGGAGTATTATTTGAAGATGCACCTTTGATTTGGAGTTTCAGAGAAAAAGATAAGCTCGACTCTGTTATAACTGAGTGGAGATATTTACAAGTTAGTAGTAAATTAATGATATCTTTTGAGCTCTTTGAGAATGTCTGTTCCAAGTAGTTACCGTCATTGAACTGACAGTTGATCAAAATTTGGCAGATTTTCTGTATTAAATGCGGGGGAAGCTTGAACAGTTCAGTTCTCACAGACTTTTTCTTGAATATCATGATCTACAAACTGAAAAAAACTATAATTATGGCTCATAATAAAAACCACTCAAGACGAAACCTGTGTGATACCACAATTCATTACTGGTGAAAGCCTGATGGTCAAATCAATTGAGTACAAAAACAGCGAAATATCCGACTCAGTTTAATTCATTATTAGGCAAAATAACAGTATTGCATTAATTGTAATTGCAGATTGACCGACCTTGCAAGCAGAACATCAGTGAAGTGATAAATTAGTGCTTGCCGTGAGGAGGTCTTTTGAAGAAAAAATTTTGAAGTCTTTTCAAGGATCGAGTAATTTTTCAAGAACTCAATGATATCATTTTCTACCTTTCCATGACCTAACAATCGGACAAAACTGGCTCGACAAAAAAAGTCGGGATAGCGTAACTTTCCTCATGCTCACGTAAATTTGTAAGACTGGAACAAGAAAACAGACGTCACGCATACCAATTAAGTTGCCGATTAAAAGAAAAAAAATAGCTAAAAAACAGACAAAGGCTCGGTGTTCAATTCAGTCCTGAAATTTTGAAAGGGTTATTTTAAAAAAATTGCAGCTGTACACAGCACATGCATTAGTGTCTGCCAACTAAAGATATTTGTATCGTGTACGACAACGCGCTCAAACAACACATCATGCTCAATAAAAACTATGAATTCCAGGTGAAGTTAAGAGCTTAATTATAATTATCACCAGATTATATATGTTAAAATTCTCTTTAAAAATGCAATATCGCAACCCAATTGCTATTTTTCGTCCCATTCTACCTGAGTAGTAATAGTTAAGCAAGAGTGGGGGGGGGGGTAAAAGGAAGTACCTATGTATTAACATTAGGCATAGCCTCCTACCCTCCAATTTCCAAAGATGTACCTCCTCACAGCATGATACCCAAGCTGTTCACACGAAGGGGATTAGCAAGATAATCCTTCAATAATAATTTAGGATGACTCATTTACAGTTACGTACGACTTTTCAAAAATGCACCTCACAGCATGATACCCAAGCTGTTCACACGAGGGGATTAGCAAGTTAATCCCTTAATATTAAATTAGCAACAAGCTTTACTTCAGAGTAAGAACAATAGACATCACTGAAAAATGAAGAACGAAAGAGTGAAAAAGTCACTTGAGCAGTCAAAGCAACTTTGTTCGACAGCAATTAATTATGGCTTATAATAAAAACCACTCTAAGACGAAACCTATGCGTTAGACCACAATTCATTAAGGACTGGCGAAAGCCTGATGGTCTAATCAATTGAGAACATAAACACAGCGAAATATCTGACTCCGCTTAATTCATTATTAGGCAAAATAACAGTATTGCATTAATTGTAATTGCAGATTGACCGACCTTGCAAGCAGAACATCAGTGAAGTGATAAATTAGTGTTTACCGTGAGGAGGTCTTTTGAAGAAAAAAAATTGAGGTCCTTTCAAGGATCGAGTAATTTTTCAAGAACTCAATGATATCATTTTTGTACTTTTCCATAACCTACCGATCGGACAAAACTTGCTCGACAAAAAATTCGGGATAGCGTAACGTTCCTCATGCTCACGTAAATTTGTAAGACTGGAACAACAAAACAGACGTCACACATATCAATTAAGTTTCCGGTTAGAGAAAAATGGCTAAAAAAACAGATGGAGGCCCTCTGTTGAGTTCAGCCCTGATGTTTTGAAAGGGTTATCAAAAAATTGCATATAAATTGGAAACAGCTGAAAACAGCACTGGCATTAGCGTCGGCCGGTTGTTAAAGATATTTGTATCGTGTACGACAACGCGCTCAAACAACACATTATACTAAAAAACACTATGAATTCCAGGCGAAGTTAAGAGCTTAATTATAATTATCACCAGATTATATATGTTAAAATTCTCTTTGAAAATGCAATATCGCAACCCTATTGCTATTTTTCGTCCCATTCTACCTGCCATAACTTTTACCAACTCTCAACAGCCTGCAAAAATCTATGTACAAATTAATGAGAACAATTTCGGATCCCGTTCATCTCAAAAATATCAATAGTTTTTATCTTTAGCAAAATCATCACTTTTCTTTTAAACAGCAAGCAAAACTTTTGCATTGGAAATTCCAGCCTATTAGGAAAAGTAACAAACTGAAAACAACCGTTATCCAAATTATATTTTTTTCAACCAACAATTAAACAATCAAAAAGTGAATCACACACAACTTTTACAAAATAGCTCATTTTTCATCTTAACTTCCGTGCAACTGAGACGATAAAACAGACATTTGTGTATCCACTGAAATCATCAACTGATCAAGCTGCTCTTTTAACGCCTCCAAGTTCTCAACTGAACTTCGACTGCTCGAAGTTGCCATCAATTCATTGCGTGGAATTCTAATTTGCGGTCTCTCTTCTTGGTAGACCTCGAGAGATAAATTTGCTAAGGACGCCAGCGTTTTCAAATTGAGTTTCTCAGCTTCGTATAACGGTTGTTCAGTAATTCTTCTATTTTGTTCATGCTGTAAAAATGAGTTGAGTGATGTCGGAACTTGTACGTTGAGATCATTGGCGCTGATTCCCTGCAGTTCCTGAAAGCAGATTTTTAGAATGCTATAACTTCATGAAAAATCACATAAAAAAGACCGACAGGGCTAATATAACTTCGTTTGAGAGCAATTGGTAACGTATTAAGACTGCAAAAAAGAAGAAAGACAGCAAAAAATAAGCAAACTTCAATCGTTACAAAATCCCTCTTCTTTTTCTGACGTTGTCGACAAAAATGCAACTCAAATTTATTTTCTAAGTTCAATGAAACAATGAGCATCAGTAGAGATCTTCAAACTTGAAATTTTGTGACAAAATAGAAAAATGAGCTGTGAATAGATTGCGCAAATAGGCGAAAATAAGTTAAAACTGAAAAAAATATGTATCACAAACAAAAAGAGCAAGCATTTTAGATAATTTGCCTTACTACACCTATACAAACTTAAAGCTGGTGAAATCAAAACTATAACACGTTTCACACCCGGACCGAACTCCAAGTATATATCAGTACTGTTCAAGCCTAATTCCAAGTCTTATTTCGTTTCCCAATACTGGGCAAGTCTAAATACAAGTCTTTCAAGTCTGGCAAGTCTTAACCAAGACTTGGATAACAATTGGAAGTTGATTCCCAAGTCAAAACCAACTTTCCAAAAAATTTCGAGTGAAAATTTTGAATTCAAAAAAAATTCGCAAAGTGCCACGATTTTTGCATTTAATTCTAGACACTTTCTCGGGGCCCCTGAAAACTGATGCAGACTGACGCCAACTCATTCCATCTGATGCCAGGGCACCCGGGAAGGTCAAATTGGGCATTTCGTGATTTTTCAGATTTGACAAATGTCCAACAACCTCACTCCGGGCAAAATCCTTAAAAAAGGAAGCACCGTGAGGGTGCCCATGTTAAACCGAGGCCCTCTCATTCGATCCAATTGTGATACAGCATAGAAAAATGTTACAAATATAAGAGGAGAAGTTGACCCAGAGGAAGACAATTCCAGCCAAAACAGTCAAATAACTGGCCAAATGAACTTTGTTGTGCCCCAATATCAGCTTGTTCAGGAGCCAATGCTGCCCTCAGTTAGTTATAGTATACTTTTCAATGGGTTATGGTGATATATCTAGTTATTATAGAACGAGCATTAGCTAACTCGGATCGACTGGGGTCAACTTGCCCTCTGCTCACAGACCGGTGTTTAGCTAACCACTGATCGACATTAGGAGTCATATATATGGTTATAAAGCTTATTTCAAGGTGGTTCTAATGAGCCAGGTCTGGCGCCGAGTGGTTAAGTATTTTGCTAAATATTCATGATTTCAGACTCTGTACCCCGAAAAAATGGGTCATGCCAAGTGCTCGTTCGTTTATAACTTATTGTTGAGCAAATGTTTTGGCTCAAATTTTGATATAAGTGAGCTTATTATGTGTGCTAACTAAATTAATAGGAATCAAACCGTTGCGTACTAATTTCACGAAAAAATTCATGAACCAGCGCAAGGTAACATGGTTCGACTGGGGTCAACACGCCCACTGCTAGCAGGCCGATGTTTCTTGAACCAGTGATTCAAATTAAGAGTCTTATATATGGTTATAAAGCGACGTTTCCCCGGCTATTTTAGACGTTTTTCGGCTAATTTAGACGTTTTTTTGGCTATTTTTGTCGTTTCCCCGGCTATTTTCGACGTTTTTGGCTAATTTCGGCTTGCCGAGACTTGGATTTAGAATTTTTAAGTCTTAAATCAGACTTGGATTTATAATTGCCACGTCTTCAATCAGACCTGGATTAAACTTGCCAAGCCTCAGCCCAGACTTGGATTTAGACTGCCAAGTGTAAAAAGTGACATGCTCATAGTTCTGAATCAGTAATAAGACTTGGATTTAGACTTGCCCAGTACTGAAATTGACTTGGCGTTAGGTCCAGGCAGCCACATAAATAATTTCATAGTAAAAAATTCTTCCGGGTGAAATTTCCATAACTTTTTTTATTGCCAGTTTTCAGATCTCAGCAACAATCGAACCATTTAATATCTCAGCAAAGAAAGTGAACTTGCGATAAAATCTCTCTAAAATACAATTTCTCATCTATTTTGAGGGTATTTTGTTTTCAAAGGAGTTCTATAGTCGAGTGGTTCCACAATACTGTGTTTTGAAAGAAATATTTTGCAGCCAGAACATGCATTTTCAGCTGCTGCATTTTTAAAAATAAAATTACTGCGTTAGACCTAAAAATAATTATCAGTAATAATTATCAGAGCGCACCTAAAGTGCGCTCTGATAGGTATAACAGTTGATAACCAAATTAGGTATAATAGTTGATAAAATATTTTTCAAGTCTTTTCTGGTCTATATTGAGGAAGTTTGTCATACAACGTGGAAGAGAGAAGTTGAAACATGATAGTCAACTGATAATTTCGATACTATCGAGCCTCCTTGTTTTTGTTAGTTGTAATCAGGACAAACAAAATCTTATAATACTGCCTCCGTGGCACTCAAAACAAGCTGTAACAGAACCAAGTTCCATTATTTTTTAAACCCCTTTTTATCCTACTTACATCATTTCGCATAATTTCATCAAGAGGACCCTAAATTCTTAAGTATGACATCGACGGTCCCACCTTAATTAGATCGGAATTGCAAAGTTTTTCAAAACACAATTGGTCGTCTAGTTGAGCGAATATGTCAGCCTAATTATCTTTTCCGAAATATTTTTTTACCGTCCGAAATAGTAACAGAAATGACCTGAATGTCCTGGTATAAAACTGACTGATGTGCAAATCTAATTTGAGAACTTCGGGAAAAAATGTTCATTTGAGCTTGTGTTGGTATACAAGAGTTAGGCACTGACTGTCGGACCATTGTTAAGACTTACACTTCCATTTGATTTGCTCTGTTTATTGAGAGTGTAATTCACTGACTGTACATATGCCTCTGTCTGTCCTAATATGGACAGACACTCTTCCAAATTCCCGCTCAATTCATTCAGTTCTTCAGAATCAAACTGCACGTGAACATCAGCTCCCTAAAAAATTAAAATGGATCAAACTATAAAAAAAATATTAGTGAAGTCATATCTGAGAATTCTGAAATAACAACCTGGCCAATATCCACCAAACAAAAAATATTCGCCTACAATAAAAAAAATAAGTTTACCGGATATCAATCACCCCACCAAATGGACGTTATACATCATCTACAAGAAGATTGTTTTTATGTCCAGCGTTACAACGTGTTTACAATAGAACGTCAGCGGGACATTACCTAGTAAAAGCTTGCTTAATCAACATTAGTACTAGAACCTAACAACTTGAAAACTAACCATTCCACAAAAAATGAGCACCTAACGCGTCAAAACTTGCATTTCCTAACATGGGAGTTTAAAGACTCGGGGAAAGCAAACTTAGACGTGGAATGTAAAGGTCTCACTACAAAGCAAAATCTTGCCTTCTTGCTAATTTCTTTTCTGGTTTGATCAAGTTGTTTGTTCAACCGCTTGTTCTCAGCCAACAGTTGTTGATAGTACGCCTCACACTTTGCAGTTTCTGATTCGAAGAAGCCTGAAAAATTCACAAAAACCTTGGATTTATTCTCCTCCCTCTCGACGGCCAACAAATAGACAAAAAGTGAATAAAAAAATAGATATTCTAATTGCACTAACACTTTCAATAGAAAATAAGAATATCCCGGGATTAAAAGTTATAAAAACTTTTATAACATCCCGTTGTATTTCATCAACCACCATGAAGAACTGACAAATTAATGAAGACAAAGTTTTTTTCAGCCAGAATATGAAAAATTGTGAGCGAAACAGAACGTATATAGGCTATAACAACTATAAGTTTAATAAAGAGGTCATTTACAATAAACCCAGAACTAACAAAAAAAGTTTTTTTTAGACATTCTTGACTCTTTTCTAGAGGAAAATACAAAGCCCGACCTGCCAACCCTTATTTGTTGAGATTTTAATATCAACACATTGGAAAATAATTTTCGTACTAAGAACTATTTAAACAATTGCTTCCAATGATTTTGCAATTGAACCTCATTCCCCTACTAGAATTTCAAACAACTCCTTGCATTGACTATTTCATTTACCCAAATATAGTTGAGCCAAATACATATATTTTGAATCCGGAGACAATATCCGACAATCATCCTATTATGATTAAATGGAAAAATGAAAGGTTGCATCTTTTTTAGAGATGCTTCCTTCGTCAAAAAGCCTTCAGTTCTGAAAAGATATCCTCAATGTTTGAAAAACGCCATGCGTAGAAACCTTATTCAAAGAATCAAATCCCAAAAAATTGAATCCTCATACGAGAAATTTGACTCAGTTTCAAGAAAATCTTGAACCACTTGCACCTATCAAAGATTGTTCCAAAGATAAGTTTAAAGTTAAAACCAAACAGGTCTGATAATAATCTCAAAAAGATTCAGAGAAACAAATCTCATAAACAGTGGGAAAAAATCAAAATAATCCTTGTAAATGATAAAAACTTCGAGAATTTCGAAAATTGTTTGAAAATCGTGTCCAGAATGCAAAAAAGTTGTTTTATCGGAGCAAGTTCAAGTCATGCATTGAAGACTCGTGGCAAACTTAAAAATTACTCAATGATCATGATGGTAAAGCTACGCTGAACATTCCAATGCTAGACAACTAAGCAATTTCATCGCCTGGTAAGTTTAATTTAGATATTGCAAAAACATTCAACCTGCATTTCCCGAACATCGCTGAAAATTTAACAAAATCCATGCTAAATGTCAAACCTTACAAAATTAAAGATGCTGAAAAATCTACGTGGTTTAGCAAAGTGACAGAACTAAAAATAGAAATATTTGAAAATCGGGAAAAAAAAGTTCTTCGGCAGACGGCTATATAAAGATGTAATTGTGAGAAATTCCAAGCATGAAGTATCTGAAGTTGTTCGGCATTTGATAAATCGTTCATTCACGGAAGTGTCTTTCTAGATGTTTTAAAAGGGCCAAGGTTATTCTTCTCTGTAAAGAAACACCAAAAACATATCAACAATTATTGACCTATCCCTTGACTCACTGTTTGGAGTAAATTAATTGAACCATGTACAACAGAAAGTAAAATTATCTAGAATACTTCTCCCTTCTGTATTCGAAACAATTTGGGTTCCGAACAAAACACAGCACGATGGATGCTTTGGTTGAATTAACTGAAAAAAAATGAGATTCTCAAAAGGCAGTAATAACTTTAGTGTCTTTATCGATTTGATGAAAGCCTTCAAAACACCTGATCATAGCGTGCTTCTTTAGAAAACCGAAAAACTTGGCTTAAGAAGCAGCTGCTTAAGATGGTTACAATTTTTGTCCTTATAATCATTTACAACGCTCAAAAGTAAATGGTGCGTCGTCAGAATGAATTAGAATCAAATTTGGAGCTCCTCAGGGATCTAATCTTGGTTTTTTATTTCTGTCATTTCTTCTGTACAGAAAAAATCTGCCCTGATTATGAAAAACTTTGGAACTTTAACTGTTCGCAGGCGATACAAAATTCTTACAGCCTTAAATATTCAAGCAAAGGACATTGGGGCTGACGTGTGTTACTTAATGATTGGCTTAATGCAAACAGACTTGGGTTAAATGTGGAAAAAACTGTTCAAATGTACATAGGCAACAAGAGCGCTTCGAATTGCAACTATAGTTTAGGTGAATCGCTTAAAAAAACCAAACCTGTATGTAAGTATCTTGTCGTATTTGTGGATAATAAATCATCCTATCAATCTCACATTGATTTTTATTAAATTAAGACTTGGAAAGCAGAGTGGTATAGTTTTTAAGTTAATATATTATGTACCAAGAGAACAATTTTCTGAGTAATTTCAGTCCGATTTCCATAATGGCTTTTTAGTGGCTTTTTAGTATAAGGTTGTTGCAATTATTCGGCACTAGAATTTATCTATATTTAGCAAAAAAAATTGAAGCTCATTTTTTCCAAAAACGAAAAACTGGGATATTTTAAGATAATGAGATAATGTCCATATTTGGGTTGCATATATATATATATATATATATATATATATATATATATATATATATATATATATGTTTGAGAGTTCTGGAGAGTCTTTGTGCTACGATCAGCTATTGGAGCCCATTGTCAGCAATATTTACAAAATATATTTAAATTTGGTCCAACAGAGATAACACGACTAGCTAAAACTTAGCCTCTTGCCGAACCATTATTAGAGGAAGCATTGCACGAAATTGAATTATGCGTGGAGCTACAAAGTTTTACAATATATTGAGCACAAATAGTGTTCTACCCCTCAACGTTAATGATCTCAATATTACTCAAATTTTAAGATTTATCGTAAATTTAAAAAATATATATATTCTGCAGAAGATACATATTTTTAATTTAAAATTATTGAAGTTAGCTTCAACCTTGGTTGCATGCTAAAAGACTACTCCGAAATACAGTCCTGAAATTAGCCTAAATGTTTGACCCCTCCAGCACCCTCTGGTTACGAGATATCACAAATTTTTCGATTTTTGTCAAAATTTGGAAAAACTTCTTTTCTACAATACCTTAAAAATAAATTTAAAAGAAACTAAGTAGAAAACTGCGTTTTTTCTATTTGATATCAAATTTTGGGAGTGTTTGCTTTCATGAATTAATAGTTCTTAAGGTAGGCACTTTGAGGGCTCTATAGCCCTGTTCCCTGTCTTTTCCCAGTCTCCCCAAATGCTTATATAATGATAAATTAATTTTATTGACGTAACATTTTGATTTGGATAAATTTTTTTATTTTAACTTGAAACAAGTTTCCTTAATTAGCTTCAAAAACAATTTGATTGCAGCATTTGGTTCCTCGAGGAAATTATCTGTTTTTCACCGTGAACAAATAACGTAAAGTGAAAATATGCGGCGGATTGTTGTCACAAAAGGCCCCGAAAGGGCTCAAAATGACTATACAATGTGCAATGTTTTGATTGTTTTTTAAATTATTTCTTCCGTTGATTTAACTTACAAAACGGATCTTTTTAGATGGTTGCACTTACCTACTTTCGATAAAGTCTCGTTTTCATAGAATTGACTCAAAATCTTCAATTTCTCCTCTGCAATAGCACTACTCGACCCAGTATCAAAGACCGGCTCAATGCAAGAAGAATCTAATTCTTTGATTTTCTCCTCCAGAACATATTTGGCAAACTTAACCAGAAAGTCCACACATTTCGGCCCGCTGGAATTCGAGACAAGAATACTAACTTCAGCTGCTGGTAAATTCGGATCGTTAAGACATTTGAAATAATTTACAACTTCTTTTCGGAAAGGAAGTTCGTCATTTCTGTACATCACAGGCCATGTTTGGATACTTTCTGGGCTTATTGCCGTGATCAAAAAGTGAATAATTTTTTCAAATAGCTTCACATTGCGAACTTCAAAACTTCTTGAGTTCATTGAAGAATCGGCAAATCCGAGGACACGAAGGTCGTCAATTAAAACGTCCATTTGAAAACAAAAAGCACAAAAATCTAAAATAAGAAAAAGTTGGATTGTCAGGATATCACGCCAGCTAATGCAACCAGATCAAAATAATAACGGAATATTTTTAAAGCTCGTTGAAAGACAAAAAGATTTAAACTCAAGTTACGAAAAACTCACTAGTAATTATCATATAGATAGAACATTAAATCATTCAAATTACAAAACAACTAAAAAAAATACCGACAGGAGAATATTGACATTAACATCTTATAATTATTATTAGACATAAAAAAAGATAGAGAATAAGAAGCATATCTACCGAAAACATGCACACTAAACTACTTCAAAGGCAACACAGTTGATCAAGAGACTCCTCCTCGAACAAACAACAGCGATCGCGTCACCAAATTCAGTATTTTGCTGTTTATTGTTCCCAGAAATTTGATTAAAAAAACAATGTTCGACTTTTCTAATTATATCTTACAAAATCTCAGACTAACATACGTACCATTATTTCAACCTCTCATAAAACATTAAGAATGTCTGTGCTGGAAATCAAGTTGAAGGTACAAATAGTATTTAGATTTAAAATTAAGTTAAAAATAAAACCAAATTGAACCCGGGTTTATTCCTTAATAACAATTCCAATTCAATTAAAATTTCCGAAAAACGAAACTATTTCCTGTTCTCTTTCTACCTCATTCAAGGGTACTTTTGGGCACCCACTATAAACAGCATTTTTTTGTCTGAATTCCTGGGTTTGAGTTGTTTGAAATTCAACGTATTTTTGAACATATTTTTCGAATTTTCCACGATAAATAGGGACCTACAGAGTACATGACGTAAGATAGTATAATTGACTGAATAAATGATGACCAGTTAGATTGCCGCTGTTTTGTATTTGAAGATGCAAGCTGCACTAGTTGTTAAGGAGTTTTTGTGATATATTTTTTTGTGTAAACAGATTTTAAAAATCTAGAATCGAAAAACTTTGACAGTTTAGGCACGCTCAGGTTGCCTGGTGTAATCAGGTCTAAAAGGGACAAAAATCACGTATATTTGATGTTTCAAAAACGATACAAATATTGGCTAAACAAAAACATTTTATGTATAGCACCTTTTTAAGCTCCTAAAAATCTTATCAGCTATGTATATCAACCTGTATGAATGCGAACATTAGTTGTACAAAAAGTAGGATGAACTAATTGAGTAAAAAGAAGCCTCAATGACTTGTTAAGTTGTAGCTGTTTCCGAATTCTTATATGTGAACCAATATAGTTTTTCATACTTTTTTGTAAAGGTCAGGGTGCCAGGACACACAACTTTTTAGTTTTCTTCCTGTTGTAGTATTACGAGAGCCGTTACAAATGAACGCATAATTAATCCCGCATTAGAGCGAACGTATTTAGGCGCTAATTAACCATTCTTTCGCCGCGCGCTAAACAAACTAACGCTTATTAAGACTACCAGTACACAAGTATTTAAACAACTCAGTTCGACTTATTTAAATAACACAACTTTAGGCCTGGATCTCCTCGCTTATATCCAGGATAGAAAATGTACGTTGTTGAACGTAGGCGGCCTGTAAAACCACAGTTTCTTTTGATTTAAATTACTTCTGCTTTTGACAGTTGCAATGCAGATCTTTCCCCCCAAGTTCAATAAAGATGAAGCAGATTGGTTCAGGGGAAAAGACAATAGAGTCTCATAAAAAGCCCCCAAGAAAACCATAATTGTTGCGGTTTTAGAAGAGGGGAAAAGCAGAAAACAGGCGCCTACGAAATCAATAATTGATGCTCTCAGCTTTTTAGATTTTTATTATTTTTTGGAATTTCAATAATTGTTCCGTGAGATAAAAAAGAGTTAATTCTCTTGCCTTCTCGGCCAATAGGAAAATTAAGAAGCACCTCACTATGAACGTGAGTTTGTGATTCGCTCCCTATCGGCCCAAACGGAGCTGAGAGGAATTAATTGTTTCTCTCAGCGAAGTGGAACGGAATAAAAATAGAGAGACAAATAACAGAGCCAACGACGAGCAGCAGACAACTGCTTCATTTTTCTTGCAAAATAAATTCCTAAATTTAAACAGAGAAATTTTATTAAAGATTTCCAACTTAGCAAATTTTCCAACAGAACATACTTGTGAGAAATCAACTGGAACAACAACACAATCAAGTAACAGCTCAACCCGGTTTAATACTACTCAGTGTAAGCTTGTTCATTTAAACTATCTATTTAATTAATTGAACTTTTCAGCCCCCCAACTACTTTAAATTGAGACTTATAGCACAGACAGGTCTTAGGCATATATCTTTGCCTTCGATTTGTTATATCTTTTGTCAACTTTGACTGGCATACATAAAGAGATCCCGTATTGAGTGATCTGTAGCAGCCCAGCCAAATTTGATAACTGGTGCGCCCAGAGGAAAGAATCACGCCTGAATTTTTGTTTTTCTATCCGATCGGATTAAAATAGTAAAATAACCACTAGCACAGAAGTGAAAGCAAACTAATAGCCAAACAAATAGAGTAATTTATATCAAATATACGGCCGAAATACAGTAAATTTACAAAAAAATAGTAACAGGCAACTGATTCTTTGCTCTTGTAAAATTGTTCTGACCCGGGTGGGGGTAATCTATGTCCAATTGTTAGTTTATTTATATAACAATTGAAGTACTTTTACATTTTATAGTCAAAATTTAACCAAAAATCATCCCACCAAAACCTATTTAGCCTAATTTTCACACAATTTTCATCAAATTTATGGTTAAATTTTAGTATTTACACTTTAAATAACCGAAATTCAACCAGATTTTATCCCCCCAAAACGTATTTAATTTGATTTTAACCCAATTTTCACCAAATTTATGGTTGAAATTTAGTATTTTCACTCTAAATAATTGAAAGTTATACAAAATTCATCCCCCCATAACCTGTTTAGTCTATTTCTAACCCGATTTTGACCAAATTTATGGTTAAATTTTAGTATTTTCACTCTAAATAATCGGAATTTATACAGAATTTATCCCCACAAAACTTGTTTAGACTATTTCTGACCCGATTTGCACCAAATTTATGATTAAATTGTAGCACATACACTCCAAATAACCAAAAATTATCCAAATTTCACCGCCCCAACACCTAATTAAACTAAACTTTAGCCAATTTTCACCAAATTCACAGCAGAATTTTAGCATTTTCACACTAAATAGCCGATTTTTAACCAAAAATCATCCCCCCAAATCATATTTAGAGTAACATATGTCTAATTTTTACTGAATTTTTGACCAAAATATAGCATTTTCAAACAATTTAACGTAAATTTAACCAGAATTCATCCCCCCAATACGTGTTTAGTGTAATTTATATCTAATTTTCTACACATTTAAGCACACGTTGTTGCATTTTCACATTAACTAACCCAATTTTGGTTAAATTTAAGCCTTCCTTAGTTGAATGTTCACTCTGTTTTATCAATTCCTTGACCCGGGTGGGGTAATATTAATCAAATTTTAACCAAATAAACATCATTTTGACCTAAATTCTCAAATATTAACCAGACTTTAACAAAATTAACGTCACTTTTATCATAATTTAACGGATACTAATCACATTTAAGCCTTAAAAACATCATTCTTATCCAATTTTAACCAATATTACTCAAGAAAATAGCTATATTAACGTCATTTTTACACAAAATTAGTAAATATTAACCAAATTTTGACCACATAAATCTCAATAAGGCTCAAATTTAACAAAGAATAACGGGTTTTAAACTAAATTTCATCCCCCCAACATAGATTTTTAGCCTGAAAATAACATAAATTGATGAGAATTCCCCCATTTTAACCGGTTTCACAAGTACAATTTCACCAATAGAGGTTTTAAACAGTGCATGGACCAAATTGGAATAGTTATTGTAGAACATCTTAATCTAACAGCAATAGAAAACACTAGAAAGGGTAAAATAACACGTTTTATTACTGACGGAATTACTTTCTTAGCTATTTTCTACGTGTTTGAACATAATTCTCCCGCTGATTTTTGTATAACTTATGCATCTGAGAACCCTAATTTTCAGAATTTACTAACTTTTATAAAAAAAAAACTAAAAACAGTGTGATCGAGATTCCCGCAGAAAATTTAGCCAATAATTAATTAAAAGAGCGTAAACTAGCCTTTTTAACCCAATTTGTACACAAATTTATCATAGAAAAGTTGTTGTCTCATGTTAAAATAGGGTCATTAACAGACTCAAGCACTTTAGAAACAATATTTCAACACAATAATAGCTACAAAAATACTACTACTGATGTACTAAACATCCCGTACTAAACGTTTTTATACTGTCTTCTGTGTAATTTCATACAAAAATACATTAAAAAAACAACAAAAACAATTGTTCTATGTTATTTATATGTCATATATTAAAGTAAACGTTCAAGATCTAAATATAAGTATTAAAGTACATAACAAAATAGGCAAAGTTTCATATTATTTAACTGACCAGAACAGAAACTTTTTATGCATTTACCATCACTCTTCTAGCGAAACAGAAACTGAAGTCTACATAACTTACAAGTGGACCAACCCAAACTTTACGGAACTTTTGTGTGCTCTAAGAAATCAGAACAGTGTGATAGAATTAGCATAAACGTTATCATCTTGTGTGTGGATGAGCCACCAAAAATACATCAACGTTTCTCCTGACGATCGGAGTTTACCAGATAGAGTTAAATTACTTATAAAAACAGAATTTGTCACACAAATTAGATTTTCAAAAATAAACAGATTTCACCAATACTCTGTTGAATTTAAACACTCTGAAAGCACTTATCCTTGGTTATTAAATTTTACCGTTGAGCAAACCGATATTTACTCTTGGATTGAAATTTTTAGCACTGATAACGGCAAAAACTTTGAATTTAAAAAACAATCATTAAACGGTCCTAAACAAATAAAATTCATAACACAAAACAAACAGTTCAACTTTCTACTTTAGTATTAGTGTTTTATTACTTAATTGTTATAACAAAAAAATTTTCTACACTAATTACTCAAACCAATAGTACTTTCGTATAAAATATTCTTTTCATATACTAAAACAAAACATGGCAGCGAACGTTGTTGCGTACCCCGACATAGCGTTAGAGAAATTTACAGGTTTAGATCCATCGGAAGATGCCCAGGAATTCTTTAGTTTAATACAAAGAAAAATCCAATTCTCACTAGGAACAAGAGGTTCTGCGGATGCTGGCTTGCAAGCAGCATACGACGATAGACAAAAAGCGTTGTTTGGTTCGGTTTTGCGTGGGCCCGCAGCCCAATGGTTTGAAACCTTAGCACCAGGTTTAGCATGGAACGAAGTTAGAAATCAGTTCATTGACCGTTTTACTGATGCAAAAGACAAGTATAGGAAAAGAATTGAAGTCGAGAGTATTAAAAGGCAACCAGATGAGTTGATAAAAAGCTATACACACCGAGTAACAAAAGCAGTTGAAAAAGGATGGCCAGATCCAGATTTTAACAACGACCAGCGTAACGCTAAGTGTATGGAGTACTTTGTAAGAGGATTAACGCCACCTGCACTCAAGCAAAAGGCACATCAGCGGTTAATAGAAAACCCAGCTACAACTTGGCAACAATTACAGGATCATGTAGCAACTAAAGACTTAAGTTTTTCTGTTAGCAGTGAATTCACGGGTACTGCCTCAAGTAGTATCGACAATAAAATAGAAATAGAAGGGTTAAAAAACCAACTCACAGAAATTGCAAATCTAATGAAAGATCATAAAATAAACGCCACATACAACAACGACAATCCCAGATTCAAACAAAACTAGACTAGATTCTGCAAGTTTTGCAAACGTTCAGGTCACACAATAGCTTTCTGCTTTAAGTACAAGGACTTTAAAAACGAAAACCGAAACCCACCTCAACAACGAGAAAAGTTCACAGATAATTATAAACGTAGTAGGAGCCATTCACCAGGTCAACAAAATTACAAATCGAACAATTATGACAATCGAAATTCTAGGGGCAGACAGAGAAATAGTTATAACCAAAATCAATCCAATTATCAAAACAACTCTAGATCAGACTACAGACATCGATCACCGTACCCATCAAACTCTTCAACAATTACCGATCATCTTCTTACGATAACCGATCACAGGAACTACCAAATAACCATCGAAACAACTCTTACAGAGATAACAATAGGCAAAATAGTAGGGATAGACAAAGCAACGGTCCTCCAAGATCAGATAATCGATATCGTGATAGGAGTAGAGACCATGACCGGGATAGGACACCTACTAGACAAAACCATAATACTCATTCAAGAGATAACAGTAAGGGCGAAGCCCTCGAGTTCACTTTACCAGTGAAACTTCTAGAGACTATTACAATAATGAGAATCACAACGACGAGTATTTAAACTAGACAGGTCTCCGTTCATAAACACTACTGATAACAAAGCAAGTTACTCACATATCTATATCAATTTATACCAATCCGTCGGAGACAAAAATAAAAATAACGGCTTAGAAACACAGTTTTTATTGGACACAGGAGCATCAAGCTCTATAATTAATTACCACAACTTATCTTGAACTATGTAAATTACAACACATTGAGATGAAAGCTTCAAAAAATCATACTTTAGCGGTTAATGGTGAGAAACTAAAACTTCTAGGTCAAATTACCTTCAAAACTTCTTTCGACATTGAAGGAAAGTATCAAGTGGAAGTTACCACATGGGTTTCAGCCAAAGATGGTTGCAAGCCGAATTTGTTGGGAATGGATTTCCTTGAATCTACAGTAAAATCTATTGACCTAACCACTCCAAAAATGGATTTAAAAACTTACCCTGAAGTAGCCGTCACATTATCTAGATACCAAACGAAAAGCTATCCATACATTAGCTCTTACAAAATTGTAACTCTTGACCAGCAACTACCATTAGCACCAAAATCAACTCGAGTAATATCAATTAGACCTCCGAATGAATTCTTCAGAAAGGGAACCTCCTTCGTAATTGGAAGTGAACTGCAAGCTCAAGGAATCTATACTTACAACGTTCAGTGTTTTAGAAAAGAAAAGGAATTACCAATAATGCTAAACAATCCTCAAAACAACAAGGTTGTCATCCAAAAGGGTCCTATTGGGCACACTTAAGACATTGAAATTAGACAAGACCCAGAATTTTCTGTAGTTGGCAACGTTGCATTCATAAACCACCTAATGAATAGTGACACTAATTGGGATCAAATATTCCATGTTAGTGAAAAACAAGGTCCAAAAACTTCAAAAATTCAAATTTTCTTTGCAAGCAAAACTCCTGAAAAACAAAAGAAAACAGAAAAGCGAAAAAGGCAACAAGATTTTACCAACAACTACGAATTAGAAACAGACTTTAGCGACGACCTCAAGGATCTTAAGCCACAATTAGAAACAACTGATGAGAACATCAGACCCGTTGAACTTCCCAAAGGAAAACTTAACAGATTTGACAAAGCCGATCAAGCGTTCCTCAAAAAATTTGATTTCAGTCAAGCTGATATCAATGACGAAAACTTAGACAAGTTACTGAGGACTTTAGCTAAAAATAAAGATGTTTACTCTCAACACAAATACGATGTTGGAAAGATACAACAAAAGTTTCATGTTAAACTTTTACCTAATTCAACTTTGACAAAACAAAGACCATCCAAAGTACCATTACATTATCAGGAAAAACTAGAAAACATTTTGGAACAACTGTGTAAAACAGGTATAATCCGGGAAATGGGTAATGATAAAGAAATGGGATCAAAATTTATTAATCCAATCATAATCCTACCCAAGGGGAACACAGTAAAACTGGTTAAAGATGCCCGATATCGGAATTCAATAACAGACCTTAGTCGATATTCATGGCCACTAGAGCCAATCGGAAGTCTATTAACTAGATTAAAAGGTAATTTCTTCACAACCAGTGATCTTTGTTCAGCCTATAACCAGGTCCCTCTAACTGAGGAAACCAAACAGCTGGTAAGTTTTGTAATTGGTCCAAAGCAATACACATTTGAACGCGGATTTTACGGCCTATGCCGTCTACCTAATTTCTTCAGTCGTATAATGACTATCCATTTTGCACCATTAATTAGAAAAAAAACAAGCTATAACCTACATTGATGACACCATCATGCAAGCGCAAGATGAAACCGAAATGTTTGAAATAATTGACAAGTACCATGAACTTTTAAGGAAATCAGGATTGAAAGCTCAACCTGAAAAGACTAAATTTTTCCTTAGGAAAGTACAGTTCTTGGGACATGTAGTAGGTAAAGATGGGATACAACCAGTCAAGAAGCGAGTAGCAGATTTAAAAGCACTTAAGTCGCCTGAAAACAAACGTGATGTCATGAGATTTCTAGATTGCTTAGGATTTTACAGCACGTATATCAAAAATTTGCATGTTGACTGCAAACCATTTTATGACCTAACCCGCACAGAAACTAAATTTGTCTGGACAACAGAACACGAAAAACTGTTTAACGACATTAAAAACAGGATTAGCGAAGATACTATCTTAGCAATATCTGATACTAAATACCCTTTCCACGTGCATGTAGACGCTTCTTCTATAGGAGTAGGCTCTATTCTCGTTCAAGAATTTCCGGAAGGGAAACGAATAGTGTCTTTTAATTCTAGAATATACACTAAAGAGGAACAAAAAATGAGTACCACAGCACGCGAACTTTGCGGTGTAATATCGGCATTACAAACTTATGAGCATTACCTAATTGGTTCTCCCCATCCCGTATATGTGTACACAGACCACAAGCCTTTAATGTATCTATGGGGTAGAAGAGGAAAACTCTCTCACAGGTTTTTTAGATACCAGTTAGTAATTTCTCAATTCCAGAACTTGAAAATTATTTGGACTGAAGGAAAAAACTTAGCATTTCCCGACATCCTAAGTCGCAATGTAAAAATTAAAGATCTGGACAAGTATCAACTTAAACACAAAAAGATACCAAAAGACATTAGTTTTTACGATGAGCATGGTAACGAGGAAAAATATTTCATTTTGCGTGATAATGAAAAGGGACCAGCAGATGACTTTTTTCCAATCCTAAAACAAAGCATAACGGGTATCGACAAATTCATTTTCAAAAATGACAAAATGGTAAAGCAAAAGTACGACAATAATCAAAACAGACTTTGCTCAATAAACAATATTTCGGAAGATTTCTCGTATGGTTCATCAATTAACCACTATAGGCGTCACCGCAAACATGAAATAACCCCTGTATCAGAACAGGAGGAAGACGAAACGTCTGATCATTATACAGAAATTGATTCCTACCCTGATGAAGGGATAACCGAACAAAATTTTGACCCAATTTCGGAATTTGAATTGTTCAATGAGAACCAGTCACCGGAATTAGATCAACTTTACATTGATCAAACTAATACCACAGACTCGGAGTACAGATTCCCTCTAGAATACGATAAAGTTTTTCTCGTGAAAAATAGCACTTGTATAGACAAAACCGAATTAGCAAAAAAAATTCCCGAAAATACAAAAATACAAGATGCAAGAGAACTCATCGATAAACTGACAATCTTCTCTAAAGAAGTTGATTTAAATACATCGGTAATTTGTCAAGAACAATTAAAAGACCCAGTGATACAACAAATTCGCCAATTAAGGACGAACAATAACAAAGATGAAAAGAAAATTGAAATCCGACAATCTAAAGCCATAATGTCATACATTAATAACTTTGAAAAACTGAGTTTTGTAGGCAACATCTTATGTATTCAACAACAAACAGACGAACTAGATATTGAATACTTAAAAATTTGTGTACCACTGTCATTGTTCTTTAAAGTTTTTCAGCTAGCTCATTGTGAACTGTCAGGTCATGTAGGTTTAGATAAAACACTTGCTAATGTGAAACGATTTTTTTATTGGCCCGGAATGTATAAATGGATTGAAAACCTAATTGCTGATTGCCTTGAATGCCAAAAAAATAAACAAAAACGGAGAGACATCCACGAAGCACCTCTCGAAAAGTGGACTGATACAGTCCCATTCCCCTTTCATACGGTCCATATTGATCACAAAGGACCTTTAAATCCTCCATCGAACGGTAAACACCATTGTTTAGTTATTGTCGATTCATTTTCGCGTTTCATTCAAGTATACCCTGTACGTTCCACAGATGCAGTAGACACCATAAAAGCTTTAGAAAAGTTCATCTTGTCTTTTGGAATACCACAAAAACTTGTTTATGATAAGGGTTCGGCATTCATGAACCAAGATTTTGCGAGTTACATTCATGAATTCGGTATAACACCCGCACCTCGAACTGCTTATGCGCCTTGGACTAATGGTAAAGTCGAGATCCAAAACAAACATCTAGGAGCACATTTCCGAATTTTTCTAGAACAAGCTCGAGGTAAATGGGACGAACTGGCACCAAAATTTGCTTTTTCTCATAACACGGTTCCAAATGCTAGTATTGGAATCTCACCTTATGAAATTGTGTTCGGACAAAAACCACAGATACCTCTGTCACTTAAGTTAGGACTCCTACGAAATTCACAACTCACATGCTCTTCCGAGTTTTGCAAAGACCTGCCTCTTCACAGGCATACCTTGCAAACTTCAAAAAACACCGAAATTGACAAACTTCTAAAACCGACTATTAACAATTCGTTGCTTATGCGAGAAAACCAATTCAAACAAATATACAATAACGCTTATAAAAAGAGCTTAGAAAACAATAACCGCGCACATAAACATAGAAACAAACACAAATTAGGCAAGCCACTTGAGGTTGGACAAAAAGTTCTAATGGAAAACCATCAAATTGAGTTAGGAAAGTCAAAAAAACTACATGAACTAAGATCAGGTCCTTATACTGTAGAAAAAAAACTAACCAACGTTAACTATGAATTAACTTTAGATAGCAACCCGGCCACCAGGAAGGTCGCTCATAGAAATCACCTAGTCGAGTACTACCCAGCTACTGAAACTATACCAGAGTTAACCCTAGAATATGGTATAGATAAAAATAATTGTGACACATTTTATAATAATCGAATGACAAGTCAGATGAATAAACTCAATAGTCCCTTGACTAAATTCTCCTTCCAAAGCCCCACTAACACCGAATAGTTCCCCGTGGATAATTTCATACGAAGAGACTCCCCTGTGCAGAACTTCGACCCTGACCGAACACCTACCAATTTCGATTCTGGATTCAACGAAGCAAGTTCAGGTGGTCGTGATAACCCACCTCCAGTCCAAACACACCTACCTAGCGTTAGTCGAACAAGAAGTTCAACTCCTTGCCCACAGCACAATTCAAGAATACCTCTAGACCCTAATTTAAGTCCTCTCCGCCCTAATACATCGGAACAAGGACCTTCTAATTTACAAACTTTAGAAAATAATAATAATAATAGCCGAACTTCTAGTCGCTCGGCCAAGCCGCCATCACGCTATCAAGCCGGATTTACTTAACTTTGTTTTAGGTAGCAATAAATCCAGTCAACATTTACTGGCAGTGCCTATTACTACAACTCATAGCCTTAATTCCCGACTTGAAGCGCTAAAAAAGAACAGGATGAACAGATATCCTTGTTTTGAAAAACTCATTTTTCTTATTTACTTATAAGTCTTTTCTACTTTTGTACTCTTTCTATAGTTATCAACGCTACTGGACCTCCTTTTGAGGATATTAATGACGTATCTACAAACTTAGGGTCATTCATTATGACTGTTCTAAAATGAAAGAAAATAAAATGTATGCTTTAACACAAGTTTCTCCTTGCAAAATTACACCCGAAAACATTCAGATGGTTGATGCACATGTAACACTTTATCAACGGTCTTATCGGACCTTTGTTAAAGCTCTTATGTGCAAAGTCACTGCAATGCTCATTCGTTATAATTGTGGTATGTTTTCCCATTCATCAATTGTACACAACGCTCCAAAAATAACATACGATATTATTGTTTCACCCGAACAATGCCTAAATGCTAATAAAACTGGAAAAATTACTGTTACCGAATTTGACGATGATGACATAGAAATTGACATAAAACATGGAATAAAAACTGTCTCCTGTAAAAACCAGGGAGTTGATCTTGAAGGTGATTCATCAACATCTTGTGATAATCGTGGTCAAATTAAACACTTCTCTTTTGAAACCCTGATGCAAGAAACTGTACTCGATATTGATCTTAATGACAGAACTGTCTATAAAAGTCAAGGACTAAAACTTCCTTGTGCCCTCTCAGAAGGAGGTTGTCATTCGACATCACTCGACCCCTTTGCATACAATTGGGAGGCACCGGAAAATTGTATAGTTACTAAAAGATTTTCACAAAACGCAAAAATGCTAAAACATGAAAACGAACTTGGTAACGTACAGTATTTCATAGTGAGTGATGAAAAACCGGAGACGCCCTATGAAGGACCAGGAACGTATTCTCCTGCTGAAATGGACATAAAAATTAGAGTAATTGATGAAAAAGAAAAGGTGTGTGGAAAACCAGAATTTATTTACAGAACAAATTTAGATTCTTTATATGTTTCTTATAAAGGCGGATTTAATATGAAGACTGGCAAACCTTATAAAAAAAAAACTCAACAATTTTTTCATAAACTTCGTGTTGAACCTGACAATAGCCTAAGTGTAAATGGGTTTAATAGGAAGCCTTCGGATGAACAGATCCGAACATCCGACAATGGTTTTGTTGCATGGGAACACTTAGACAAAGACAAGTTAGACTATGATCTTAACCTTGCGGTAAAAATGGATTTTGTCATATATCATAATTACTTGCAAATAAAACAAGCATGGAAAGGTTTGGTCATAGAACAATGCGAACTTGACCGAACTCAAAAACAAATGATACTAATGCAGGCTATCCAAAACAATCGTTTAGCTGGATATATGTTGACCGGCAACCGCTCGATGTTCTTAGACACAAATGGTAGCATAGGTTGGCTGTACCACTGTCCAAAACGAAACTCACCACTTCAGGTTCTTGAACAGTGTTATGATAGGATTCCTATTCATTATGATGGTAGGACAATGTTCGTCGACCCAATTACTCGACAAACCTACCCTTTTGCAAACGAAGTAGATTGTGTTGGAGGCTACAAAAACGCCTACCAATTAGATATTGATAATGAAAACTCATGGTACCATTTGATGCCAGCACCTGTTCCTTTACAACCGCCAAAAATATTCTCTTCAAGAGTTATTAGTTCTATTCCAAAATTTACCGGTTACGAATCGCAACGTGCCGGAATTTACACACCAAATCAACTTAAATCGTTTTGGGACAATATCTTGCATTCGGAAGCTTCAAAATCTGTTTTGACAAAAATTTCAAGAGAAGTTCTAGAAGGAAGAAGCATAGACTATTCTCAAAAAGATATCTATGCGTCAGCAATGGGAATTAACAGACAAATTTATCTAGAGTTTATTTTGCTTGTTTCTTGTGCACAAAATTCTTAACTGATGTAATCGTAACAATCATAAGAGCGTTCAAAATCCACAAAATATCCAACAAAACAATGGGTTTTTGGAAAATTCTATTAGGAGCAACATATAATCTTTGTATCTTATAGTTCTTTACACCGGTATTTTCTAACGAAACCAAACCGTCAGCCCCACAGAACAACAATCATTTTTTACCGCTTAGTAATTATCAACCTTACAGCACAATAGAAAAATCTTACAAATGCGTTGAGGATCAACCAAGAGAAAATAAAATTGATGAGCATTGTCATACAGAAAATAATAAAGCAGAATACCCAAGTCTGGCGTCACATCAACCACAACCACAAAATGATGCAACCATTCGAAGTGTGGTGGCACCTCCTTAAAGCTGTTAATAAAAAAATCATCTTCATAAAAAAATAATTTGTCTCAAAAATAAAAAAAAAATTATTTGTATTAGACTCTATAAGTTAATTAATATCTTGTTTAGATACACCTCAACGATGCTATGCTATGCAACCCAAATTCATAAAACAGCCTAACGCTTTATTCATTCGATTTGGACAATACACCGGACAAATATTATCATCAAGTATTTCCGATTTAAAAACTACTGTAACTATTAGAGTTGCATCTTTCTACTTCAGTGACATTATAGACTTGGACGTACCGCATTCAAATTTTCAATACTTCTCATTGTTAAGAGCCCTGATTGATGACACAATTACTTTTGTAAACATTGGAGTCGAATACAAAATTGTTTCAAAGCGTCTGAAGAAAAATATTATTAGACTTTGACTTTTCCTGTAAGAGACATGTGTGGATTCCTTTCTTGCTTTTTATTTCTTATAATCCATTTTCAACTATGTAATCGCAACTATGTCTATCTAGCTATTGCCTGCACTCTTCCCCTACTCCGATTTTGCTTCAGTGAATCCGATTGATATATTATCTATAAATATCAATCGTTGTCAATAATCCTCTTTTCAGAAATAATTGACACACCCTTTTTTATCTTTTTTTAACATTTACATACTTTTATACATAGTTTTGAAATGAAGAACAATAAGTTAATTAACAACTAAAACGCTTCCATTAATGTACTTTTTGTTTCAAGATAGACTCGTTACAATTTATCAAATAAAGAAAACTTTTGAAGAAAATCACGGAGACATTTTCCCTCAAATCGTTATAAATTTTGAGTTTTGGGACACTTGGGAAAACGATACTGTGATTTTAACCCCTCATTCGTTGTATTGGAACTATTTCGTGTATTTAGCACAATTCGACCCTAATAGTTTGCCAAATGAGCTAGATCAGCAACATGATTCATTTAACTAATAGAAACTTACAAATCAGAATCGGAAACCAAAATTTTGAGCTATTAGCCGTATACTATGTTTCCGCTAAAAGTATAATGACTTTCGCAAAAAAACCGATGACAAATATTTACAGACTTTTAACTATTTTCATTACTCATCCTCAGTTCGCCGAATTCACCATTTTTCTAGCATTCAAAGAGAACTCGGTATTTCAAGTACAACATCCAATCTACATTGCTTAGGTATCATTCTAAACTATGATATTTGCAGTTAACAATAAATTTGTAGAATTACAAAAAATTCAACGATCTTTTGATGCATACCCAACTCCTGTACCTACTATGCTAGTAACGCTCAAAGAAATCCAAAGTGAAAAAATTTGTTTAATAAGTATTAATCCTCTCACAGTTCATTGGAAATTCTTCCTATTTATTCTAGAAAATCCAAACTGTGTACCTCACAATATTTATTTTGACATGCAAAAGACTGATTCTTGCCAAAACGATTCAATCCTTAAAGAGTTGGAAACTATTAACAATTAAAAGCAGCAATGATATTCTCATACCAAAACTGCCTTATACAAATACAATTTTTTGAAAAATCATTTGTCACGACAAAAAGCAACAGAGTAATCCCACAATTAATACTCCATTTTGAATATTTAAACACTTGGACTGATGGAACCATTACCTTAACAACATCTTCCCCCTATTGGACATTCTTTATAAATATATCCCAAGCTTTAAATGGTTCTAAAATCCCTTTTAATTTAGATCTCCTATAATGCTGTTCCACTTTGGTGAGCGCCTAGTCAAAGTAGAGTCCCTCGAGAGATCTTTCATTGAAATTTCCACAGCAGAGATTAAACCCTGTATAATTATACACTATACAGACTACGAGCGTGGATGTGAGGGTTCTACTCGAGTCACCAAGGGAATGATGCACTGGGAATTCTTTCTTGCACTCATTGATATCGAAGAGCATTTCCCAGTCAACTTGGGCGCTCTTCAGTAAAGTAATTTGCTTCACATAACTTTCTCTCCCCCCAAAAAAATAATTTTTTTCCCTGCTCATTATTTCTTTTTTTTTCTAATCAATTTGTCCCTTTTTCCCTCAATTCTTTCCAAATTGTTAAAAATAAAATGATTTTGTTCATTGGTAAGGAAAAAGTTAAAATTGTTAAAGCAGAAAGATGGTTTACTATCCGTTTTATACAATATAAAGCATGTATCAAAATAACTTAAATGTTCCTAAGCACAGGTAGCATTAATGATTATTACATCTATCCAAACGAGAAACACTGAAATTTCTTTTTTGCTATTGCAGATCTAAATGTAACTATCCCCAACGAACTTGAACACCATGGATTAGGAGTCGCATACCCAGATCTCTCTGATTTATCCATATAATGGGAAACACTTTGAAAATATTATCTCAGCAACCACAAATTGACTCAACCCCAAAAATCGAATGTCCTATTTGTTACCTCCCTTGTCGTCAATTTAAAAAATTGCACAAAAACCCAAACGGTCAACCCCCATTTTGCTTGCATTCCCTGTAGAAATGAATTATTTAAGTATTGGAACCAACCTAAATGCCCCATTTGCGTAACTCCCATTTATACAATCAGTCATTGCCATTATTTCCAGTGTGATTCTTGTCAAGAAATCAAAAAGTTATCCACTTGCCACAGCCACTTCAAAAGCCTACACCCTAAAAAATCAATTTGTTTGCAGTGTATGACTTGCACAACTACTAAATGCCCTTTATGCAAACAAACAATTGACCCAAACATCCCGTGGTAAAATCCTCAATTCAAAACTACGTTCACAAACTATCCAAAATGTTTACCCCCACTTTACTTGATTTTTTATTAATGGCCCTATGATTATTGCGGCAGCCTTTTCCTTCGTTTTAACCGTTTTCCTCGTAGTTGTAAGTATTCCTTTCAACTTTTTGATGTTCATAATTATATTAGTAATAGACCAAACAATAAAATCCCAAAATAATCGACAACCAAATCCTCCAACAGTGCCAGTCCCATAATTCCTTCCAATAACAATCTTTCAAAAATGAATACAATTGACAAAGAAACCAATACTATAGAATCCAAACCGGTCTCATTAATTTGTTTATGCTGCAGACGTGAAACAATTGTTTTCAAGAAATTACACGAGAACCCCCCTAACGAACTACCCCTTGTAATGGCTATGATTTTCGTCCTAAATGCTCTAAATTTAATGTTATCTTTTCAATCTTTAACTGGTTTCAATGTGATATTTGCAAACAAACAAGATTTCAATATTCTGTTGCAAAAACGTTTCATCACAGTGATCATGAGCCCGTCAACTTTTGTAAATTTTGCGTAGAAGATTTTAAATTATGCCCTCGTTGCGAAAGAACAATCACATAATCTAAAATGCGTCCAAGAACATCCAAAATTTTACTTCTTTCCCTAGTTTTATTTTTAATCCAATCGATATCCCTAATTCAACTCAGTTTTTACCAGGAGCAAGTCACCTCCTTCACCCTAGTTCTGCACTACTCATTGAATTGACAAAATGCAACCCATAACATTGTTTATACTTCTATTTGTTCTCTTATGCGCATTGGCAATATCCCTTTTTATTAACAACTACCTCCTTTCCGCAATTCGCCAAATTTTCTCCAGATACTGAAAATGACCAATCTAGACCTACCCACAAAAATATTTATCCTAATCCTAATTACCTTGCTTGCCATATCGTTCCTCATTAATCTCATCCTACTGCAGTTTCTCATAGGTTTTCCTGTTTCTATCTAAGGAAAATAAGAGAACAGTCACTCGATGGGTCTTTCACAATCCCTATTCGACGGTTTCCGTTGGTTCTATCCCCATAAGGACATTATCTGCCCCATATGTTCACGGAAACCCGTTATTGTAGAAAAACTACATAAGCAATTTCCCAGAGAAAATCCTCACTATGTATGTATTCCTTGAAGAAAGGCACTTTTTAAAAGATACCCAAACCCTAAATGTCCCATTTGTCTTCGACCTTGTCTTCCCGTCCTGATCACATCCTACTTTCATTGCAATATATGCAAAAAAATGAAAACAGAATTAGGAGTAACAAAACCCCCACATTTTTCCCAACATGACAAACACCGATTCTGTCGGGTGTGCATAAACAAGCTGACAAGATGTCCCATTTGCAAAAATTTTTTTTAGACGACGTTGTCTAATAAACCAAAAACAACTCAAGTACAAGCGATCTTTTTTTCTCTCTTTTAACTTTTCCTCGGGAAGGGGTTACCTCAGCTTTCCCCAGCCTGCCCCCCCCCCTGTCGTTTGAACCTAAATAAGTCAGAACACTAACACGATAACTGAAAATTCCAAAAATGACCCGAAAAAATTCTTTCTTTCAACTCAGCAAGGTTGTCTCCCCAGCTGCACGGGTCGTTGCAGCCGTGTTAGTGTGACGCACGCCCCAAGACTCACACCTCCGGGCAGCGGAGAAAGACGTACTTGTGCCAGGGCTGCCCGCCTGGCATAAGTATAAAAATTTTTTTATTATTGCCCCCCCCCCCTCCTTTATTAAAGTTAACTTTGCATTTAGCAAAACAAAAACTTTTCTACCAAACTTTAATAACAAATGCATTTAGCATTATAATTTTTAAGTAAAGCAGCCAGCAACAAAACCTTACAAAAACATTTTTACAATAGAATACTTTTCTATATTAGCAATACATTTGCAAACATGAAAAGAAGCCATAATGTGTGATACTAATGACACAGGCTAATAATATCAAAATAATTTAGACCTCAACCACAAAATGAGCATCAAGCACAACCTCTCAAGTGTAATCGTCCCCGCTGCTTCACCATCTTCATCAAGCCAACAACCAACACTACAACATCAACAGAAACCGTCATCAACTCCACCATTTTGACCAATGCGAGAACAACAGGACCAATATGATCCCCAAAACAACTGGCCAGTCGCAAACGACCCTACGAATTTCCAAACCAGTCAAGCCATGCTGATAAAGTAAGGAAATTAATTAATATAAACGATCTAATGACTGATGAAGAAAGAAAAGACACAAAGAAATGCTTGGTGGTTCAAAAAAGCAGGGAGAATGAATTCAACCCTGAGAACCCAAGATTTGTAACGAATTTGAAATATTCACTGAAAACAAAATTCAACAGCTTCAAAATTGCAGATAAGGTCAAGATTCAAAACACTGCCACAGGTGAAGAATTATTTGCAAAAAGTCGTGAATTATCGATCATACCAGACTTCTCACTCCCCGACAACCTCAATGTATGGAGAATTAAGAATAGGAGTGATGAACAAAAAACCTATTTGGTTAGAAATAATCAGTTGGATGTATACGCAAACGTTCCCTACTCCGCAATCACGGCTTTTCCGACGCCATCTGACCATGTAGGAGAAATATCGAAAGAATCTCTGATATCTGAAAATTCTAAGTTCCGCCAAGAACTCTTCATTAAGGAAACCGAGTTACAAGAAGTAACAAAAAAACCGGAACAACTTAGAGTGAAATTGGACAAGCAAGAAAAGGAAACAAGCGACGATTACTGGAGACGCCAGTACATAATCTCAAAACAGCTTGACAAGACTGAGGAAAGTAACCTCAAAACACTCAATAAAGCATATGCACGAAAACATTTGGAAGTTACATCAGCTAACCAGAAGCTTGGAGCGGAAAATAAGAAACTCATTGAATAAGTCAAACAATTATCCGCTCAAGTAGATAAACAAAAGAAGAAGAACCGAAAACAAAAAAGGATAATCAAGGAACTATCAATTACAGAAAAGGATGAAGGAGACGAAGTAGTGGAAGTTGTTGATATCATGGACGACGGAAACAGTCCGGTACCAAGCCCAGTCATTTTGCCTCCAGAATTTTTTAAAAAATGTAGCACACCATTATCGCCCTTTGCGATCAATTTTATAGCATACCATTATCGCCCTTTGCGATCAATTTCATAACTGTCTGAACTTGTAGGAACTCATTTATATGTTCCAAGCGCAATAAAATTATATACGATGCAGTATTTTTCTTTCTTTTAATCATTTTCTTTTCTATCTTAAAATCGGGGTGAGCTGTAGTATTACGAGAGCCGTTACAAATGAACGGATAATTAATCCCGCATTAGAGCGAACGTATTTAGGCGCTAATTAACCATTCTTTCGCCGCGCGCTAAACAAACTAACGCTTATTAAGACTACCAGTACACAAGTATTTAAACAACTCAGTTCGACTTATTTAAATAACACAACTTTAGGCCTGGATCTCCTCGCTTATATCCAGGATAGAAAATGTACGTTGTTGAACGTAGGCGGCCTGTAAAACCACAGTTTCTTTTGATTTAAATTACTTCTGCTTTTGACAGTTGCAATGCAGAACTTTCTCCCCAAGTTCAATAAAGATGAAGCAGATTGCTTCAGGGGAAAAGACAATAGAGTCTCATAAAAGGCCCCCAAGAAAACCATAATTGTTGCGGTTTTAGAAGAGCGGAAAAGCAGAAAACAGGCGCCTACGAAATCAATAATTGATGCTCTCAGCTTTAGATTTTTATTATTTTTTGGAGTTTCAATAATTTTTCCGTGAGATAAAAAAGAGTTAATTCTCTTGCCTTCGCGGCCAATAGGAAAATTTAGAAGCACCTCACTATGAAGGTGAGTTTGTGATTCGCTCCCTATCGGCCCAAACAGAGCTGAGAGGAATTAATTGTTTCTCTCAGCGAAGTGGGACGGAATAAAATTAGAGAGACAAATAACAGAGCCAACGACGAGCAGCAGACAACTGCTTCATTTTTCTTGCAAAATAAATTCCTAAATTTAAACAGAGAAATTTTATTAAAGATTTCCAACTTAGCAAATTTTCCAACAGAACATACTTGTGAGAAATCAACTGGAAGAAGTTTCAACGACGCACTCACTTAACAACAACACAATCAAGTAACAGCTCAACCCGGTTTAATACTACTCAGTGTAAGCTTGTTCATTTAAGCTATCTATTTAATTAATTGAACTTTTCAGCCCCCCAACTAATTTAAATTGAGACTTATAGCACAGACAGGTCTTAGGCATATATCTTTGCCTTCGATTTGTTATATCTTTTGTCAAGTTTGACTGGCATACATAAAGAGATCCCGTATTGAGTGATCTGTAGCAGCCCAGCCAAATTTGATACTGTGAGACGGTTAAGGGTGTCCAGAATAATTAGGTCTGTATAACAAAAACAGCTAAGGTGTTTGATGTGTCAAAAATACAAACACTAGCCCAAAAGACATTTTAAACTATAGCTGCAATTAAAGCAACGCTGATGGACTTTTCAGAAATTTTAGTTTTAGAGCATTGAAAAGCAAAAATTCCGGTCGAAACGCTATCAACACTTTATCTATTTTCTTCTTTATGACATCATTTTGAGGAAGTTTTAATAGTTAATAAAATTAATAGTTAGCTACAACAACAAAACATATCCCTATAATCCTTATTAATCTACTAAAGTTAGAGTACTGGTAAGTTTGATGACAGTTTCAAAATTGGTTTTAAATGTTATAGGTCATAAAATTCACCACTTGTTCAACCCCAGATCTGTTGTCGCTGCTAAAAAGGCAATACTTTGAAAAAAAAATTTTCAATTTTCTCATGGCCAAACGCGTTTATTTCCAAAATTTTACGAACTTTTATCGGGTGGTCACTGAGAAGGGTCATTACAGACTCAATCGTGCAATTAGATGCGTTGAAACTATAGCTTGGTTCAACTGGCAATTCGCGCAAAAGGATAATAAAAGGCTTATCGCTAAATCGATGATTACGATTTCAACAATGGAAAATAAGAGCTCTTCAGAAAAGTTTGAATTATTCATGAATTTTCCAAAAATCGCAACACATTAAAATAATTGCTCAAAACTTCAAAATTCGTCAAAGGATTTTGTAGCTCCAAACGCTGGAAGAATTTTGGTGTTCTTTCTAAGCCTACTAAAAGATTTCAGCTTAATAATGTGACCAGAATTCTTTTTCGAGATCTTAGATCAAGAAAATCAAGTTGAATATATTTCGTATGTAATTAGAGTTCAATCTTTCAGTAAGCTCATAAAAACTTAACCAGAAAAAGCAATACGTAGCTCAACATAAAGCTCCTCTCAACTTTTAAGAAGTAGTTGTTAATCTTAGAAAATCGGTCGTTAGACGTAATTGGCACGAGTTATATGAATAATATGAAGAACTGACGAACTGTTAGACTAAATTATTATTTTCATAACACTTATATCAAAAGTATTGTAGGATAGCATAATTTTGCATTGTGCAGATTTCAGTGCCAAAATTTAAACACCTCTCTCGTTTGACTGTTTAGGGACTTTCAGGGACATGAAATAATGTTAACATAAATAATGTTAGTCTAAACTATGACTGTTTAGGTCAAAATTTGGACTAACTATTTCATTAATCAGTTTCTATGCACCGTTGCATGTAACTTTAGGCAAACCAATAATTATTTAAAATAGTCCATATATAGCTCAAGTTAACGATTTTGAACTAATCAATTCAGTTATGCTTATAAACCTATATAACAATTAAACTACAAGAGCATGAAGCAGGACGGAGTAATTATTACGAACATAACCAACTAACGTCGGAAAAATTGCTCTCGAACGCCTAGTGGCAACTGGAAACTATCGCAGCCTGCTTCGTCCGGGAGGGGGGGGGGGTGAATTAACCGAATTCACTTAGGGGGCTTCATGTGACGTTTTTAGAGGTTATTTTTGTCAAACAATAACCCTCATAAAAAGTGAAAAATGAAAAAAATGGCACAAATTTTGACGCACTTTTCAGTTGATTTTTAGTAAACTGCCAAAAATTCAATTCAGCTGCTCTCTTGTCAATGAGAGAATTAAATCAGACAAAACGAAAAAGTCAAAGACGCAGAAGTCACTCGAAAAGTGAAAACGGTGTGGCGAAAAATTTGCTTCAAACTTCGTTCGAGAGCAGTTAGAAAAACATGATTGCTACTTCTACATTCTTACATGAGAGGACCAATAGTTGTAGAAAAATTTTCCGGAAAATCTGCATATTGAAGTGTGAGGATATAAAAAATTTCCTCCATTCGAATGCTTTGCTTGCGTACTTTAATACAAAAATCTGTATGCGCGTCAGCCTATATGCCCATTTATCAAAGAAAGAAAACTATTAGGGCTATCATGTGTTTGATATCCGATGCCAACCGGAAAAATCTTCTCAATACTTTCACTGACGCTTCATTGAGGGTAATTGCGGCGACTGTTCTACATCAGATCAGCCCACCCAGATGGAACCGACAGAACACAATAAGTAATTAGTAACGTAAAAGTTGCCCCAATCAAGCAGCCCAATCAATCAATCAAGCACACCAATCAACGGCAATGCCAAAACCTGAACAGGAGGCAGCAGCGCTTGGAGCAGAGCGTGCAGGGTTTTGCGAAAGAGAAATGACAGCAAAGTTCAGATAAAAAAAATTGGCTGACAGTACTGCCACACCCGGACGGGTCCAGCCCAAAAAACCCTTTAAAAAGTTGCTAATCAATTGGTAGAAAAAAATCAAGCTCTGAAGACTGGAAACACCTACATGGAAAGCTGGACAGAGCTGTTCATGGCAAATAGGTTTGCCATTTTTCTAACACTGAAAGAGATGGAGTTGATCAGTTCGTTGTTTTTATCAAATGATGAAATGAGTATTCCAGGCTCCAATCAATGGCGACCATGTCATCAAAGGGCGACTAAATACCTTAACACCCAGTGCAAGGAGCCTCCGAAGCTTTTGATACACCCAAAAGCTATAAATCGGTTCACTCAAAATATTTTTAAGTGTTTCACAAGGATCGCTTGGAATTGTTGACTTTGCAAAAAGTTTTGATAGCAGTGTTGCTGTGTTCTGCGCAAAGACACCTGAGGATGTTACTGAAGACCTATTATACAACGATGAATCAAAGCTGGCAAAAATGTAAAGTTTCTCGTTCTCATTGGGTTACACTCTTAACTTCGAAGGCAGTAGTGTTGGTAGGAAGCAATTTCCCTTGTGTAGCTATGTCGCATCGAACTGCCATCGGCTAACGGGCGATGGTGTCTCAAAAAAGGCGATGTCAATCTCGGAAACTGAAAGTAAATACTCTTCGTGGCTGCCATCGCAAATTTTTGTAATGGGAAGTAGAGTGAGAACTTTGAAAGCTCTAACTTTTGTTGGTATTAAAAGTCAAACAATAAATGCATTGCGATCAGTTTTCTCGGAGAAGTGTTCAAAAGAAGAACGAAGTTATAGCTAACTCAACACCAACTGAAATTCATCTTAGTCCTTTTCAGCGTTCTAACTTCTCTGTTCCGAAAACAGAAAATGAATTTGTGTATGCTCTGGTTTCTCTGAAAGACGGAAAAGTTACTACTTTTCACGTAGATGAAACTGAGGAGGCGCTTTCGGACGCCCTGAGAACAATAAATAGCTGTGAAATCAGAACTATCTTCGAAATTGTACAGCCTACAGACATTGGCTATGCGTTTCTTCGTTTGGAATTTTGCTAACGTTCATCAACCACGGTCTATTTAAATGCCACTAAAGATCTAGAACAAGCTTATGTCAAAGCTGACTTAAATCGATTCTCAACACGAGTAAAATCAATGCTCAGCAAACACAGTGAAAACTTGCGCTTCACAATCTGTGGACATACTAACGAATAAAGATCTTATGAGAAACCCGTGATTTGAAAATTCAAAAACATTGAACATAGAAATTAACAAAAAACAATTTTTAAAAGCAATTTTATGTATAACATTGCTAGTGGATCATCGTAAATTGATTTTATAGGGCCATTGTAACTGTGTTAATGAACTAAGTGTTTTGAAACCAAGTTTTAGTTTTAGTGTCTAAGGTATGAGCGAGGTAGCATTTCCACTAGAGGTAGCTAGAAATTTATAAATTTTTGCACGCCACCATTTTCCCTCAGATTGACTGGCCGAATGGCATCAAGACGTAGATACTAAATCTGAACACGAAAATTCTTCTGATTTTCTTGCTTTGGGTAATGTCGATCAGATATCAGAAACCAAAATGAGTCTCTTTGGTAACACAAACGTAATGATCACTGGCCGCTACGAGAAGCTTACAATGTCCCGACTGATCACAATAATTTTTGTCAGTATGATCTCTTGCCGCATCAGGAGAATCAGATATTTGCAATCTTTTTCTCCCTCTCAGTACTTCAAAAGAATTTTAATAAATAGTGCGTTCTGAACTGTCTTAAGATAAAAATTACTGTTAAAGAAAACGGTTTACCTCTGCCTAAAAGAAAGCTTTAAAACAACTATTATCGATAGTTTAACCTATAAAACAACTAAAATCCTATAAATTGCTAACCGGTTTTGTTGTCAAGTGTCAAAATTTAATGGAACTCTTAAAAATTCAATTGTCATGATCTGTCCAGTATTTAGTGGGTTTATTGTTTATTGACCTGTTTTAGTGTGTTTACTCCTCCAAATATTACCTTTTTTCAAGGCGTTCTAGGAGACACTTAATTTTGTGTTCATTTATTTAGTTAGAAAAGGCTAGACACCAATACCGCATACGACGTTGTTATTTTAAGTTTTTGTAGTGAAACGTTAATAGGAAAAAATTGCATTTTATAGGAGCATTTTATAGAGTATTTTGTTAGGTAAATTTTAAAATATAAGAGGTGAAGGAAGTTTGTTGCAATTTGTTCGTATCAGTATTGTTTTTTTCTGAGAGTTTACATTTTTCCGGCAACTTTTCATAACATACTTAAACCATATAATAAAAAAGTCATCTCTTGCGCAATTATAAAAGTTAAAATAATGTCCCAGTTTGCTAAACGTTTAATTTTTGGGGCTATTTTTTAGTTTTTTTTCCTTGTAAGCTGACCAGGTTTCCCTTTTACAGACAATTTCTCTATGAGTTTTTGCTTAAGCACACACATTTTTCAAATGATTGAAAACCAGACTGTGCTTCTTTATGTATTTCAGCCGTAATAAAGTTAGGCATGATATATGTATCTCAGTATTCGTTTTATTGTCTGAACCAAATCATTGTATGTATCTTAATTGGTGCAACATAACAAAGAAAAAGTGATCAATTAATGTTTAGATCAAAAATGAGTTCCAATCTTTTGGCGCGTTGGAGCCTGGACGAATACCGACGAGAGTGTGAAAAACACTTCAAATTCATTACCTTTGATTAATTGTGTAATCCTCAGACAAAGCTCCCCAAGTTGTGTATGATCGGAGTGGTTTACTTGCACAGCACCATGCCAAACCCAAGTACTCCAACTGGCAGCCGAGAAAACGGAACCAGCCCAGATGGTTATTGGTAATTTCAATAGGTTTTAGGCTTTTTAGAATATCCGCGTCGCCTTACGTTCTGCTTGCTTTCTCAGAGAAAGAATCTGAATCTCGCAATCTACTCAAATTTCATGCAAACCTTCATCCCGTTAATTTGGCTCAAAGTGTGGTTGTGAGGACTCGTGAATCGCTCATCCCTTTGAAACGTGTAGGGTCGATTGCTGATCGTCTTCCCCAGACAAACGTCAGCCACAATTCATTTGTGCATTACGATTTTGTATCCACCTCACTTGAAATGCTATTTGTTACTTTTGTGGACAATGTGTGTTCTGGGACACAAACGAATCTTGTGCTTGCACAGTCGCACCCTCCAGAAAACACTGGGCCATCAGCCTATCCTTCAATTGCAATGAGTTGGACGCCATTTCTTGTGGAGAAGTTAGTTTGACATCAAATCGGTTGACCTCTAAATTTGTCAAAGAAGATGTGAGATATTGGAATCCATCCTAAAAACCTTCATAAATTGGTAAGTTTGTTAGAATCCTTATATAATTATTGATGTGTTTTGTGAGCAACTTTCTCTCATGGTATAGTATTTAAACAAAATTTTTAACCGCTCTGAAACAGATTTTGTAGATATTAAATAATGGAGATTATCAACTGTGCTGGTGGGATTCGCATCAAGGGCTGGCTCAAACCAGCTATCAGTTAGGAGGTTGCTTTGACCGAAAACTTTCCTCTTCACGTTTGCTATGTTGGAGCTGCCGTGGAAGTGCCTACCGATATTAAAGACAAGCAGTTTGGGTTTTTGTCTGATAACCCAACTTTATATTCAGTTTTTAACCATGAAATGAGTATTCCGGGTTCCAATCAATGGCGAACATGTCATCAAAAGGCGACTAAATCTTGACACCCAGTGTAGGGAGCCTCCGAAGCTTATGATAGATACAAACGCTATAGTTCTGTTCACTCGAAAGACTTCAAGTGTTTCACAAGGATCGCTTGGAATTGTTGACTTTGGAAACAGTTCTGACAGAAGTGTTGCTGTGTTCTGCCCAAAGACACCTGAGCATGTCACTGAAGGCCTATTAAACAAAGATAAACTCATGAGTTGGCATAAATGAAAAGTTTCTCTCTCATGGGGTTACACTCCGAAAGCAGTAGCGTTCGTAGAAAGCAATTTCCCTTGTGTAGTTATGTCGCATGAAGCTCCCATCGGCTAACGGGACATGGTTTTTCAAAAAATGCGATGTCAATCTCGGAAACTGAAAGCAAATACTCTTTGTGGCTGCCATCGCAAATTTTTGTAATGGGAAGTAGAGAGAGAACTTTGAAAGCCTTAACTTTCGTTGGTATTAAAAGTCAAACAATATATGCATTGCGATCAGTTTGGTGGAAGAAGTGTTTAAAAGAAGAACGAAATTATAGCTCACTCAACACCAACTGAAATTCATCTTGTGTATGCATGAATCTTGTGTTCAATTTGTATATGCTCTGGTTTCTCTGACAGAAAATTTATTACTTTTCAGAAGAAATATGGGCGCCGATAGGCACTGACTCGTCATCCAATCAGAGTCAAGCACGAATCGGCGCCCATATCCCCTTATTTACAGATTCATCTAATTAAATCGTACCCCCCCCCCCCCCCCCAAAGACATCAACTACATTTTATTCATATCCAGGTGAAAACCGCAATTCCCCTCATCCAGTAAATCCATCATACAAGCAGGTGATTTGTGCTCTTTTAATAAATAATAACCGTACTGATAAAAATGAGTTGCGGTTTCTTTTGTCTAATAAAACAAAACTTGAAGTAGGAGCAGGTGGGATTAATATTTAATGATAGTAACGGTTGTTTTGCGGCGGGGCTCATTTGAGTTCTAACAAATCATTTCTGCGGTTATCTAAATTTTATCCATCTCTTTTGTTTCCCTCCAAAATTTATTTTACATCCTACAGACAATTTTATTATAATAATGCGAGTCGCTGCTGCGGTTTTAAAATTAAAGGAGAAAAGAATAATAAAAACATGCGCTACAGCGCAGAACTCTGCGCGGTGCGCAGATTTCTGCGTTTTACAAAATTTCAAAAAATGGGTTTTAAAAATGTTTCTTTTCATGCGGATATCACTATATTCAGGATTTCTGTACATCGCGCAGAAATCTGCGCGGCATTAAAAATTCATCTCATATTTGAGTCATATGAATCTTGCGTGGATTTTTTTACGTATCTGTACGTTAGGTGCAGACATCCAATGTAGACACACCCACTCTCTCTCACACACACACACACATATATATATATATATATATATATATATATATATACATATATATATATATATATATATATATATATATATATATATATTGCGCAGATACATACATACATACATACATACATACATACATACATACATACATACATACATACATACATCCATCCATACATACATACATACATACATACATGCGTATATACATACATAAATGCATACATACATACATGCATAAATATATATATATATATATATATATATATTTACATACATAGATAGATATTTAAACGTCATGCGAACGTCAGAAGCAAACTTGCTCAGTCAAATGAGACGGAACTTATTAGGCTTAATAATCTGGAAAAAATATTTCATGCTTGTTGTTGTTTGTAGTTCTACTTCTGTGTTCTTTACTGTTTTTATAGGTTGAATCTTTTTATTGAACTGATGCAAACAATTTTTAATGCTGAAATCCAGCCAAACTGGCTCCGTAACTCAATTAAAAATTCATCTACTGTAAATTTCTGGCCTTTTTTGTTTTCATCTTACGACTTACTTGATGTGGTTATAAAGCAATTTAATAACATCTGTCTTCGAAAGAGGGCGCCCCCACAACATTTAGAGAATTAATTTAGCTTAAGTTGTTTACTGTCTTCTCATGTTGCTGAGGATAAATACTTGTCTTTCTAATTCGGCTCCACTTAGTCTTTTAGTCTTTTGTTGTGTTTGTTGCTTCAGACTGAGTCTTTTTCTGCGGTTTGATGTGCAATTATATCGACCTGGCTGCGTGCACTGTTTCCTTTGAGACTTTATACTGCTGCGAAAACAAATTCAGTATTGTCATTTGTTGATTGGCTGGTTTTGTAAGGTCATTTGCATCTTGTTTTTTCTTTTTTTTTTACAAATTTATTGCAATCGTTTCTTTTGATCGTAGAGAAAAATGATTGGTTTATTTTGAAACAGAATTGTGAAAAATTGGGCAGGTACTCGGACACAAACACAAAAAATGATCATTTTTGGCCAATGAGAGGTTTACTCTAAGCAGTTTTTAAATTTTATTGTATCTTTAATTTTTTTCAGTAAATTAGAACAAAAATTTCTGTTGTTGGTTCAGTTCTCGTTTTCTCATTTTGTTGTACTCAGTTCTGCAAATCAGTTCCTCCGTTGAATTCTTTACCCTTTTCACTTTTTAAAATTTTTACAATCTCTTGTAATATTGTTATTCTGTTGTCGATTCTCACAATTTCGTTCACTTTCCGTTGAATTGAAGTATCTAATATTTTTCAATTTCTCTTCGTTATTTAGACATCTCTCAGTTGGGAACACTGATTGCAAGATTTCTTTTCCGCCGGCCTCAGTTTTGTTCTATCTTAAATTTCAGTTTCAATTCTTCCTTTATTTCGGTAGCTAAAAGAAGTCGATCAAGTAATATTTCTGACGATATATACATTTAGCGGCAAAAATCGATTTCATATATTTGCTTCTGCTTTACCTTCTCTGTTAATTTCACAAGATGGAGTATTTTCTGGACATGGGCTGCAAGTACTTACAGCTCTGTCTACATCGCTGCACACTGCGTGGATTCTTCACTTCGGTATCTAAACATTTTGTCATGGATCTTGTAGACCAGAGCACAAACAAAGAGATTCGATTTACTCTTTTCAACAATGGCCACAAAACTTATGATGAACTCCTAAACTTTCTGCAGTCTGATAAAACTACTGTTTTCAGTTTCCGATCTAAAAGAAACACCTATTGAATTTTTTTTCTAAAATTAAAATTTTGGAGACAGCTGTTTTAAAATATTTCTGTGATTTTTCGTAGATGCGATTTTGAGTTTTCTGCAAGATGTTTTTCCTATTTCAGATTTTGCTGGTTCTATTCCTGGAAGGATCCTCGTTTACATTACTTCTGTTGAATTCACATATCTAGAACTTGGTAAGTGTCATTTTGCCAATTACTGCTCTTTTTGTCTAGTCGCTTTTTAAAAGAAAATTTTTCGGTTTTCATTTTTACTACTTATTGCAAAAATCAATGGCATTTACACTTGAACTGGCGTCAAACTCTTCGCTCAATGTTTATCCCGAGAACACTCTCGCTTCTTTTCGTACTGTTTTGCCTGAGTGCATAGAATTGTTTGGTCATTGGGAGGTGTCCCTTCTTGAAATTTCGTATCCTAGAAATATTTTTAATATAGTTGAGGGGACTTTTGATCTTTGCTGGCCAAATAGCCCTAGACTCTACAAAGGCTGTAAAATGCGCAAAGGCATGTATCATACAATTGAGGAAATACGTATTGAAATGAACAATGCTATCGATCGAAAAAGAGAGCGATCCGATAAATTGATTGAACATCTCGATTTCCAATACGATTCTAGTCATGTACTCAAAATTTGTTCCACGACAAAAGCGTCAGAGGTTCATTTTATTAGCGTTTCTAAGGACCTTCAATATATACTTGGGTTAGAGCGAAAAAACTTATAGGTCGATTGTTAACCTATGTGCCAACGTACGCAGCCGATATTAATCGGTTTCATCACTTGTTTATATACTGTGACTTTATCGATCCTCAGTTTGTTGGCGAAAACAAAGCCCCTTTGCTACGATCCTGTCCGGTATTTGATGTTTCCCAAAAGATACCCAGGAAGCTGTAAAACCGGGAGGGTTTTTTGGTTATGGTTCTTCAATTATTCGAAGCTTTCACCAGGCTCAATTCAAGAAAGTAGCAAAACAGTCTATTGGCGATGTGCTAATAGAAATAAGATCAGAATCGGGAGAACTGCTACCCTTTGTTGGGGATGGCAGAACTCAGCTTACTCTACAATTTCGACAAATAACTATCTAATACGTTTAGGAAAACAATGGCTTCTCAATGGATGACAAAGAGAAAACTGATAACTGGAGTTACCGGCAAAGACCTGTCACTGAAGATTACAGCGGAGGAAGATACTCGAATGAATCCTACGGCAAAGCATTTTGACTTGAGAGCTCAAAATGGAAGATTTATTCGTTTATCAGTGAAAAAATATGAGTCTGGAGTTTACGCCCACATCAAGTTATTCAAAATTGAGGGCTGTACGAGCGCGAAGTCAGCAACAGATTGTCTCAACTGGGTCCGGGTAAATCAACTGGGATTAACGATGGATGAATTGATTGCTATAACAGGAATCACAGGCAGTGTACCGTCTGAATCCTTATCAAGTGAAGATCTTGAGAAAAGGGAAGAGTTTGAGGAGGTCATATCAGATATGCTAGAGCCTAATCAAAAATGTGAGGAAGTGCGAGCAGATCTGAAACAAATCACCTCGACAGTTGAACTTGGAGATTCGGAGGAAGAAGCTGATGCTGAGCGATCGGAAGTTGTGGCAAAGCAATTTATTGATCTGCCCCAATCTCAACCAAATGCTGATGAGATGTGGCAATCAAAAATTTGTATCACAAATAAAAATGGGAAGAAAAAGATTCCAAAGAAGTTTTGACCCAGTTCGTTTCTTTGTCCCTAATAGAAAAACTACACCAATGTGGCTGCTCATAGCGCAAATTGTGGGCTCTTTTTATTTATTTCAACGAATTTGTTTGGAGCTATCATTTGTTTGTGTGGCCCCTTTAGTAGTTTATTGGGTTGACAATTTAATTCTCAAAGCTGAACCACATTTTTTTCTGTAACTTTTAGTTTTTTTGAAACTCATTTGCCCTAATTTCTAATCTCATATTTCAGTGTTAAGAGAATGGGTGGTGAGGAGTTACGTGTCAATATTTGTTCCGATTCAGAGAGTGATCCGCGATGCTCTCACCGGTAGTATCAAGTGGAGAAGAGGAGAACAATCAACCACAACCGGGCAACTTATCAACTGCTGCTTCCATTTCTCAAAACACTGCAAGTACTAATAATGACCATACACTGGATTCTCTTTGCGAGCAGGGTGCTTCGGGTTTCTGTAAACGATTGGATCAAAGGTTTTCCAAGCATCTGCAGCTGATGCAGAAAGGAGTTGTTTCTGTTTATAGTGGGGGTTCCGTTGGGCAGAATATGGAGTTCGATGATGCCTGCCTCGCACTTCACGTCCTGGAAAATATGTTGGTACAAGAATTGAAAGAGCTGAAAGTAAACGATGTGATACAGGATCCTGGAGTGCTGCTGGTACTCCTGAGGCGGTTCTCTGGCGTTCTCAAAGAAAATGCAGAAATGTGCGAGCAAAACTATTTACCCAATAAGGCTTCCAAGAGAAAACGTTACTCCAGGAAATTGCTAGCAACTGATTTAACTTTCCGCGAGCTCTTGAACATCGTGGACCGTTCAGCTTGGTTCTCAACACAGAAGGAGTTAGGAACACAATTTCTTACTAAAGATGGAATTCAGTTTTCAATTGTCGACGTTCAGCATATTTGGGGTTGCGATTTTGATAAATTAATACAACGAGAGAATGAAACAACTTACAGTTTTTATCAACAGTTTTGAAGAAGAGCAACATCTTTGCACCCCTTAAGGCAAGAGATGCTTTTGTTGGAGGACGAACTGAAAATTTTTACTCTTACTGGCACAAAGGTGAGAGTAAATTCAATTTGAAATATGTTGATGTTTGCTCTTTGTACCCATATGTTAACGCTCATTCCTTCTATCCTGTTGGTCATCCTGATCAAGTTTTGGTCGCACCCATCTTCAACGATGATCCAGAGCAATATCTGTGCTCCAAAAATAGAAAATTAAAAGCGCTAGACAATTCTGTTTACAGTGAAAGTTTTACTTATGTTGAAAACTGTGTTTTGACAGAAACGTTCTTTGGCTTAATAAAGTGTGTGGTTCTTGCTCCTCGTGATCTGCTGATTCCCGTTCTGCCTTTCAAACATAACAAAAAATTGTTCTTCCCTCTCTGTAAGGAGTGCGTGGTAACTAAAAACATGGCACAACAACCTGTTGAAGAGAGCAATTTCCAATTTTGTTCACATACAGCACCTTCGGAAAGATCATTTTTTGGGACATTTGTTTCGACGGAATTGAAGCTTGCTGTAGAGAAAGGATATCGGATACTTGATGTGGCTGAAGTTTGGAATTGGGAATACTCAAAGAGATCACAGAACTTGTTCAGAGATTATATAAAGACCTTTTTGAAACTAAAAACCGAAGCTAGTGGTTGGGGAAATATTTGTGACTGTGTACATAGCAACACAGACGAGCCATGTCAACACAGAGAAAAATTATTGAGAGACTTTGAGCAAAAAGAAGGAATAGCTCTGAACGCTTCGAACATGTCTTACAATGAAGGAATTCGTTTCATATCCAAAATCCTATTGAATTCGTTCTGGGGTTACCTGGGGATGAGGGAAAATCTCCCCAAAACAAGGTATATCAACAGTTACGCAGATGTTGTGAAAATGTTCACTTCAGATACGAATCGTGTTGTTGACGCATCTTTGGTTGGCGATGATCTGATGTTCATACAATATCAATTAATCGACGAAGAGGTAGAATCTAACAGAAAATCGAATGTGGTTCTAGCTGCTTTCACAACGGCGCATGCAAGATGTTTTCTATATAAAAACATGGTGAAGGTGAAAGATCCTAGAAATATTCTATATTGTGATACCGACAGCATCATGTATTTACAAGATGGGTGCTCGAATACTGAACCTGATATTGAATTGGGGAGTTTCATGGGCGATATGACCGATGAAATTCCCTCTAAAGTTGTTATTACTGACTTCTTCAGTGGTGGGCCAAAATTCTATTGTTTGAGTGGATTCTATTCGGACACATCTAATGATTACAATGTTTTCAAAATGAAAGGCATCACAATGAACAGAGCGTGTTAAAAAATATTTGATAAAGATGGATTCAAGAAACTGGTACTCCAAGAAGTTCATGAATTGATGTCTCCCTTCAGCTCGATGAAAAGATGTGTTCGCAGCGGAAGAATTCACAACAGTTTTTGTCAAAAAGTAACAAAAACAACTAGGAATAAACGCGTTTTTTCCTCTGAAACTGGTAGTTCTGTTCCTTATGGATATTGTTGTTCTTAATTTGGATTTTTTTTAAAAAAAGAAACAGTTTGTTAACTTTCCAAATCAAAAATCCCACTGCTATATATTTGATGATAATTGATAGTTTTTTTTCAGAAAAAGGCAATGGAATTTCGAAAGAGTTGTTCTAGATCCTTTGCTCACTTTGTTTTCTACCCATCTCAAAAAAGCGAAAAGGATGCTTTAGAACAAACCAAGTGCCTGAAGATAGACCTGGTTAAATTGTTGTCAGACGCGGGCGTCTCATTCGTTCTGGGAGCGCATTATCATCAATGTTTACGACAGTGCGGATTCATTGATGATGCAAGCGAGTGTGTTGCTGCTGAATGTGACGAGCAGAAAAACAAACGCGGCTACGGCAAGTGCATACTAAGCAGCAATCCAGTCGCTGATTCACAAAATTTGTGCAACCATGTGCATTTGCTGCTTCATATCTCTAACAAAGTGAAAAACACCAACGAGAAGGATGATTTTCCCTTTTCGCACATGCCAAGTACAAATTGGGGGTTGGAGACTGTGACCGATATCGTACGCAACTACTTTAATGCGCATCAACCTGGACCCGGATTAGCATTTCCAAAGGGGTTTCGTGTTGAGCAGAGAAATGTGTGGTGTCCGTTCTCAATATTTGCAGCTTTTGTTCACCTGCAAAAGTCGCATGTTGTTATTCAGGGTTCAGTTTTTCAGAAAACTTTTAAAAAAGCGTGGCAGAACCACCCAGAAAATCAACGTCCTCCAGTGCTTCGATCAAAAACAGTTTGGCAACTTCATTGTCATTAGGAAACCATTTTGATGTTTCTGTAACTGTGTTTTTTGTTCTCATCTTAGTTAGTGTATGTTGTATCGTAAACAATGTATAACTTTGGTTAATACCTTTTTATCAATTGCTCTCGCGATTCGACTTTCCTTAACTAATATTCTATGCATCAGCTTAGTATTTTTTTCAGATCTGAAAACATGGCCTTTATGCCTATAACAAAGAATTTGTTTGTCAGGGTCTGGTCCTATGACGCAATTTTGTCAGCTTGCGGTGAATCTGTAGATGAGTCTAACGGATTTCAAACACGTGTGGAATTTTTCTGGCGAAAACAACTACTTGAAAATTCAGAAAGTTTTATCGCTGCGCAGTCTGACGAAGAAGATGGAGCCGAGAACTGCGATGAAGACTGTGTGCCGAATGAGGCAATCAGTATCATGATTGGAAAAAAGACTTACTTGTTGAAGCCGTTCTTCACACTATCGGGAAAGGAGTTTAGCAGATTAGCTGCGTTTGAGCCAATACTAAACCACGTAGATGTCTGGACCAAACGATTTGGCCGACGGCTTGGAGGAGATGGTTTAATTGATCAGGAACGACGAACTGCATTTTCCGACGGGAGACCCGGCGAACTATCTTGTAGCTGCTCTCTGCCTGTTAAGCAAGCCCGAAAGTTGTATTCAGGGTATGCCAAGCTCTGCGGAACAAATGAAAGTCACCTTTGAATTTGGAAGTGACGCAGCAGTTACTGGGGATCAATCCAGTTTGGCTTTTTTAACCTTGTTAGTTGGAAGTAAAACTGAAAATATAGTTTCCCCGGGGTAAATTTCGAAATGCCGTGTATTTTTGCAAATCTATCCATCTCGGGGCTTTGAACAACCGCTAACGAGTTCAGCATGTTCGCTCTACTGTCTATTTGTTGCTCATTTTTTATTCAAAAATAATCATAATTTCCCTCGTTGGGCTACAGAGGAAGACATATTACAGTTTGCTGAATCTAATTTTAATATCAAACATCGGTTATTGAAATTAATACATTCATAAATTATTAAAAACTTGTTTTGTTGCTAAGAGTAGATCGTAGCATTAAACGTCTCAAACGTACGCATTTACATAAATATGTGGGCATATTAAATATGATGTAACATATAATTTTGTATATGTACATATAAATATATATATATATATATATATATATATATATATATTAATATTTATGTATAAATGTGTGTGTGTGTTTGTGTGTGTGTGTGTGTGTGTGTGCACTTGGATTACTAGCGAATTTCAAAAACGCATAGCACTCCGTCTTTGTCAATCTTTGATGCATAAAATATCATGGTATGAACAAAAAACAGAACAGCAGCTCGCAGTCGGTAGCATGCTTCGAAAATTGCTTGATCTTTGCCAGACGTTAAGGTCATTAACATTAGGCAACAACGGAGCCATTCCAGCAAATGATACCGAGGCCATAGTTCGCCAGCTGCGTCGTCTAGCGGACGAGATTGAAGAAACGGGGGCTGTGGCCGATAGAACAGTTCAGGATGTCCGCCTTGCTCACCTGCAGCGAACTGCACCCTCGCATAGCGTTCAGCCATTGATCGTCCGAGCGGCTCATGAGACGAACAGATCAACTGTGAGCCCTTCTCTGCCGTCCTTTATCTCCCAAGATCAATCAGACAATCTTGGCCTTGAAAGTCCTAGCGAGGCCGAATTTTCAGTGAGAACGGCCGACCCTCTGCTATTTGATACTGCGACCACTTTGGACGTAGGCCAAAGCACTCCGAGCCGATCTCCTCAGCAAGTGGAATTAGTTTCCAATGCAAGCCGCCAGCCTCCTCGTCAATTACAAAGAGTAAATCAGTTGTTATATTTTTGGCAAACACTAAAAGACATCTTTCCTGTAAACAGGTTTTGTGACTTTTTTTAGCTGGACGTAATACGTACCAAACTGAATAGGACAGTTCGTCGGAGGATCAATGTTAGAATTGTTGAGACAGGAGAACGGCTGAACGATCCTCACCCGAATTTACACGACCTGACCGCTATTCAGATAGCCCAGGCGTTTCAGACCATAAACTTCAGAGGAAATGTCGGAGCTTTCCGGAATACAAAGAAGATCGGTGTACTGGTCGAAGCGCTTAGGGCCAAGTGTTCGACAACTACAGTGTTTCGGGAGCTCACACAAGTTCACCTGACAGGTTTTGCTGGCTGGCGGCGGATACAGCAGATGAGCCGGACGCTCAGAGTTCTACTGGAGTATCCACTACTTTTGACAATTGAGTATGAGTGGACTCCAGGGACAATCTGGGACAATATTCCGCTCATTGAGCTGGTCTGCCAAGAAAACTCGCAATTCTGGCAGATGAACGAGCTTCCAGATAGTTTATAACTGTTTAGAGCCGCCTATGGCGGAGGAAGAGCCACTGTGCTCAACTATATACACAGCATTTTAGAAACGGTTTAACATTGTAATTTATTTATGCCTCGAGAAGAGGAAGGAGAGCCATGAGCTCATATTTTGTAACATGTGATATGTAATTGTCTTTTCATAATATAAAAGCCTCGTAAGGAGGAAGAAGAGCCAATGTGCTCTATTTTTTTCTAATAAATGTTTTTCAAATTTCTGAATAATTTTTAGACCGATTTCAACAAGTAATCTCTGCAGCATCGGTTCGCGAATAGTAATTTATTTTTCAGAGTTGTTATGATAAACATTTTAATCATCGGAGCGTCCAACATTAACCCCAATTTCGAAATTTGTAAATGCCCAGTTTTTTGCCAAAATTCTTACCATATCCACTGCCAATCACAAGGAGTTAATCTTAAAATTTCCAGTGCTCCGGGGGCACGATTCAACCACCCAATAAAAAATCAATCTAACTTAATTGCGGAAGCTTTGTCCCCTAATTTTTATCCTGATTTCATTATAATCTATTCTGATATTGCCCTTAATTCGTTTGAGCAACATAATAATTACGAAGGATGCAGTGTGACTTTTTGTAAGAATGAATTGTTAAGATTAACTTATATTTACAAGACCGTTAAATTTTTAGTTCACCTCAGTCAACCCCGTTCGACGACTCCAAACAATTTTAATTGGGATTTTAATTGGCAAATTTACCACAAGGCCAAATTCATACCGAACCTCCATCAAAAATTCATTAAAAACTCCCTATCCCAAAATAAACCCTCAAAACAATTCCATAATGTATTATTTCTCCATCTTACCCCCGAGGCAGTTGCCAAAAATTTACAAAACCTTATCAACACTGCAGTCAGGATTTAATTGGTAAGTTGCATTCATTAATAGAGCACAGTCATCTAGTTGTTTATTCAGTCATTTCCATATAAGGTTTGGAATATGTACTCTGATTCTTATTCATGGGAATATGGGCGCCGATTCGTGCTTGACTCTGATTGGCTGACGAGTCAGTGCCTATCGGCGCCCATATTTCTTCTCTTTTCACATAGATGAAACTAAGGAGGCGTTTTCGGACGCCCTGAGAACAATGAATAGCTGTGGAATCGGAACTATCTTCAAAATTGTACAGCCTACAGCCCTGGACTATGGGTTTTTTTGTTTGGAATTTTGCTAACGTTCATCAACCACGGTCTATTTAAATGCCACTTAAGATCCAGAACAAGCTGATGTCAAAGCTGATTTTAATCGATTCTCAGCACGAGTAAAATCAATGCTCAGCAAATACAGTGAAAACTTGCGCTTCACAATCCGTGGACATAAAAACGAATAAAGATCATATGAGAAACCGGTGATATGAAAATTCAAAAAAAATTGAACACAGAAATTAACAAAAATCAATTTTTAAAAGCAATTTTATGTATAATATTTCTAGTGGATCATCGTATATTGATTTTATAGGCCCATTGCAACTGTGTTAATAAACTAAGTCTTTTGAAACCAAGTTTAAGTTTAAGTGTCTAAGGTTTGAGCGAGGTAGCATGAAGTTTATAAATTTTTGCACGCCACCATTTTCACTCAGAATGGCTTGTCCGAATGACATCATGGCGTAGATACTAAATCTGATCACGAATGTTCTTCTGATTTTCGTGCTTTAGGGAATGTCGATCAGATATTGCAGTAACCAAAATGAGTCCCCTTGGTAACACAAACAAAATGATCACTCGCCGCTACGAGAAGCTTACAAGGTCCGACTGATCACTGATCATTGTGAAAATGTTCACTTCAGATACGAATCGTGTTGTTGACGCATCTTTGGTTGGCGATGATCTGATGTTCATACAATATCAATTAATCGACGAAGAGGTAGAATCTAACAGAAAATCGAATGTGGATCTAGCTGCTTTCACAACGGCGCATGCAAGATGTTTTCTATATAAAAACATGGTGAAGGTGAAAGATCCTAGAAATATTCTATATTGTGATACCGACAGCATCATGTATTTACAAGATGGGTGCTCGAATACTGAACCTGATATTGAATTGGGGAGTTTCATGGGCGATATGACCGATGAAATTCCCTCTAAAGTTGTTATTACTGACTTCTTCAGTGGTGGGCCAAAATTCTATTGTTTGAGTGGATTCTATTCGGACACATCTAATGATTACAATGTTTTCAAAATGAAAGGCATCACAATGAACAGAGCGTGTGAAAAAATATTTGATAAAGATGGATTCAAGAAACTGGTACTCCAAGAAGTTCATGAATTGAGGTCTCCCTTCAGCTCGATGAAAAGATGTGTTCGCAGCGGAAGAATTCACAACAGTTTTTGTCAAAAAGTAACAAAAACAACTAGCAATAAACGCGTTTTTTCCTCTGAAACTGGTAGTTCTGTTCCTTATGGATATTGTTGTTCTTAATTTGGATTTTTTTTTAAAAAAAGAAACAGTTTGTTAACTTTCCAAATCAAAAATCCCACTGCTATATATTTGATGATAATTGATAGTTTTTTTTCAGAAAAAGGCAATGGAATTTCGAAAGAGTTGTTCTAGATCCTTTGCTCACTTTGTTTTCTACCCATCTCAAAAAAGCGAAAAGGATGCTTTAGAACAAACCAAGTGCCTGAAGATAGACCTGGTTAAATTGTTGTCAGACGCGGGCGTCTCATTCGTTCTGGGAGCGCATTATCATCAATGTTTACGACAGTGCGGATTCATTGATGATGCAAGCGAGTGTGTTGCTGCTGAATGTGACGAGCAGAAAAACAAACGCGGCTACGGCAAGTGCATACTAAGCAGCAATCCAGTCGCTGATTCACAAAATTTGTGCAACCATGTGCATTTGCTGCTTCATATCTCTAACAAAGTGAAAAACACCAACGAGAAGGATGATTTTCCCTTTTCGCACATGCCAAGTACAAATTGGGGGTTGGAGACTGTGACCGATATCGTACGCAACTACTTTAATGCGCATCAACCTGGACCCGGATTAGCATTTCCAAAGGGGTTTCGTGTTGAGCAGAGAAATGTGTGGTGTCCGTTCTCAATATTTGCAGCTTTTGTTCACCTGCAAAAGTCGCATGTTGTTATTCAGGGTTCAGTTTTTCAGAAAACTTTTAAAAAAGCGTGGCAGAACCACCCAGAAAATCAACGTCCTCCAGTGCTTCGATCAAAAACAGTTTGGCAACTTCATTGTCATTAGGAAACCATTTTGATGTTTCCGTAACTGTGTTTTTTGTTCTCATCTTAGTTAGTGTATGTTGTATCGTAAACAATGTATAACTTTGGTTAATACCTTTTTATCAATTGCTCTCGCGATTCGACTTTCCTTAACTAATATTCTATGCATCAGCTTAGTATTTTTTTCAGATCTGAAAACATGGCCTTTATGCCTATAACAAAGAATTTGTTTGTCAGGGTCTGGTCCTATGACGCAATTTTGTCAGCTTCCGGTGAATCTGTAGATGAGTCTAACGGATTTCAAACACGTGTGGAATTTTTCTGGCGAAAACAACTACTTGAAAATTCAGAAAGTTTTATCGCTGCGCAGTCTGACGAAGAAGATGGAGCCGAGAACTGCGATGAAGACTGTGTGCCGAATGAGGCAATCAGTATCATGATTGGAAAAAAGACTTACTTGTTGAAGCCGTTCTTCACACTATCGGGAAAGGAGTTTAGCAGATTAGCTGCGTTTGAGCCAATACTAAACCACGTAGATGTCTGGACCAAACGATTTGGCCGACGGCTTGGAGGAGATGGTTTAATTGATCAGGAACGACGAACTGCATTTTCCGACGGGAGACCCGGCGAACTATCTTGTAGCTGCTCTCTGCCTGTTAAGCAAGCCCGAAAGTTGTATTCAGGGTATGCCAAGCTCTGCGGAACAAATGAAAGTCACCTTTGAATTTGGAAGTGACGCAGCAGTTACTGGGGATCAATCCAGTTTGGCTTTTTTAACCTTGTTAGTTGGAAGTAAAACTGAAAATATAGTTTCCCCGGGGTAAATTTCGAAATGCCGTGTATTTTTGCAAATCTATCCATCTCGGGGCTTTGAACAACCGCTAACGAGTTCAGCATGTTCGCTCTACTGTCTATTTGTTGCTCATTTTTTATTCAAAAATAATCATAATTTCCCTCGTTGGGCTACAGAGGAAGACATATTACAGTTTGCTGAATCTAATTTTAATATCAAACATCGGTTATTGAAATTAATACATTCATAAATTATTAAAAACTTGTTTTGTTGCTAAGAGTAGATCGTAGCATTAAACGTCTCAAACGTACGCATTTACATAAATATGTGGGCATATTAAATATGATGCAACATATAATTTTGTATATGTACATATAAATATATATATATATATATATATATATATATTAATATTTATGTATAAATGTGTGTGTGTGTGTGTTTGTGTGTGTGTGTGTGTGCACTTGGATTACTAGCGAATTTCAAAAACGCATAGCACTCCGTCTTTGTCAATCTTTGATGCATAAAATATCATGGTATGAACAAAAAACAGAACAGCAGCTCGCAGTCGGTAGCATGCTTCGAAAATTGCTTGATCTTTGCCAGACGTTAAGGTCATTAACATTAGGCAACAACGGAGCCATTCCAGCAAATGATACCGAGGCCATAGTTCGCCAGCTGCGTCGTCTAGCGGACGAGATTGAAGAAACGGGGGCTGTGGCCGATAGAACAGTTCAGGATGTCCGCCTTGCTCACCTGCAGCGAACTGCACCCTCGCATAGCGTTCAGCCATTGATCGTCCGAGCGGCTCATGAGACGAACAGATCAACTGTGAGCCCTTCTCTGCCGTCCTTTATCTCCCAAGATCAATCAGACAATCTTGGCCTTGAAAGTCCTAGCGAGGCCGAATTTTCAGTGAGAACGGCCGACCCTCTGCTATTTGATACTGCGACCACTTTGGACGTAGGCCAAAGCACTCCGAGCCGATCTCCTCAGCAAGTGGAATTAGTTTCCAATGCAAGCCGCCAGCCTCCTCGTCAATTACAAAGAGTAAATCAGTTGTTATATTTTTGGCAAACACTAAAAGACATCTTTCCTGTAAACAGGTTTTGTGACTTTTTTTAGCTGGACGTAATACGTACCAAACTGAATAGGACAGTTCGTCGGAGGATCAATGTTAGAATTGTTGAGACAGGAGAACGGCTGAACGATCCTCACCCGAATTTACACGACCTGACCGCTATTCAGATAGCCCAGGCGTTTCAGACCATAAACTTCAGAGGAAATGTCGGAGCTTTCCGGAATACAAAGAAGATCGGTGTACTGGTCGAAGCGCTTAGGGCCAAGTGTTCGACAACTACAGTGTTTCGGGAGCTCACACAAGTTCACCTTACAGGTTTTGCTGGCTGGCGGCGGATACAGCAGATGAGCCGGACGCTCAGAGTTCTACTGGAGTATCCACTACTTTTGACAATTGAGTATGAGTGGACTCCAGGGACAATCTGGGACAATATTCCGCTCATTGAGCTGGTCTGCCAAGAAAACTCGCAATTCTGGCAGATGAACGAGCTTCCAGATAGTTTATAACTGTTTAGAGCCGCCTATGGCGGAGGAAGAGCCACTGTGCTCAACTATATACACAGCATTTTAGAAACGGTTTAACATTGTAATTTATTTATGCCTCGAGAAGAGGAAGGAGAGCCATGAGCTCATATTTTGTAACATGTGATATGTAATTGTCTTTTCATAATATAAAAGCCTCGTAAGGAGGAAGAAGAGCCAATGTGCTCTATTTTTTTCTAATAAATGTTTTTCAAATTTCTGAATAATTTTTAGACCGATTTCAACAAGTAATCTCTGCACCATCGGTTCGCGAATAGTAATTTATTTTTCAGAGTTGTTATGATAAACATTTTAATCATCGGAGCGTCCAACATTAACCCCAATTTCGAAATTTGTAAATGCCCAGTTTTTTGCCAAAATTCTTACCATATCCACTGCCAATCACAAGGAGTTAATCTTAAAATTTCCAGTGCTCCGGGGGCACGATTCAACCACCCAATAAAAAATCCATCTAACTTAATTGCGGAAGCTTTGTCCCCTAATTTTTATCCTGATTTCATTATAATCTATTCTGATATTGCCCTTAATTCGTTTGAGCAACATAATAATTACGAAGGATGCAGTGTGACTTTTTGTAAGAATGAATTGTTAAGATTAACTTATATTTACAAGACCGTTAAATTTTTAGTTCACCTCAGTCAACCCCGTTCGACGACTCCAAACAATTTTAATTGGGATTTTAATTGGCAAATTTACCACAAGGCCAAATTCATACCGAACCTCCATCAAAAATTCATTAAAAACTCCCTATCCCAAAATAAACCCTCAAAACAATTCCATAATGTATTATTTCTCCATCTTACCCCCGAGGCAGTTGCCAAAAATTTACAAAACCTTATCAACACTGCAGTCAGGATTTAATTGGTAAGTTGCATTCATTAATAGAGCACAGTCATCTAGTTGTTTATTCAGTCATTTCCATATAAGGTTTGGAATATGTACTCTGATTCTTATTCATGGGAATATGGGCGCCGATTCGTGCTTGACTCTGATTGGCTGACGAGTCAGTGCCTATCGGCGCCCATATTTCTTCTCTTTTCACATAGATGAAACTAAGGAGGCGTTTTCGGACGCCCTGAGAACAATGAATAGCTGTGGAATCGGAACTATCTTCAAAATTGTACAGCCTACAGCCCTGGACTATGGGTTTTTTTGTTTGGAATTTTGCTAACGTTCATCAACCACGGTCTATTTAAATGCCACTTAAGATCCAGAACAAGCTGATGTCAAAGCTGATTTTAATCGATTCTCAGCACGAGTAAAATCAATGCTCAGCAAATACAGTGAAAACTTGCGCTTCACAATCCGTGGACATAAAAACGAATAAAGATCATATGAGAAACCGGTGATATGAGAATTCAAAAAAAATTGAACACAGAAATTAACAAAAAACAATTTTTAAAAGCAATTTTATGTATAATATTTCTAGTGGATCATCGTATATTGATTTTATAGGCCCATTGCAACTGTGTTAATAAACTAAGTCTTTTGAAACCAAGTTTAAGTTTAAGTGTCTAAGGTTTGAGCGAGGTAGCATGAAGTTTATAAATTTTTGCACGCCACCATTTTCACTCAGAATGGCTTGTCCGAATGACATCATGGCGTAGATACTAAATCTGATCACGAATGTTCTTCTGATTTTCGTGCTTTAGGGAATGTCGATCAGATATTGCAGTAACCAAAATGAGTCCCCTTGGTAACACAAACAAAATGATCACTCGCCGCTACGAGAAGCTTACAAGGTCCGACTGATCACTATAATTTTTGCCAGTATGATCTCTTGCCGCATCAGGAGAATCAAATATTTGCAATCTTTTTCTCCCTATCAGTACTTCAAAAGAATTTTAATAAATAGTCCATTCTGAACTGTCTTAAATTACAAATTACTATCGAAGAAAACGGTTTACTTCTGCCTAAAAGAAAGCTTTAAAACAACTATTATCAACAGTTTAACCTATAAAACAATTATAATCCTAAAACTTGATAACCGATTTTGTTGTCAATTGTCGAAAATTACTGGAAATCAATTGTCATGATCTGTCCAGTATTCAGTGGGATTACTGTCTATTGTCCAGTTCTAGTGGGTTCACTCCTCCAAATTTTACCTTTTCTCAAGTCGTTCTAGGAGACACTTAATTTTGCGTTCATTTATTTAGTTAGAAAAGACTAGACACCATTTCCGCATACAACACTGTTATTTTTACTTTTTGTAGTGAAAAGTTAAAAGGAAAAAATTGCATATATTGGAGCAATTTTTTGAGTATTTTGTTAGGTAAATTTTAAAATATAAGAGTTGAAGGTAAGTGGTTGCAACTTCTTCCTTCTTCGTATAGTATTGTTTTTTTCTGAGAGTTTACACTTTTCCGGCAACTTTTAAAAACATAAGTAAACAATACAATAAAAAAGAGTAATTTCTTGCGCAATGTGAAAAGTTAAAATAATGTCCCAGTTTGCTTAACGTTTAATTTTTGGGAATAATTTTTAGTTTTTTTTTTCGTTGTAAGCTGACCAGGTTTCCGTTTTACAGACGATTTCTCTACAAGTTTTTGCTCTAGCACAAACATTTTTCAAATGATTGATATTCAGCTTGTGCTTTTTTATGTCTTTCAGCCGTAATAAAGTTAGGCAGGATATATGCATCTCAGTATTCGTTTTATTGTCTGAACCAAATCATTGTATGTATCCCAATGGTGCTTCAAAACGCAGAAAAAGTGATCAATTAATGCTATAGATTAAAAATGGGTTCTAATCTTTTGGTGCGTTGGAACCTGGACCAATGCCGACGCGAGTGTGAAAAACACTTCAAATTCATTACCTTTGATTAGTTGTGTAATCCTCAGACAAAGCTCCCCAAGTTGTGTATGATCGGAGTGGTTTACTTGCACAGCACCATGCCAAACCCAAGTACTCCACCTGGCAGCCGAGAAAACGGAACCAGCCCAGAGGAGACACTTAATTTTGTGTTCATTTATTTAGTTAGAAAAGGCTAGACACCAATACCGCATACGACGTTGTTATTTTAAGTTTTTGTAGTGAAACGTTAATAGGAAAAAATTGCATTTTATAGGAGCATTTTATAGAGTATTTTGTTAGGTAAATTTTAAAATATAAGAAGTGAAGGAAGTTTGTTGCAATTTGTTCGTATCAGTATTGTTTTTTTCTGAGAGTTTACATTTTTCCGGCAACTTTTCATAACATACTTAAACCATATAATAAAAAAGTCATCTCTTGCGCAACTATAAAAGTTAAAAAAATGTCCCAGTTTGCTAAACGTTTAATTTTTGGGGCTATTTTTTAGTTTTTTTTCCTTGTAAGCTGACCAGGTTTCCCTTTTACAGACAATTTCTCTATGAGTTTTTGCTTAAGCACGCACATTTTTCAAATGATTGAAAACCAGACTGTGCTTCTTTATGTATTTCAGCCGTAATAAAGTTAGGCATGATATATGTATCTCAGTATTCGTTTTATTGTCTGAACCAAATCATTGTATGTATCTTAATTGGTGCAACATAACAAAGAAAAAGTGATTAATTAATGTTTAGATCAAAAATGAGTTCCAATCTTTTGGCGCGTTGGAGCCTGGACGAATACCGACGAGAGTGTGAAAAACACTTCAAATTCATTACCTTTGATTAATTGTGTAATCCTCAGACAAAGCTCCCCAAGTTGTGTATGATCGGAGTGGTTTACTTGCACAGCACCATGCCAAACCCAAGTACTCCACCTGGCAGCCGAGAAAACGGAACCAGCCCAGATGGTTATTGGTAATTTCAATAGGTTTTAGGCTTTTGTGAATAACCGCGTCGCCTTACGTTCTGCTTGCTTTCTCAGAGAAAGAATCTGACTCTCGCAATCTACTCAAATTTCATGCAAACCTTCATCCCGTTAATTTTGCTCAAAGTGTGGTTGTGAGGACTCGTGAATTGCTCATCCCTTTGAAACGTGTAGGGTCGATTGCTGATCGTCTTCCCCCGACAAACGTCAGCCACGATTCATTTGTGCATTTTGATTTTGTATCCACCTCGCTTGAAATGCTATCTGTTACGTTTGTGGACAATCTGCGCTCTTGGACTCTACGCGACGGGCAAGATTCTAAAGAATCTTGTGCTTGCACAGTCGCACCCTCCAGAAAACACTGGGCCATCAACATACCCCCATACGAACCATCAGGACCTGAGGTTTCAACCAGGAGGAGCACTCGGATTTTCAGCTTAACTGGTCGCATCGATAAATGCATTCAGCCAGCCCCTTAATGTTTCCCATCCGTCCTTCATTGATTGTCCCACTGTTCTGTCAAATATGCATGCCATATTGGAAGATGAGTCTAATTCGTTTATTTCAGTTACACAAGAGTCAATGTACGATCAAGTTTCGCGGCTTCATTTACAAAACATTCCGTCATCTCTTCAAGAAGGAAATTGTCCGCATTGGGTACCAGAGATACTCTTCAGAAGTCAGCAACCCCTGGATCGACGTCGGAAAAAAATGTTCTTCTTGACACGTAGATGATGGGCGTGCGAAGTAGACAAAGCGCAATTATTGACAATCGGTTAGCTAAGAACGACATAGTCCTCGGGCCAACCGGTTCAGGAAAAAATTATTTATGCCGTGTAGCTCTGGCTTACGCCCTTTTTAACGAAATGAAATGTTTTGTAACAAGTTTGGCAGCTCGTAGATCTAACCAACTTGGAGGAGAGCATCTGTACCGACTATTCAATATAGCCTGTAAAAAGACATCTGCAAGCACTATGGCGGAAGAGGCACTCGTAAAACTGTGCAATGATCTTAAACGTAAAAGTTTTTTAGAGCGCCTGGAGCTGTTGGTGATCGGTGAGGTTAGTGTTCTGAACGAGGAAATATAGTGCACAATGGGTTTAGCTCTTCAGAAGCTTAAGGGAAATTTTGAACCGTTTGGGGGAGTCTATGTACTTGCAAAGGGCGATTGTTGCAAACTCCCGACAGTTTCCGGAACCAGCATTCTCGCCGCATCGGTCCTTCTATTCGGAATGCACTTCCATTTTCTCGAGCATCTGGTGAGAATGCAGGATGAAGAGGGGAAGCGTCTGCTGAAACTCATGGCTCAGAGACCCAAACCTCCTGAGGACGTTGAACAAATTGTTGAACTGTTTAGCGAAAACTCTCAGTTTGTTTCATCGTGGGAAGAAATTGCCGATAGGGCTGCGATGAAAGTATTCGGGAAAGCAGCCGAAAGAGAGGCCATATCGCGACATTTTGCTCATGTTGGCACAGGACTCAGTCATTTTTGTTTGTTCAGCAGACGAGATCAGCACCGCAGGATCAAAGGAGTTGTTGCGAATGCAAAGTAAGCGTATATATATATATATAAACTAAGCAGCGTATGTTTGTAAGCGTGTAAGCGTATATATTTGAATTGAATAGCAAGCACTCAAGGCGGCATAGCGCAGACGGTAACGCACTGGTCTCCGAATCGAAAGGTCGCTGGTTCGAGCCCCCGACTACGACCAAATTGGCAAAGCAAAATCAGTATTCTAATACATGTACCTTGAGCAACGGACTGTTAGAGAGCGGTTTTGGGCCGAACCAGCCCGATTTAGACTAAGATGACTTAGATATAAAATTATTAGAGTATCAAAACGCTTTGAATGGTTCAATTTTAAGGCCAATGCAAGGCCAAATTACGTCATACATGAGCTGAATCGACCGATATTGGCTAGCAAAAGGCTAACAGGTAGTGTCTAGCCTTTTTGCCGCCAGTGTTACTTTGAATAACTTTTGTTAACGTTGTGAAGTGAACCTCTTATATGTCGTATGTTATGTACACAAGCTATAGTTGGCAAAAAAAGCCGTTTCTTGAATCTTATTCGATTCGTAATTGTTGAATAAAGATTTCCCGTCTTCCGTTTTGTTACATTCGAGTTTATTGTCGGATACAAGGCTCGAATATTTGGTCCACCACGTGAGAAAAAACCAGGACGAGGATTTTTCGTTCTTACATCGACTTCTATTGGTCAGGGGCCGGCTCAACGTTGGTGATAGTGTTCTGTGGAGCACTACTAGTGGTTCAGTGTCCCGTAGAGTGACTTTGGCAGTCAGAGGCCGGGTCAACATTGGTGATAGTGTTCTGTGGAGCACTGCTAGTGGTTCAGTGTCCCGTTGAGTGACTTTGGCAGTCAGAGGCCGGGTCAACATTGGTGATAGTGGTCCGTGGAGCACTGCTAGTGGTTCAGTTTTGCGTAGTGTGACTTTGGCAGTCAGAGGCCGGGTCAACGTTGGTGATAGTGTTCCGTGGAGCACTGCTAGTGGTTCAGTGTCCCGTAGAGTGACTTTGGCAGTCAGAGGCCGGGTCAACATTGGTGATAGTGTTCTGTGGAGCACTGCTAGTGGTTCAGTGTCCCGTTGAGTGACTTTGGCAGTCAGAGGCCGGGTCAACGTTGGTGATAGTGGTCCGTGGAGCACTGCTAGTGGTTCAGTGTTGCGTAGTGTGACTTTGGCAGTCAGAGGCCGGGTCAACGTTGGTGATAGTGTTCCGTGGAGCACTGTTAGTGGTTCAGTGTCCCGTAGAGCGACTTTGGCAGTCAGAGGCCGGGTCAACATTGGTGATAGTGTTCTGTGGAGCACTGCTAGTGGTTCAGTGTCCCGTTGAGTGACTTTGGCAGTCAGAGGCCGGGTCAACGTTGGTGATAGTGGTCCGTGGAGCATTGCTAGTGGGTCAGTGTCCTGTGGAGTGACTTTGACAGTCAGAGGCGTGGTCGGGTAACTTCATAGTGACGTGAGGAGCATAGAGTTCCAAAACTGTAAGCTCAACTGTTGGGACTACTTTAGTAGTTGATCAGACGTTGTCAGACTCTTAAACTTGGTGCTAATATTTTACACTGGCGGCACATACTTAGCCTAGATATACTTTTGAATCCATAGCACTAAGCCGAAAACCTTCGGGTGCTCAGTTAGCCGAATAACGTTGAGTGCTCAATTAGCCGAATAACTTCGGGTGCTCAGTTAGCCGAATAACTTTGGGTGCTCAATTAGCCGAATAACTTTGGGTGCTCAATTAGCCGAATAACTTTGAGTACTCAATTAGCCGAATATCTTCGGGTGCTCAATTAGCCGCATAACTTTGGGTGCTCAATTAGCCGAATAACTTTGGGTGCTCAATTAGCCGAATAACTTTGGGTGCTCAATTAGCCGAATAACTTCGGGTGCTCAATTAGCCGAATAACTTCGGTTGCTCAGTTAGCCGAATAACTTTGTGTGTTCAATTAGCCGAAAATTTTTTGGGTGTTCACTTAGCCGAAAATTTTTTGGGTGTTCACTTAGCCGAAAAATTTTTGGGTGTTCAATTAGCCGAAAATTTTTTTGGGTGTTCAATTAGCCGAAAAATTTTTGGGTGTTCACTTAGCCGAAAAATTTTCGGGTGTTCAATTAGCCGAAAATTTTTTGGGTGTTCACTTAGCCGAAAAATTTTTGGGTGTTCAATTAGCCGAAAAATTTTTGGGTGTTCAATTAGCCGAAAAATTTTTGGGTGTTCACTTAGCCGAAAAATTTTTTGGGTGTTCAATTAGCCGAAAATTTTTTGGGTGTTCACTTAGCCGAAAAATTTTGTATTCAATTAGCCGAAAAATTGGGTGTTCATTTAGCCGAAAAAATTTGGGTGTTCAGTTAGCCGAAAATTTTTGGGTGTTCAATTAGCCTAAAATTTCTTGGGTGTTCAATTAGCCGAAAATTTTTGTATTCAATTAGCCGAAAAATTGGGTGTTCATTTAGCCGAAAACTTTTAGCAGTTCACTTAGCCGAATTCAATGCTTTTTATAGTAGGTGCTAGTTCATTGAGCCGCACAATAAACAAACTACGGGACCCTCAGTATACACGACACCTTAATACATCTATAGCTGAGCCCGGACTCAGTTTTAAGGCCGTTAAACAGAGAAAGACCGTACAATTTAAGCTCAAATACGAGTACCCACAGGCAAGTGAAGTAATAATTTGGCACGACGCTATAAACAATAGCTTAACACCCCATCATAACAATAACCATAGCCCACTATCTGCGTCTGAACTCATTCAAGAACTTTACGCAATCGAAAATAAGATAAAAGCTATTGTTTACTGTCCACGACAGGGCGCCCCAGATATCTTCGAGGACCTGAAGCAAACAAGTTTCGTCGTGGTTCACGTCACAAAAGACCTCCTATCAAAGCGCAAAGCCAAGGATCCTTCGATTCTGAACGACTATTTGCAACTTCATCCGCCCTTCTGCTGTGAAATAAAATCACTCTCTATTGTGAGATTTCATAGCGCCAACCTAAATTGTCTGATAAAAAAGACCAGACCAAAAAGACTTAACCAGCGCCGTCGAAAAGCTCGAGCAAACAGGGCTGCCGCTCTCGAAGGGAACTCTGCTGACGAGCCGTGGCTAGCTTAAGTGCAAGGCTATAGCTTGTTTGCAGTTTTTTCCTCGTCAGTGGCTGATCTGTTCTTTTGAGCCTTTAAGAAACCAAATTCTAGTCCGTATCCCAATTCCTCATAGTGTATTTGATTTACGAAATTATTGCTGGTAACGATTCCCCTTTCTTATTCTTTTGCTGGTAAGAGTCATCTGAAATTCTGAATATTGTATTAAGTGTGCCTAATTCATTGAAACAAATATCTAACCTTTAATACCGTTGTTTTCAAGATGGAAGCTCAGGCCATCAAGTTGTCTGAAGCTAGATCTAAAGTTGAAATAAGTGTAAATGACTTGTACAAAAGAATCGACGAAGCAATAAATAGTAAAACACGAAAAACAAAAGTCGAGACATTAGTTAACAAAGCAAAGGAACTCTTGTCAACAGCAATTGACAAAAACGATCAACTGGTTCAGTTAGCCTCACGACATCCAAATAAAATAAAACTTACCGAGGAGCTTGAACTTTGGCTCAAAGAAGCAAGCGAAACTCATGACAATTATGTAGCAAAAGCACGACAATACATTGAGCTCAGTGATGAGACAATTGGTGAATCAACATTCCGCCGAAAAACATCAAGCTGTGGATCGAAAACTGTCTCAATCTCGTCTAGCCAGAGGAGAAGAGAACACGAAATAGCAAGACTTCAACGAGAAGAGATTGAGAGAGAGAATGAGAACATAATCAAACTCGCTCAACAAAAGCATCAATTAGAGCTAGACACAATTAGCGAAGAGAACAGGAAAAGATTGTTTGACGCAAAAGTCAAGGAGATTCGGGCAATGGAGTCATCCGATGAGAGCCTTGATGGTGATCTCGGGGAGCAAACAATTTTAAAAAATGATAAAAATTCTGAGCGTGTAATAGAATGGGTTGACAGTTCAGTGGCAAACAATATTTTGTCTACAACTCTTCGTTCAAACCGCGCAGAAAACGAAATTCAAGAAAATGGTTTCCTCCAAGCTTCGAACTCATTACCACCACATGAAACGGATAATCTCCTAACAGGCCCTTCGATGCTGCAAAATTCGGTGAACGCTCCAAACGCTGCACCAGGTCCGTTATTGCAGCAAAGCAATCATTCACCACCAAAGGACGGTAACCCGCGTGAAAACGTCGTCCGTACTCCCAAAGGAGTATCATATTTTTTGTCTTTTGGAAAGGAAGACAGACAGACCAGTCCGCAGGCAAGTAATAACGTCGCTAACCAGACCGCTGATACGGGAGCATCAGCGCCTCAACCCTCACAGTTGCCAGAACCCTCGAGCTGGGCACCAGTCCCCAGCGCAGTTTCATAATTGAATCAACCAGATCATCATTTAGCAAACATAAACAACCCCACATTGACAAACTTGCCATCTATTACTTCAGAACGTACGATCATCAGAACGTACAATACCCTGTCCAAAACATGCAACGTAGTTTTTATCCCATGGCTAGCCACCTCCTGCCAAACATGACTTTGTGGCATGTACCTCATCCGGCAACCGTAACTTCCTCACATCCTCAACAAGTTCAACAACAAGTTTTGCAAACAAATTTGAATAAACCTGTTGTATCCTATTCAAGTGGAGGTACAACCTACTACAACCAAAACCCGTTTTCCGCTGCAACCTTTATCGGTCAACACAACCCCTCATCGTCATTACCGGTGCAGCACGGTTTGTATTTAAACCCAATGCTGCCCTACGCAACCATGCCAGCCAATACTACTGGTACCTTCCATTCGTATCATCCATCAACATCTGTTGCTCCCGCACACGATAGTTCCTTCAATGTTAAGGATCTAGCGGACGCAATAACCTCCAGTCAACTGAATCCATTACCAAAATGGACGCTTGCGCAATATAATGGGGACCCACTTCTTTGGCATGAGTGGATACGGCAGTTCAAAATTGCCATAGACTCTCAAAACCTCTCTGATGCAGCAAAATTAACTTATTTGAAAACTCTTCTAACCGGAAGAGCTAAAAAATCCATTGAGCAGTTTGCGTATAGTGGTGCATTGTATAACGATGCCATGAAAGTTCTGGAACGGAAATTCGGCCAACCCCATGCCGTAGTTGGCGCTCACCTTGATAAACTTAACAATTACCCGCCCTTAAAAATGCACAATTCGGAAAATGTAATTGCTTTCGCATCAGTAATTTCAATTTTAGTTGGAGTTTTACAGTCATTGTCATATGACGCCGATTTGCGTAGCTCATCTTTACTGAATCAAGTGGTACAAAAGCTCCCGCCCAATCTTAAGGAATCCTGGTGTTCACATATAGTGAAAAGGCAGTGGCTCAGGCCTACCTTGTTAGAATTCAACGATTGGTTACAAGAAAAAGCTGACACACATGACCGCATGAAAGCAGTCAAATTTAAGACTAAGACAGACGAACCACCAGTTGTAAATAAAACAAAAACAACGTCAAAGGCTTTCGCGTCAAACTCAAAAGTTGCCGACGCAAAACAGAAGAACCCGTCAACAAGAAACGGGAACGATCTTGGTTGCCCGCACTGCAAGGCAAATCACCCAATTTGGAAATGCCCGAAATTCAAAAGTGAAAACCCAACTCAGAGAGCGAAAATTGTAGCCGAACATAGACTATGCTTCTCCTGTCTCAATGGTTCCCATCAATTTAGAAATTGTCCCAACCCACGAAAGTGCAAACAACCTGGTTGCACTAGTACACATAATATTCTGTTACACGGTTCCGAACGCATCTTCACTAAGAACAATGCAAAGAAACCAAGTGAAACGAAAAGCGTCACGGATCCACCGCAGTCAACATCTCTAGTTACACTCAATTCGGGAAACATCTGTACTCCCAATCAAGATGGAAACTCGTCATCTTTCCCTGCTGTGTCCGACGTTAAAGGTCTTTTACAGGTTAAGGAAGTACAACTCAAAGGCCCCACAGCTAAGGAAACAAAAGTGCTGGCTTTATGTGATCCTGCCTGCAGTCACTCGTGGATTGCGGCAAGTGCTGCGGCAAGACTCAATCTGAAAGGTTCACCTCTTAAACTGACTGTTTGCGGAATAAATGCAAAACAAGTCATTGATACACTTATTACAGACGTGACAGTTAAACCATTAGGTGATAACACCTGTGAAAGTTTCGACGTAAGTCCATACATAAGAGACACGCTAAATGTTGGTTCTGATATTATCAATGTACCTCAACTACAGGAAACATATCCGTATTTAAGTGTGCTAGATCCCGTTCAGTACAGTTACTCAAATGTCGAAATGATTCTAGGCCAAGACGTTTACCATGCAATCCGACCTATCGAATATTTTGAAAGCGATTCAAAATGTGCGCCCGTTGCCGTCCGTCTTCCAATTGGTTGGGTTCTAAGTGGACATCTGCCTGCCACTTCTAGTTTCATATCCTCCTGTTTTAAAATTGTTACTGAACCGGAAACAGATCTAGCCGAACAACTGAAGTCCTGGTATGACATGGAGTCATACGGAGCTGTAAAAGAGGTTGACCCCAGGTCTTCTTCAGACCGTAGAGCAGTTGAAATACTAGAAAAGACAACTTTTAATGACGGAAAACGGTATCAAGTTGGTATGCTGTGGTCAAAAGACGACCTTCATTTACCGAATAACTACTACTCAGCACTCGTTCAACTGAAGTCCCTTGAAAAAAGACTTTTCAGGGACCAAGACCTCCGAGTGAAGTACGAAACGAGCATTAAGGACGACGTAGACAAAGGCTATGTGATTCAAGTGCTTAACTCTAAAGATCCCAGTGAACGGTCTAGACGCGAATGGTACTTGCCTCATCACCCCGTCGTTAATCCCAATAAGCCAAACAAGATGAGAAGGGTGTTAAATGGTGCGGCAAAATTTCATGGAACATCATTAAATAAATCATTGTTGACAGGTCCTGATTTACTTCAGCGTTTGATTCATACTCTTATCCGCTTCCGCCAGTATCAGTACGCAGTCTCTGCTGATATAGAAGGCATGTTCCTCCAGGTTGGAGTGCTTCCTCAGGATCAACCGTGCCTTAGATTTTTGTGGCGGGAGGATCCATCAACTGATGTGATGGTATATCAGTACACCAGGCATATCTTTGGTGCGAAAGACTCGCCCACATGCGCGAATTATGCCCTCCAACGAACAGCCAAGGACAATAGCCGTCAGTACCCAGATGCATCGCAAGCTGTGTTGGAAAAGTTTTATATGGACGACTACCTCGACTCCTTAGACGAACCAGAGAAAGCACTGAAGAGAGCCAAGGAACTCGTAGAACTACTTATGTTGGGAGGATTTAAATTAACAAAGTTTGTAAGCAGCGTTCCACACCTGCTCGATGAACTCGACAACAGCTTCAAAACCAATGACCAAGAAGAGCCAAAAGTTATTGGAAGTTCTGAGGAAGAAGCCTCATCACACGTATTGGGTCTGAAATGGGACCACAAAAAAGACACACTAGTTGTCAGCCGTGGAACAAAGTACGTGGACAACAAAAACGTAACTCAACGCCTAGTACTTAGTTTAGTTTCAAAAGTCTTTGACCCAATTGGGTTAGTAGCCCCCTTCACAGTTACCGCCCGACTGTTGCTGAAAGATATATGGAGGTTGAGTGGTCAAGACTGGGACAAGGTGCTGCCCGATGACATGATTGATAGGTTCAGTGCATGGAGTTCAGATTTACCCAAATTAGGAAACCTAACAGTCGCTAGGAGTTTTTTCTCTGGCGAGTTCGACTCAACCGAGCTTCATGTTTTCGGGGATAGTTCCCAGGAAGTCTTCAGCGCTGTTGCCTTCCTGAGATCAAAAGTAAGGTCAGGACCCACTACGCATACCGAAATTGCCTTTATTTTAGGAAAAGCAAGAGTTGCACCCATGAAATGTTTGACCGTACCCAAACTCGAACTTCAAGCAGCCCTCCTAGCAACGCGCCTAAAGGTAGACATATATAAAGCTTTAACAATTCCTCTTAGTAAAACGTTCATGTGGACAGATAGCACGACTGTGCTTCAGTGGCTGAGATCCTTCGATAAACAGCCCATCTTTGTTGCCAATAGGGTTTCGGAAATATTGGAGTCCACAACAGTCGACCAATGGCTTCATGTACCATCGACAGACAATCCCGCGGACGCTGGTACAAGGGGAATGTCAGCCGACGGCCTGTGTGCCAGTAGCTGGTTGAAAGGTCCAATTTTCCTGTTTACGTCAGATTTTCTTTTCCAGCCAAATAACGAGATATTAGGCAATCTGAAGAAACCGTTAACCAGTCCCTTGGGCGATCCGGTTCAAAAACAAGAAAGCAGTCTTGCGAGCAACGTTTCCTACGAAGAAAAACTGTTCGATTACAAAAAATTTAGCTCCTACTTTAAACTAGTTAGGATAACCGCTTATCTCCTCCGCATCCTCCCGAAGCACGCCCATTTCCGGTCATCAGATGCTTCAATTCTTAGGCCCGATGAACTCCAGGTTGCTGAAGCAAAACTTCAGTACCTCGTTCAATCTGAATCATTCTCGTTCAATCTGAATCATTCCCTTCAACAACTTCTGGATGAAAAGCACCTTATCAGAAAAAGCCCAATCTCACCGTATACCCCTTTCATTGGTCCCAATGCTCTGATCAGATCTAGTGGCCGCATCAAACTATTAGTTGAAGCTGACTATGACATCAAACACCCCATCATACTTGATAGCCGTCACCCCGCTGTAAGGCTCTTTCTGAAAAAAGAGCATTTAGTTAACCACCACGAGGGCATTGACTTTTTGCGAGCTTGCATACAACGACGCTACGCAGTCCTGAAACTGCGTTCCGCATTACGGTCTATCAAATTTAACTGCGTATTATGCCGTAAGCGTAGCAAAAAGTCCGTTCAGCCAATGATGGCCGACTTACCGGCCGAACGTCTTTCCTATGGTTCCCCTCCCTTCTTCAATACGGGAATGGATTATTTCGGCCCATTTTATGTATCAGTGAAACGCTCAAGTGAAAAGCGTTGGGGCTTCCTTTTCACGTGCCTCACAACACGCGCCTTGCATATTGAGGTTGTGCCATCGATGGACATGAATTCCTGCGTTATGGGAATTGAAAGGTTCATTGCTCGGAGAGGAAAACCCCGCGTCCTTTGGTCGGATAATGGAACCAACTTTATTGCTACCGAGAAGGAACTATCATTGTGTATACAGAGTTGGAATCGAAAATTCATTGCGAGTCAAATGTCTGAAAGGGGAATCTTGTGGCACTTCAATCCACCATCTGCCCCACATCATGGTGGCTCGTGGGAACGAATGGTGAGGAGTGTTAAACGCACTTTCTATGCAGTTCTTGGCAACCGACGTCTTACTGACGAAGTCTTACAAACGACATTCTGTTTAGTTGAATCAACTTTAAATAACAGGCCACTTACCCCTGTAAGCTCTGACCCTACGGAACTTGATGCCATAACACCTAATCACTTCGTTCTCGGAAACAGGTCAAGCACTGTGCCTTCGCTTTTGTCAGAAGAGGACTTCGACCACCGCAAGAGATACGTGCGAGCTCAGTGCTACGCGGACTCAATTTGGAAAAGGTGGCTAGCTGAATATGTCCCAAACCTGAATCGTCGCAGTAAATGGTCCACACCGGCAAACACAGAGCTTAAATCTGGGGATCTTGTATGGGTGGCCGACGAATTGAGCCCCCGTGGACACTTCCCCATGGGTCGCATTGAAAACCTCCGTTATGGCAGCGATGGCATTGCCCGTTCGGCTGAGATAAGGACAAATGCTGGTAAGTATATCCGACCGGTTGTAAAACTAATACCTGTTTTAGAAACAACACTTTCGGGGCCGGAGGATGTTGCGAATGCAAAGTAAGCGTATATATATATAAACTAAGCAGCGTATGTTTGTAAGCGTGTAAGCGTATATATTTGAATTGAATAGCAAGCAATCAAGGCGGCATAGCGCAGACGGTAACGCACTGGTCTCCGAATCGAAAGGTCGCTGGTTCGAGCCCCCGACTACGACCAAATTGGCAAAGCAAAATCAGTATTCTAATACATGTACCTTGAGCAACGGACTGTTAGAGAGCGGTTTTGGGCCGAACCAGCCCGATTTAGACTAAGATGACTTAGATATAAAATTATTAGAGTATCAAAACGCTTTGAATGGTTCAATTTTAAGGCCAATGCAAGGCCAAATTACGTCATACATGAGCTGAATCGACCGATATTGGCTAGCAAAAGGCTAACAGGTAGTGTCTAGCCTTTTTGCCGCCAGTGTTACTTTGAATAACTTTTGTTAACGTTGTGAAGTGAACCTCTTATATGTCGTATGTTATGTACACAAGCTATAGTTGGCAAAAAAAAGCCGTTTCTTGAATCTTATTCGATTCGTAATTGTTGAATAAAGATTTCCCGTCTTCCGTTTTGTTACATTCGAGTTTATTGTCGGATACAAGGCTCGAATAGGAGTGGAGAACCTGCAAAGAAAGGTAATCAATTTCCTCAACAGCAATGCCGGGAACCTGAAAAACTCATGATTCAACCGAGAGCCATAGTTAGACTTCCTCGAAATTTTTCAGGGGTCTCGCAAGGATCAATCGCAACTGTTGATTATGGCAACAGTTCTGAACGAAGTATTAGCCTATTTCGCGCACGGACGCCGGAAGAGGTCACAGAAAATGCAATTGAAAAGGAAGATTTTCTGAGCTTGACAAAACGAACGCTGTCGTGTACTTGGAGTTACACAATGAACTTCAAAGGAAGCAGCGAGAGGAAGCAGTTCCCCATTTGCAATTATGTTGCGTACAACTGCCACAGATTGATGGGTTACAGATTTCCAAAAATGGCAACTTCGATTTTAGAAAAAGAAAGCAAGTATTCTTTGTGACTGCCATCGCAGATATTTGTTATTGGTAGCCGAGTCAGGACCTTGAGTGCACCAATTTTCCTTGGCAATAAATTGCAAACTCTGGCTGCTATGCGTTCTGTACTTTCTAAGCGTAATCTTAAAGAGGATATACCACTTTTTCGAAGCTGTCAGATACGGATCAGTTAATGCCAAACCTACCGAAGTACCCCTCTCCTCATACTTACTGTCAATGTTTTTATGTGCCAATAACAGGAAAGGTTTCTCAGAAAGATTTGACATATCGCAGCCTCTACATTGATGAAACTTTTTAAATTTCGTTTTTTAAATATTAAATTTAAAAGAAGTTTTTTAAATTTCGTTCTGGTTTAAAAATATTTCGTATTTTCCATAACCAACCCTGAGTATCTTTCGGCGATTTGTTCGACTTGTTTCTTACTAACGAAGGAAACCTTTTTCTTGCGATCTTAACTATGTTTATTGAGTTCTTTTCCAAGTTATCCCCTTTCAAGCGCAAATTTCTTGTCAGTTAATTTTAACTGAATTTTTAAATCACTCTTTAAATCAGTTGAGTCTTTTTATGTTTAAGAAAGTAGGTTTAAAAATAATATTGCCAAATTTTTTCACGCCACTCTCAATATCAGCTCAATTTTTTGACCAAATATCTGAATAAGGCGTAATATTTTTGTCGTAATAAGGCGTAACAATAAGACGTAATTTTCAAGCATTTATTTTTGTTGGTTCCTCTAAGGTTAAATCTAGTACCATTGAAAGTGAAGTATTTGCTGCCTAATTTTCACATGGTTGCTCATGGTTAAGCAACTGTTATCACTTATGACTGCATTAATTCAAGATTTACGTGTTCAAAGTTAATTTTTAATATCACAGATAAGCAAAAACGAACGTGCGTTGACTTATTCGCATCTATTTTTGTTCATCTCATTTGCTGATGAAGTGAAATCTTTGTCAAGAGTCTTCAAACTAAAGAGTGGTTTCTTACCCTTTTGTTCGTAGTAGAGGTAGCTTTTTGTCAATGCAATTGATATACATTTTT